>NC_063368.1:2881447-2891881 GCF_021869965.1 Rhincodon typus
TCAGCCTTCCTGCTCCTCTGATGCTGCTTGGCCTGCTGTGTTCATCCAGCTCTACACCTTGTTATCTCTAAAACACAGAATGGCTTTGGTTTCACAAATGCTCAGCTGACAAACTCGGATTGAAGCATTTTCAAATTACTCCATTTCAAACCTGGCAGTGATAGTTTGGCTTAGTTGGCAACATACTGGATTGTGAAATCAGAACACTGGGTTCAATTTCCACACTGTGGTTGATTAATTTGATCTGACACTACAGGGAAGGAATTTTGCAGCAATAAAAGTTCTCTCATTCAGATAAATTGTTAAACCAAGGTTCAGATTAGGCATAAAAAATGTTGTGAATTAGTTGATAGGAAGGTGTATCGATCTGGTTAGGTCAATTATTCTCTCAATAGACATCACCCAAATACTTTTTCTTAACTCATCATTAATTTCACTGCTTTTATGGGCAAAATGTCTGCTCTGTGCACAATTACATTGTTGTGTGGTTTTATGCCTACATCCATGAGTCTGTGCTGAAAAGAGATCCATTGAGGAGAAGGCAAGATCAAGAACTGTCTTCAGGCTTGGCCTTCTTTATAATACTATTTATTGCATGTGGAGATTAATTAAATTCAGAGATATACTGGATTCTAATTATGTTTTACATTATTGTAAGACTATTCCATTAACTCTATCATTTAATGCTAGGAGGTCTACTCATACTTTTTAAAACATGTTTCTAGTATTCACAAAGCTTCTGCCTAGCAAACCGTGTGTTTCTTGCTTCTCTCTAAATTCTGCCCATACTGTGCTATTTATACCCAATGAGGAACAGCTCCATGACATCATTGCAAGGTTGCTCCAGGGTTCCTCTGATGCTACCTGGCCCACTGTGCTTCTCCACCACCACTTTCTGTCTCCTGCCATTAAGCCAATTTTGTATCCAATTGGCAAGCTCACCCTGAATCCCATGTGATCTAACTTTACTAATTAGTCTACCATGCAGAACTCTGTCAAAGGCTTTACTAAAATCCAAGTAAACAACATCTACTGCTCTGCCCTCATCAATCTTCTTGGTTACTTCCTCAAAAACATCATACTGACCATCTTTAATCATTTCTTGCCCCTCCAAATGCACATAATCCTATCTCTCAGAATCACCCACCACTGAAGTCTGACTCACGGGTCTATAGTTCCTAGGCTTCTCCCTACATCCCTTCTTAAACAAAGGCACAACATCAGCCACTCTCCAGTCATCCGGCACCTCACCTGTAGTTATAGGTGGTACCAAATATTTCTGCAAAGCCCACAATTTCTTCCCTAAGTTCTCACAATGTCCTGGGGTCCTTACTGTGCTGAGCGAGTTGCTATGATAAAGATGGGACAATTGTCTGAAAGGGATAGACAATCTGGGTTCCTGCTATCTGTTCACCTCTGTGTGAATGCAAAAAGACACAGAAATTGTTGCAAACACACAGCAGATCTAGCAGAATCTGTATAGAGCACAAATCAGCAAATGTTTCAGCTGTAATGGGCCCATGCTTGTGCAGACATAATGAGCTAAATGATTCCTTTTGCATTGTAACAATTCTGTGACCATCTGAAATGGGGAATAGTATAGATAAAGAGCATGTAAAAGGAACAGAACAAAGGAAAGATAACAATAGCAAGAAAGATTTTCAGTAATAGTACTGGAATATGGAAACATGGCTCCGCTGAGGTGTTCCTGCAGCTGTATAACCTGGCCACATAAAACCTGCGAGAAAAAGAAATGACAATTTTTGTTTTAAATTCAGAAGTTAGAGAATTCACCCTTTTGGTGTTTTTCTTATTGTATGTAATTTTTTACTACATAGCATAGTAGGTCAAAGACAAAGATACAAATTCACCTCTTTAACATTATCCAAATCTCTTGCCTAATACCATCGCAGACACTGAATGCATTTTCTTCCATTTATGGTTGAAAGTTTGTACGCCGTGTGCAACATGTGGGAGGGACTGTGGTTTCCTTCTGCATGAACACTGTTCCTACTGACAACAATCATTACAGAAATCAAAGTAATGAACCTCTGACACAACTCATTGGCAGGACTCTCCCAGACTGTTAAAGACATACTATGACACACTGACTGCATTCCTCACATTCCAAACCTGGTGCAGCTGGGAATCATAGCTTCTAAGTCGTCAGTTAAGCCTTGTCATTGGTTGTGATATCACCCTCAAAGTTCTGTCAGTTATGTACATTTTTCCCTTTTTAGGGCAGGGAGCAGCTGGGACGGGTTGGGCCCTAGTGCGGGACGGCAGGACTAGTAAAAGCACTGCTTTTTAGTCAATTGGCAAGAGATTCAGTGATTCATGCTAGGATTCATGGGGAAATATAACTCAAGCTCTCCACATACTCTGACAATTAATTTAATCTGTTAATTCACACTAGAACTGGTAACATATGCACAATGAGACCAAATTAATATTAAGATGAACTGATATCAGATTTAAATCAGGACTTAGGTTTAGAAATTCAGTGTTTGATACTTAATGTGGTTGTTTGAGGTCCTTCATTGTTTGTCAGCAATGGCTCAGTGAGTTCCAATCTTGCCACTTGAGTCAAAAGTTGAAATTTTGAGTCCTACTTGCTGAGCACATAGGCTGATAATTGCAGCTTCCAAAATATCAAAGACTATTCCTTGTTTACGCTGTACCTTCAGGATGAAAGTTTTGTGGTGGATCTTATACTAAGGGAATGTAGTTTTGTGGCTGGGATCCTTTTCCTCTGAAGGGGAAGATCTCTGCAAACATGAATGTAAAGATAATAGTTACTGTATAACTGGAAATCTTCTGAGCTGCTGACAAAGTCAGTGAGCTGAATTTTCCACATTTTTGGAAAAGTGTCTTTTTGAGTGAGATTCATGACACTTGGTCTGCCATGGCTTACCTTGACTTTTCTCAAGCAATCTTGCACTCTTTACCTTATTAATTATGTAACTGGCCTGTTCGGCACCTGTGACTTGGAATTGTGCCAAAGGAAATGCAGAAGTGACTGCCATCGCTAGGATTTTGCAATGTTCGTGCATTGGCACTGTATTTAAACCCCAGCACTTCAAGAATTGGCCTTCAAGTTGTGATGCTCCAGCCTTATTCCTGACAAAAGCAAGTTAGCTCCCTGCTTTGGGGAAAAGAAAAAGGATCTGGAGGTGCTGGTGGATGGAGTGGTGGGAAGGAAAGCCATCCTTTTTCTTGCTGATTGGCAAGTGAGGCTGTGCCACCAGACACAGCCATTCTGGAATGAGATGGTGCTCTGGGTCAGTGCAGTGTTCAACAGTCCTCGAGTCCAGTGGGGCCGGGATTATCATGCATAAATTGCGGTCAGGAAAGTGGCCACTCCTACTGTGTTTGGATCAAGGGTGGAGCCACTATACTCAGGTCAGGGGCAGGGAGGGGGCCATTGTGCTCAGATTAGGGGCAGGACCACTATGTTTGGTTAGGGACTGGGGCCCACACCATTAGGAACTCCAGGACCCGTTATTTCCATCCCTGGTCCCAATGCAGGAAGAAAACAAATGATATTCTGTGTTCTGGAAGGATATGTGCCACCATCTTCTCTCTGCTGCCTCACACTCACAGGCCACCGCTCACTACTGCGTGCAGCATATCCACTCATCAGCTCTCAGCTACCTCATCCCCAAATTACTAACTCTTCCTTTCTCTGTGCTTCCTAATCAGTCACTGGGGACATCTCTCCTGCCCTGCATCACCACTAATGCTTCTGCACTTCCATCATAATCAATCTTCCTCTTGAATAATTGCAGGACATAATGTCTCTTAACCGGGCCAAGAGGGCAAAGGCTGATGGTGGGGTGGCGGACATTAAGCCCCCCACTCCATATAAGGGGATGATGCTAGATCTGGTCAGAGAAAAGCACAACTGCTCATGTGGAGATGCAGAAACCAACACAAGCAACAAATACTGTGAGCTTCATTGTGCTTCACTGCACAACACTTTGATAAAATATGCAGATATAATAAGTGTACAATTAGATGGATAATTAAACATTTATTTAGCAACAGATATGTTAAAAGATTGCAGAAACAACCAGGTCTACATGTACTTTGGACTGAGCAGGAACTGCTTGGGTAACTAATAGAAAAATTACACAATGAAAGGAAGTCCAAACTCAGCTCATTCATCCTGGAAATGGTTTTCAGTTGGGTTCTGTCTGATATTTCATGATACATTGCTCTGTCAAGCTGTCTTGGATGTTCCTCCTGATCCTCATCTTCATCCTCGAAAATTTCAGTCAATCCCTCATTTCCTCTGCATCCTAGACATTTCCACTTTGTCAGCTCCAGCTGTGAAGGGCCACAGTGATGCGCACACCCTTTTGGAAGGGTGCAGGCACTGAGGCTTCCTTGTAGGAGACCTATAGTCTGCTCCACTATGATCCTGGTAAAAGCATGGGCAGCCTCATCTCTCCATTCAGTCCAGTTTGAGGGTTTTGTAAATGTGTTGTTAGTCCCGTTTGGCCCAAGGAATTTGAAAGGAGGCAGAAACCTGTGCGTTCTCCATAATCTACACATCATGGCAGCTCCCAGGATATCTGGCGGACACCTCTAAAATCTAACATCAATGATCACAGGTAAGTTAAATGATGTAACTTGCAACCATACTAAAAAGTTTAGAAATTCAGTTAATTCACGGGAGTCTTTTATAAAAAAAAAAGTGTTCCGGTTGCAAATTTTAAAACTCAAGGGCTCCAAGTTATAGATGAGATACCATCAATTACAAATTCTTATATGTAATTTCAAATGTGGATCTGATGTTTCCAGCTGGAAATGGTTCGCGACTGGGAGATGCAGTTGTTTAGTGCGAACCGAGCGTAGGTGTTCCTATTTCAACTCCATTTCAACTCCCCTTCCCATTCCTCAGACGACATGTCCATCCTGGGCCTCCTGCAGTGCCATAACGATGCCACCCGAAAGTTGCAGGAACAGCACTTCATATTCCACTTAGGAACCCTGCAGCCCAATGGTATCAATGTGGACGTCACAAGCTTCAAAATCTCCCCTTCCCCGACTGCATCCCAAAACCAGCCCAACTTGTCCCCGCCTCCCTAACCTGTCCTTCCTCCCACCTATCCACTCCTCCCACCTCAAGCCCCATCTCCATCTCCTACCTACTAACCTCATCCCGCCCCCTTGGACTGACCTATCCCCTCCCTAACTCCCCACCTACACTCACCTTTACTGGCTCCATCCCCGCCTCTTTGACCTGTCTGTCTCCTCTCCACCTATCTTCTCCTCTATCCATCTTCTATCCACCTCCCCCTCTCTCCCTATTTATTTCAGAACCCCCTTCCCCTCCCCCATTTCTGAAGAAGGGTCTAGGCCCAAAACGTCAGCTTTCCTGCTCCTCTGATGCTGCTTGGCCTGCTGTGTTCATCCAGATCTACACCTTGTTATCTCAGATTCTCCAGCATCTGCAGTTCCTACTATCTCTGAAACAACTTGGAAGGCTATTTATTGTAGGGAGGCTGCAGAATTATACCAATGTCACTGATATAGTAATCCAGAGGCTCATGCTCTGGAGCTGCGGGTTCAAATCCTCCTGTGGCAGGTGATGAAATTTAAATTTTAGTAGCTGTGGCCATGAAACTACCAGTGATTGCTATAAAAACACATCTAGTTGAATAAACCCCTCTAGGAACAGTAATACGCCATTTAGCCCAATAAGCCTGCCCTGCCATTCAATACAATCATGAACATTTCAATGCCTTTTACTCATCCCATGCCCATAACCCTATTTCCATTAGTAATCAGAAATCTATCAATCTCTACCCTAAACATGCTCAAAGATTGAATTTCCACAGACCTCTGTGCTGGAGAATTTCAAAGGATCTGTGTAAAATAATTCCTCCTCATCTTGAACTTAAGTGGCATTCCCCTTATTTTTAAATTGCTCCCCCCATCCCAGTTCTAGACTCTCCAACCAAGGGAAACATCTACCCTATCTATCCTTTTAAGTATTTTGTAACTTTCAACGAGATCACCCCTCATAATTCAAAACTCTAGAGAATACAGGATCAGTTTGCCCAATCTCTCTTTATAGGACAGTCCTAGTGTCCTGGGATGAACCTTTGCTGCACTCCCTCAATGACAATAATATATTCTCTGAGATAAGGAGACCAAGGCTGCACACAGTATTCCAGATGAGTTCTAACCAAGCTCCTATACAGCTGAAGTAAGATTTCACTATTTCTGTACTCAAATCCTCTTGCAATAAAGGCTACCATGCCCTTCATAATAGCTTGCTGCATCTGTATGTTAGCCTTCAACTACTTAGCAACAAGACCACCTACGTCCTTTTGTACATCTACAAAGGAAATCAATTGTCCTTACTTGGTCTGGCTGACATGTAACTGCGGACCCATAGAACTGTGGTTGACTCTTTACTATTCTCTGAATGCTGGCCTTGCCTACCTCCCCTGAAAGAATATAGAAAAAAAAATCAATTCAGAACATAACCTTCTTGCTTGCTGGCTCAGACTGTACACCTGCCAGCTAGAATAATTGGACAGCAACCCAAGAATTGATGACTTCTCTAAGTGTCTTAATATGATGGCTTCTCCTCCAGTTTCCATCCAGCTGTCTTCAGGTTAGGCCAAGAATTCACCCTTGCCCCCTTTTCTTTCTAATCAACATGCTCCTCACCAGCAGCATTGTTTATAGACATGGATTCAAGCTTGCTAGTTTGTTCTCTTCCTTGAGTCGTAACCATCTCCATGCCATTAGACTGTCTGGCTCACTCAAAAACCTTGGAAGATCCAGAATTTTCTCCAGGTGAACAGCTGAGAGATCAAATCTATTGATTTTGTCCTCTTCATCCCCTTCCCTGACAGCTGACTCGGGCTGAAACATTCTGTTTGACACAGAGGTGAGCCTGAAACCAAAACTCTTACCAATCTTCATCATCTATAGGCTCAATTTCTCCAATTTTTCACTTGATGGTTTCCCAGATGCCACCTATCATAAACTCCAAATTATGTGGTCCAGCTCTAGTGGCAGAGCTTTCAACTCCTTGGCTCTATTTCTGGAACTCCCTCCCTAAAAACCTTCAACTTTCTGTCCCTCTTCCCGTTTTTAAAAGCCTTCTCAAATTACATCAGGAATTCAGTTACCTGCCTTAAGCAGCAATGTCAACTTGCATTTATATAGTGCCATCAACATAATAGATGCTTACATGAACATTATAAAACAAAATATGGCACTGAGCATGGTACATAAGGAGATATGGAGTCTTGTGGTCAAAAGCTCAGTCAAAGTAGTAATTTTTAAACAGTGTCTGAAAGGAGGAAAGTGAGGTAGAAGTGGAGAGGCAGAGGATGGAATTCCAAGATTTAGGGGCATGGCAACTGAAGACACCACTAGTGAAATGATTAAAATCGGGATGCTTAAGGGAACCAGGACTAGATGAGTACAAAGATTTTGGAGAGTTGTGGAGCTGATGAAAGGTTACAGAGAAAGGGAGAAATGCCACCATGAAGGGATTTGAAAATAAGAATGAGGATTTTAAAGTCAAGGCATTGCTTGACAGGAGTCAATGTAGGTCAACAAGTAAAAGGGTGATCTAGCTGCAAAGACCTGGCATTCAAATCTGTACTCATTTATCATGTTAAAGATTAAACACATCTGTTTCTAAAAAAATGCAGCCCAAGCTGACTTACTCTACTTAGCATTGAGATGGCGAGGAAAACTACAGCAGCCTGTTTCGAGCCTCTCCCCTGCTTCTCAAGATATGCCAGTTCACCACAAAACTTGCATCTTCTGAATAGCCTGATCCTGGTTTCTGTAACTGTTTTTACAGATTAACCTGATCAGTTTTGAACTATTCAGGCTCAGTCTGGTAGTAATCAGGATACAGTGAATTGTATCAGTATCATTGAGCTTGGGGGTAAGTGAAAAAAAATCCAGTCACTGAATTTGTTTCTAATCACTACCGGTTTCACAAGATGCACTACAGCAACTCACCAAGGGTCCTTTGACAGCACCTTCCAAATCATTGAGGTCTACTGCTCAGAAGGACAAGTGCAGCAGAAGCATGGTACACCATCACTTGCAAGTTGCCCTCCAAGCCTGATTTGGAACAACTTTGTCATTCCTACACTGTGGCTAGAACCTGGAAATCCCTTCTTATCAGCATCTTACGACAGCAGTTAAAAGAAGCCAGCTCACCACCATCTCCTCGATGGTAATTAGAATGGGCAACAAATGCTGGTCTAGTCAATGACATCCACATCCCTGAGAACAAATAAATAAATGTCACTGATGTGAGGACAGATTTGGTGGTGCTGCTCCCCATTTAAACATCTCTCCATCATTCACTGACTAAGCATGGAAATAAATTTCCAAGATGTATTCGAAAGGCTGCTTACACCATAAAATTTTAGACCTGAAGCAACCCTGCCGTTGAAACAGGAGAAAAGCAAACATTAGTGCGGCAAAATCAACAACTTACAGCAGAAGTCACCCAAATTTTCATGGAGCTTCTTCAGTAAACAGAATTCTTTGCGAAATTCACATTTAGGCCAGAGCAGGTAAGGATATTAGACTTCCTTCCCCAAAGGACATTAGTGAAACAGATATGTTTTATAACAATGGCAGTGGTTACACAGTTGTCATTAAGCTGGGTTTTTGTTACATATCTTTGAATTCAAATATTGCCAATTTCCATGGTGGGATTCAAACTTATGTCTCCAGGATATTAACTTGGGCTCTAGATTTATTAGTCCACAGACATTATCATTATATTGCTGCTTTCCCAGAACACCTCAAACGTTACTGGGTTCATTGTCAGGATGCAGGTTTGGGTGTTATAATTATATTTAACTGTTAGGCTTATGACAAGAAAAGCAACCAAGGCTCCTTTTACTGAATGCCATTCAGCGGCTAAAATGGGAAATGAACGTAAGTAATATTCAAGTAAAGCAGGCCGGGGCTGCAGTCATCTCAATCTGCTAATATTCATTACAAAGTTTTGTGTAAACAGGGGTGAGTAACATTCATGAACCTGTACCTGCAAAGGGGATGAGGAAAGAAAATTACAAGAGATCTAGAAACAATACAGGTGAGCAGTTCTAAATTCAGTCAATTCAAAAACAAAAGAAAGCACTAAACAAACAGTGCACTAGATAGCAAACAAATACCAAACATTTCCCACTGGAAATGGAATTCTAAGAAGTGCATGTGAAAACACACACCAAATTCAACGAATTTGTAAGCTAAATCTCAACGTCTTTCTCACCCTCCAGCCTCACTAACCTGAAATTTCTATCTATTTTTCTCAACATCCTGACATCACATTGGTAAGACATTGGCAGACCCTATGGATAAATTATGATATCAGACCTACAGAAATACGGTTGACTCTTAACAGCTCTCTTGGCAATTGCGGATGGGCAATACATTTTGACCTAGTTAGCAATACCAATATCCCATGAATGAGTAAAAAAATGCTGAAGTATTTCACCTTTGGACTCAACTAAATAAAAGAACTTGCATTTATATTTGGATGAATGTGGAGAGCTTTCGTTTGAACCAATTGTTTAATACATCAAGTCAACAGCACATGAGCCTCCTCAATCCATCCACATGTAACCCAATTTTCAGATCCTTTTATTCTTTTGTCCCTCTCCGTCTATGCCATTCATCCCTACTGCTTCAATGTCATAGCGAGTTCCACATTTTACACAGACTCTTTTGCTTGAAGTCATTAGTGGATTCACTAACAACTAGCTTATATTCAGTTATTTAGTGGTGTAGAACTTGAGTTTTATTGAAAAAATACAGATTTTGTTGAAGCTTTTTATCTTGCATTCAAGACAATTCTCAAGAAATACCAAATGTAAAGGGATAACTACCTTTTTTTAATTTGTTCACGGGATGAGGGCAGCGCTGGCTAGACAACATTTATTGTCCATAGGGCAGTTAAGAATCAACCACATTGATGTGGGTGTGGAGTCACATGTAGGCCAGACCAGGTAAGGATGGCAGTTTCCTTCCCTAGAGGACATTAGTGAACCAGGTGGGTTTTTCCAACAATCAACTCACAGTCATCATTAGATTCTTAATTCCAGACATTTATTGAATTCAAATTCCACCCAGCCCTGCCGGGTCTTCACCATTCCCCCAGACCTCCCCCTCACTGAGGGTGAACGGTCAATCCTCAGTAAAGGGCTCACCTTTGTCCCCCTCCACCCTAACGAATACAACTCACGCTTGGACGTTGGACAGTTTTTCCGCCGCCTCCACCTCCGCGCTTACTTCTTTAATCGTGAGCCTAACCCTTCCTCTACTGACCCCTTCTCCCGCCTCCAACACACCCCGTCCTCCTGGACACCACCCCAAGGCCTCCTACCCTCCCTCGACCTCTTCATCTCCAACTGCCGTTGAGACATCAAT
>NC_063368.1:2892381-2917530 GCF_021869965.1 Rhincodon typus
GCTCCAGTGTTGAGTGTTATGGTGGAGGAGGTACAGTTACCTATCCTCACTGATTGCAGTCTATGAGTCAGAAAGCTGAGGATCCACTTTCAGAGGGCAGAGCCAAGACCAAGGTCACGGTGTTTTGAGATCAATCTGGAGGGGATAATGATGTTGAAGGCAGAGCTGTAGTCAACGCGCAGGAGTTTGACGTAGGTGTCTTTATTGTCCAGATGTTCTAGGGATGAGTGCAGGGCTAGGGATATGGCATCCGCTGTGGATCTGTGTATATACAGTAAGTTATCGAGGGTGAGTATATGCAGTAACTTGTTTGGGTGTCTGTATATGCAGTTAGAATATATGTGTATATAAAGTCATAGAGCTGTACAGCATGGGAACAGACCCTTTGGTCCAACTCATCCGTCCTGACCAGATAATCTAAATTAATTTAGTCCCATTTGCCAGCATTTGGTCCATATCCCTCTCAAACCCTTCCTATTTACTTACCCATCCAGATGCCCTTTAAATGTTGCAACTGTACTGGCTTCCACCACTTCCTCTGGCATCTCTCTCTCACACACACACACACACACACACACACACACACACACACACACACAAGTCTGGGGTGAATTTGAATTTGCAAATTTGCAGATACATTCTATTTTCTTCAAAAGCCACACAATTTATAGACAGTCAATGGGGCGTTTTATAAATTCCTATTTAGAAATAAAACCAGTCTGACTCCAAACTAAAACACAAACAGATTCTAAACAAGGTCTCACACCTAACACGCATTGTCTGACCTAAAATGTCACCTCTTCTTTACACTGATAAAACCTTTAATTCTCTCAGGACCGTGACTTGAAAGGAATTCGTGGATTTACATATACATATTAATCAATTAAAACCTTCTAACTGATTAAAGATTTAACAGCATCTTAGGTTTGTTTAGTACATCCTCATCAATAGTGTGAGCCTTTGATATTTGACTTATAAACTCTGTGTCTGATACTACCTCTCTCACTAACACCTGAAGAAGGCGTAAGACACTGAGAGCTTGTGTTTTCAAATAAACCTGTTGGACTATAACCTGGTGTCATGTGATTTCTGGCTCTGGCAGCACATTTCATACATGCATCATCCTCTGCATGAAAAAGTTGCTCCATAAGTCCCTTTTAGATCTTTTCCCTCTCACCTTAAACCTATGCCCTCTAGTTTTGCCCACCGCTAGCTACGGTGGGGAAAAGACCTTGGCTTTTCACCCTATCCGTGCCCCTCATGATTTTATAAACCTCTATAAGGTCACCCCTCGGCCTCCGACGCTCCAGGGAAAACAGTCCCAGCCTATTCAGCCTCTCCCTGTAGCTCAAACCCTCTAACCCTGGCAACATCCTCGTAAATCTTTTCTGAATCCTTTCAAGTTTCACAACATCCTTCCTATAGCAGGGAGACCAGAATTGATCACAGTATTCCAAAAGTGCCCAAACTAATATCCTGTGCAGTATATGTATAGTCAGATATCAAAAGTGTGTCTATGCAGTCAGTGTTCGGGGTGTGTGTACTGTCAGTCTTGGGGGTGCCTCAAGAGTTAGTCATCAAGAGTTTGTGTATATTGTCAATTATCAAGGGTACATGTGTGTACGTAGTCATCGAGGGTATGTCTGTGTGTATGTAATATATATATATACATATATACACACACACAGATATATATGTATGTATATGTAGTCAGTCATTGAGGCTATATGTATGTTTACAGTCAGTTATTGATGGTGTCTGTGTGTATGCAGTCAGTTGTCAAGGCTTCACCATGCATTGTGATGATGCTGTGGCTTTATGAAGTTATTTTGTCCTTTTTTTTAAAAGAGAGGTTTTAAGACAGAAATACTGAGCAGTCTAGTTGGAAAGCCAGTAAACAGCTTGTGAGGCCTTGGGATTTTTAAAAAATTGGAACAATAGATACAACTTGGATGGATGTGGCCAGCTCTCACAGACCAGGATTTCTTGGGGTTTTTTTTTAGCTTTTAAATTAAGCAGAAGCTGCTGGGATTTTGAAGAAGTAGAAACTAATTTTCCCCTCTCTTGGTTGCAGGTAGAAGTTGGGGTTTCTCTTCCTACTGTGGGTGTTGCATGTGAGAAGATTGGATTTCTGAATTTGTCTTTTTGCTCAAGGGGTGTGTTTATGGGAAGTTACTGTTTTGGAACAGTTAATTAGTAATAGTTTTTTTCTATTCATTTGTGGGACATGGGTGTCGCTGGCTGGCTGACATTTCTTGCCCATCCCTTGAGAAGGTGGTAGTGAGCTGCCTTCTTGAACTAATGCAGTCCTCCTGCTGTGGGTTGACCCACAATGCCATTAGGGAGGGAATTCCAGGATTTTGACCCAGCAACAGTGAAGGAACGGCGATATATTTCCAAGTCAGGATGGTGGATGACTTGGAGGGGAACTTGGAGGTGGTGGTGTTCCCATATGTCTGCTGCCCTTGTCCTTCTAGATGGAAGTGGTCGTGGGTTTGGAAGGTGCTGTCTGAGAATCTTTGATGAATTTCTGCAGTACATCTTGTAGATAGTACACACTGCAGCTACTGAGCGTCAGTGGTGAAGGGAGTGGATGCTTGTGGATGTAGTGCTAATCATGCAGGCTGCTTTGTCCTGGATGGTATAAAGCTTCTTGAGTGTTGTTGGGGCGGCACTCATCCAGGCAAGTGTTTCATCACACTCCTGACCTGTGCCTTCTAGATGGTGGACAGGCTGTGAGGAGTCAGGAGGTGAGTTACTCGCCGCAGTATTCCTAGCTTCTGACCTGCTCTTGTAGCTTCTGTGTTAATGTGGTGAGTCCAGTTGAGTTTCTGGTCAATGATAACACACAGGATGTTGATAGTGGGGGATTCAGTGATAGTAACACCATTGAATGTCAAAGAATGGTGGTTAGATTGTCTCTTATTGGTGATGGTCATAGCCTGGCATTTGTGTAGCACAAATGTCACTTGCCAATTGTCAGCCCAAGCCTGGATATTGTCCAGATCTTGTTGCATTTGAACACGGACTGCTTCAGTATCTGAGGAATCACGAAAGGTGCTGAACATTGTGCAATCATCAGCGAACGTCCCCACTTCTGACCTTATGATGGAGGGAAGGTCATTGATGAAGCAGCTGAAGATGGTTGGGCCTAGGACACTACCCTGAGGAACTCCTGCAGAGATGTCCTGGAGCTGAGATGATTGACCTCCAACAACCATGACCATCTTCCTATGTGTCAGGTATGACTCTAACCACAGGAGAGTTTGCCCCCGATATTCATTGATTCCAGTTTTGCTCCGGCTCCTTGATGCCACACTCTGTCAAATGCAGCCTTGATATCAAGAGCTTTCACTCTTACATCAACCTCTGGAATTTAGCTCTTTTGTCCACGTTTGAACCAAGGCTGTAATGGGGTCAGGAGCTGAGTGACCCTGGCGGAATCCAAACTGGGCGTCACTGAGCAGGTTATTGCTGAGCAGGTGCTTCTTCATAGCACTGTTGATGACACGTTCCATCACTTTACTGATGATCGAGAGGAGACTGATGGGGCGGTAATTGGCCGGGTTGGATTTGTCCTGCTTTTTATGTACGGGACATACTTGGGCAATTTTCCACATTGTTGGGTAGGTACTCAACTGTTGTAACTGCACTGGAACAGCTTGGCTAGGGGAACGGCAAGTTCTGGAGCACAAGTCTTCAGTGCTATTGTCAGATGTTGTCATGGCCCATAGCCTTTGCAGTATCCAGTGTCTCCAACTGTTTCTTGAAATCATGTGGAGTGAATCAAATTGGCTGAAGACTGGTATCTGTGATGCTGGGGACCACTGGAGGAGGCTGAGATGGATCATCCACTCAGCACTTCTGGCTGAAGATTGCTGCAAATGCTTCAGCTTTATCTTTTGCACTGATGTGCTGGGCTCTTCCATCATTGAGGATGGGGATATCTGTGGAGCCTCCTCCTCCAGTGAGTTGTTTAATTGTCTACCACCATTCACAACTGGATGTGGCAGGACTGCAGAGCTTAGATCTGATCTGTTGGTTGTGGGATCGCTTAGCTCTGTCTATCACTTGCTGCTTTCGCTGTTTGGTATGCAAGTAGTCCTGTTTGGTGGCTTCACCAGGTTGACACCTCATCTTCAGGTGTGCCTGGTGCTGCTCCTGGCATGTCCTCCTGCACTTTCCATTGAACCAGGGTTGATCCCCTGCCTTGATGGTAATGGTTGACTGGGGGATATGCTGGGTCATGAGGTTACAGATTGTGCTGGAGTACAATTCTGTTGCTGTTGATGGCCCACAGCGCCTCATGGATGCCCAGCCTTGAGTTGCTAGATCTGTGTGAAGTCTGTCCCACTTAGCACGTGATAGTACCACACAACATGATGTGAAGGCGGGACTTCGTCTCCACAAGGACTGTGCGGTGGTCACTCTTACCGATACTAACATGGATAGATGCATCTGCAGCTGGCAGATGAGTAAGGATGAGGTCAAGTATGTTTTTCCCTCTTGTTGGTTCCCTCACCACCTGCCGCAGAGCCAGTCTAGCAGCTATGTCCTTTAGGACCCAACCAGCTCGATCAGTAGTACTGTTGCCGAGCCACTCTTGGTGGTGGGCATTGAAATCCCCCACCCAGAGTACATTTTGTGCCCTTGCCATCCTCAGTGCTTCCAGTGTTGTTCAGCATGGAGGAGTACTGATTCATCAGCTGAGGGAGGACAGTGCGTGGTAATCGGCAGGAGGTTTCCTTGCCCATGTTTAACCTGAAGCCATGAGACTTCATGGGGTCCGGGCTCAATGTTGAGGACTCCCAGAGCAACTCCCTCCCGACTGTATACCACTGTGCAACCCCCTTTGCTGGGTCTATCCTGCTGGTAAGACAGGACATATCCAGGGATGGGGATGGTGGTGTCTGGGACATTGTCTGTAAGGTATGATTCTGTGAGTATGACTATGTCAGGCTGTTGTTTGACTCGTCTGTGAGACAGCTCTCCCAATTTTGGCAAAAACCCCCAGATGGTAGTGAGGAGGACTTTGCAGGGTTGACAGGGCTGTTTCTGCCATTGGCTTTTCCAATGCCTAGGTCGATGCCAGATGATCCGTCCAGTTTCATTTCTTTGAGAGTTTGTAGTGATTAGTACAACTGAGTGGCTTGCCAGGCCATTCCAGAGGGCAATTGAGAGTCAACCACATTGCTGTGGGTCTGGAGTCACATGTAGGCCAGACCAGGTGAGGATGGCAGATTTCCTTCCCTGAAGGACATTAATGAACCAAATGGGTTTTTTTGACAATCAGCAATGATTTCATGGTGATCAGTAGATTCTTAATTCCAGACTTTTTTTTGTAAATTATTGAATTCAAATTCCACCGTCTCCCGTGATGGGATTCGAACCCCGGTCCCCAGAACATTAGCTTGGTTTCTGGATTAATAGTACAGCGATAATACCACTAGGCCATCGCCTACCCGTTATTACTGTATCTACTATTTGGTTAAGTTTTCCACTAGCGTAAAGTTATTCTAAGTTCTTATTAGGTATTGAATAAATGGTGCTTTGCTTAACATTGGGTAATTTGACCAGTCAAATTGCATCTGGAACACAGCATGTTACATTTGCCTTTAAAATAACAAAAGGTTAGGGTCTAGGCTACCTTCTTAAAATATTTTGAGGGGGGGGTTTGGTCTGGTCCAATTTAGTATGTACAGTCACTTGTGTGTGTGTTCATTTACAGTCAGTCAGTGACCGTATACAGTCAGTATTTGAAGCCACAGTATATTTGCTGAAGGTTACTATGTCAGATGGTATCAGCTTGCTGTTGCAGTGAGGTCAGTGCTCCTTGTGCAGGCAGTATGTTGTCTCTTACACCCAGATGAATATTACACTCACAGTGTCATGGGGAGACGCTGTTGCATTTCCTTTTTCTGTGGATCATTTCTTCATCTGTGCTTTATGCCTTATGGCTCAACAAGCTAGTAAGAACAGCTACATAGAAAAAAGAGTAGGAGTAGGCTGTTCGCCTCTTTGAGCCTGCTCCACCATTCAATATGGTCATGGCTGATCATCCAACTCAGTGCCCTGTTCCTGCTTTCTCCCTGTACTCTATGATCCCTTTATCCTTTCTCCATAGAAACAGAAAATATGAGCAGGATGAAGCTAATTGGCACAAATGGTCGCACTGCTGGTCCAGCCGGCAGGGAGCAAAATGTTTCTTACACCTCACTCTGGGCCAGAGTGGTAGTGACTAAGCAGAGCGGCCACTCTAATGAGTTCTGGTGAACCTTACTCGGATAGCTTGGTAGGTGGGTGAGGTCTGTGATGCCCCGTGCAGTTGAACAGTATCCACAGTGGCCTTTGCTGTCCAGTTGAGGGATTGGCACTGCAATCCAGTAAAAGGAAGGTGGCACAGTGGCTCAGTAGTTAGCACTGCTGCCTCACAGCACCAGGGACCCAGGTTTGATTACACCCTTAAGCGACTGTGTGGAGTTTGCACATTCTTCCCCATGTCTGTCTGGGTTTCCTCTGGGTGCTCCGATTTCCTCCCACAGTCCAAAGATGTGCAGGGTAGGTGGATTGGTTGTACTAAATTGCCTGTAGTGTCCAGGGATGTTTAGGTTAGGTGGGTTAGACATGGGGAAATGCAGGGGAATGGGTCTGGGTGGGATGGTCTTCAGAGAGGCAGTGTGGACTTGTTGGGCCGAAAGTCCTGCTCCCACACTGTAGGGACTCTATGAGATGACAACTTCAAATACCTGGGGAATTGCAACAGCTCACAGACTCCATTGAAATTCCAAGATTGTTAGCCAGAAGCTGCAAATCTCTCTCCTCCTGTTCTGTCTTGTCCGGAAATACATGTCATTAATTCCAGCTGCCATGCTGGGGTTGGTGTTTGGGCTTGTTTCTTTCCAACCTTTGCCACACCTTCCCTCATTGATTGCCTGCTATCTTTTGCTGGGAGACAGTAAGAATGAGCTTAGAATAGGAGCTCTGATTGGCAACCCCTCCTACGGTACCAATCCAATTCCAATGTCCCCCTCACTGCTATCCAGCAGAACTGTTAATGTAGCACAAACCATGGCACAGCATTCTTGTGGTGCTAAGTGCCAGCCTTGTAAGTGCCTGCATCATGAGTTCTGATCCCTGTTGTGGGAACATGAAACTGAATTTAATAAACCTGGGTTGGCACTGATATATATGCGCATACACAAAAGCTGTGGATTGTTATAGAAACCCAACTAGGTCACTCTGTCCTTCAGGGAAGGTGACCTACCCATAGTGGCTTAGATATGACTCATCTCCCACACGGTCTGGTTCATCTTTCTTGCCCTGGTATAATTAGGGCGGAGCTGTAAACCAGCCTTGCCAGTGTTGCCAACACCCTAAAAACAGCTTTAAAAATAAAATGAAGATTAAAAATAAATGGGATCCCAGTGAATACAGGGAGAAAGCTACCTCAGTGCTACCTCTACCTGGCAGCCTGTCACTGCTTTTATGCCCCGGTA
Source organism: Rhincodon typus (assembly GCF_021869965.1). NCBI lineage: Eukaryota > Metazoa > Chordata > Chondrichthyes > Orectolobiformes > Rhincodontidae > Rhincodon > Rhincodon typus. The sequence goes on from NC_063368.1 coordinate 2,899,878, forward strand.
AATCATTTCACAAGGTCCCCAGTGGTTACATCTCTGTCTAAGGTCAGTCCCAAAGGCAATGCATTCCTTCCTCCTGCCAGAGATTTAAATTTAGACTTTATTGAGAATGAAAGCTGTGGATTGATCTCACTCCCTGCAATGACAGAGCTTGGGGCTACAAATCTCGGTTAGTTTCAGCCTGTTGCTGAAGGAGAGATGTGGTTTGGACATCTAACCCTCCAGCTTCCTCAATTCTGGCCACGGGGCATGCTGACCCTGACTGCCCCATTTTCCAATGGCTGACTTGTTCTGAGCACACTGTTCTTGCAGGCATTGATGGAATTTCGAATTGCCAGGGTAACAGAGGGACAAATCAGTCAGAATCATTGCTACTGCCCATCTACTGACTTCATATGGGCTGTTTGGAGCTCAAGTAAAGACTGGACGAGTTTAAATGTAATGCCTCTGCAGTCAAATAGCCAACTGATAATCATCATCAAAGTTTACACATGATATTACCAACTGGCTGAAGCCTTGGAGAGATAGTTCTTTTTATTCATTCATGGAATGAGGGCATTGCTGGCAAGACAACATTTATTGCCCATCCCTAATTGCCTAGAGGGCAGTTAAGAGTCAACTACATTGCTGTGGTCTGGAGTCACATGTAGGACAGACCAGGTAAGGATGGCAGTTTCCTTCCCTAAAGGACATTAGTGAATCAGACGGGTTTTTCTCGACAATCGGCAACGGATTCACAGTCATCATTAGATTCTTAATTCCAGATATTTATTGAATTCAAATTCCACCATCTGCAGTGGCAGGTTTCAAACCTGGGTCCCCAGAACATTGTCTGGGTCTCTGGATTAACAGCCTAGCGATAATACCACGAGGCCATTGCCTCCCCTATCAACTGCACAGTGGCAACTGCACAGCAGCAGGATCAATCTCAGTGGAACTGAACCCCAAAGTATAAGCTGATGGATCTGAATTCTGGTGGGAGTTGGTGCTTGGGGTATCATTCCCCCACCAAGAGTCAATGCCTGGGCAACTTCCCCCGATCAGACTTGGTGCCTGGGGAACCATACCCCAGTGAGAGTTGGTTGCTGGGGAACGATTCCCCTGGTGAGAGTCGGTTGCTGGGGAGCCGCTCCCCCGGTGACAGTCAGTGCCTGGGGAACTGTTCCCCCAGTGAGAGTTGGTCCCTGGGGAATGGTGCCCTGATGAATATTGGTTCATGGGAAACCATAACGCGGTGAGAATAAAGTTCCAGGGAGGGAACCCCCATGACAGTAACTTACCTGAGAACCTGCACCCCTAAAGCAGTCACCATTGTATTAGTTTTCTGTTATGGGCGGACTGTTATGGCTTGTAACATTTCCAAATTGGCTGAACGTGCAAACCCAGGGGCAAAGTAAGGTGTAATATGAAAACAGGCAAGTTGCAAAGGGATATAGACAGCCAAAATGAATTGTCGCTGAGCTTGCAGATGGAGTGTCATGTGGGATAATGTCAGGATATTCACTTTGGCAGGAATAATAGAAAAGCAGAATATATTTTAAACCATGAATAACTTTTCTCAAGTCTGTGTTCAGAGAAATTTTTGTACCTTTGTAGATGGAAAACAGAAAGCTAACATGGAGGTAGATCAAGTAATTGACAAGAAAAGGGCATGTTGGTCTTTATTCCAAGACTCTATGATTCTAACTGGCTTGCAAGTGAGAGTCCTTTTACGACTGTACAGGTCTTTCATGAAACAACAGCCTGAGTACTGAGCACAATTCCGGGGAATTCTAAAGAAGGATGTATTTGCCTCAGAGGGGGTGCAGTGGGATATTTGAGAGATTGGTACCTGGGATCTGAGAGGGCCTTGCTATGATGAGGCTAATTAAATGGAGCCTACCCTTTTTGCAGTTTAGAAGATAAACAATTCCATTGAAACATAGGATCTTAAGATGGCTTGACAAGTTAAACACTTGAGAGGCTTGTTTCACTTGACTGGGAAATTTAGAACCAGATATTTATCAGCTCAGAATAAAGAGTTGACCATTTAGGACCAAAGTAAAGAGAAATTTCTTCACTCGGAGGGTTGTGAATCTTTGGAATTTTCATTTCCCAGACAGCTGTGAATCCTTGGTTGTTGACTATGTTCAAGACTGAGCTAGACCTTAGGACACTAACAGAACTGGGGGCAGGGAGATCAGACAGGAAGGTGCATTTGAGGTCAAAGTTTGGCTGCGATATTTTAAAAATTGTGTGGTAGGTTCCAGGGCATCCTCCTGTGTTTATTCTTCTTCATGTTCTTTTCTCATGTTCTTATCTGCCTCCAGATAATAAAGTTCCATTGATGGTACAGAGTTTGCATTTCACAAGAACATTAGGTTTGAAATCAGCAAAGAGCATTGGACCTGCTACCAATCAGTTGCCATTGCTGCAACCTGCTCAAGTCTATTGATGAAAACCGAGAAGCTACAGATAATGGTGGAAAGAATGATAACAGTGTACAAAGAATCATTTCTGAAGACAGATATGGGGCATGCTTGATGGATTGTGAGAGGTCATGTAGAGACTGCCATCGAGCTATTTATTGCATTCTTACCCATGTAATAAACTCTCCGTTTATTGTTGCATGCTCTCACTGTGGAAACAGAAAGGGACACTAGCTTGAATCTCCTGGGTAACTTCCATCTGCAGATTAAACCTCACTGTCATCTTGGAAATCCCCACAGTGGGATTCCCTATGATATAATGGATAAACATTGTAGAGTTGGGCTGGCTTCGAACTTTATCCTGTGCTGACTAAATGACCTTGGCCAGGACGACAGGATGGCTGTGACAATTGACATCTGGCCCCAGATAGGCAGTGAAAAAAGGCAGTTAGTTTTATTTTTCAAAGCCAGACTAGAATCAATATCTGTTGTGATACCTAGTGTAGCTAATCAGCACGTTAGTACTTGGTAGCTAAATATGGGTACTCTTATATGACATCCCAGATGCCGTTTATAGAATTGCCCCTGAAATCGTTGAACAAAGGGCACACAGTCCCACTGGTCAGGGCCGGGCCCAATAACCATGTTCTGGTCACAGTGTGTTGACACCATTGATCGAACTGATGCAGAGAGAGTTAGTGTAGAGTCATAGATGTCTGTAGCACATGAAAAGGCTGTTCAGCTCATTGAGTCTGCACCCGTCAAAAACAAGCTCTTCTCCTTAGTTAAACAGTCAATAACAAGGATGCAAAATTTTAAATTGAAAAGAGGGAATTTGAAGAGAAGCTTTTCCACCCAAAAGGGTGGTGGTGGTCTGGAATGCTCTGCCTGGAAGGGAGTTAAGGTAGGATACTTCTAAAAAATACTGAATGAGCACTTGAAGTGTCATAACATTCAAGGCTAAGGGCCTCATCTCTAACAGTATGATTCTGTGATTATAAGCACCTAACTGTTCTAATCCCAATTTCTAGCATTTGGTCTTCTATAACTTGACATTGTAAGTGCACATCCAAATACTTCTCAAATGTTATGAGGGTTTCTGCCTCTACCTCCCTTAACAAGCAATGAGTTCCTGATTCCCACCACCCTTCCTCACATCCCCTCTAAACTTCCTGCCCTTCACCTTAAATCTATGCTTCCCTTGTCATTGATCCTTCCACCAAAGTAAGGAAAAGTCCTTCCTGTTGACATTATGTATATTGTACCTGGGCTTTATCCAATCCCCACTGTTGTATCCTGTGTAAGATTGCATTGTGTAAGAGCTTTGGACCCTGGAGCAACCTCGTGATGATGTCACAGAGTTGCATATCACTGAGTATAAATAGCAGAGTGGATAGAGTTAGAACACTTTAGAACGAGAATCAGTCATGAGAGCATGAGGACATGAACACCCAAAGAAGATAGATTAGACCTTACCTAAAGTAAAAATATGTCAGAGCCTGGTATATATGTGATTAGCATGTGTAATTTTAATATATACTAAATAGTGTTATGATATGAGACTGCCAGCAGGTAGTGGCAGTGAGGGAGGTCTGCTGAAGAAATTGAATGGACCCTCACTGGAAAAGAAATGGTGTCTTTGGTGGGAGAATGGCAGATGGGAAGAGGATGGCAGACAGAAAAAGGATTCCAAAATTGAATTTATTACAGAGTCCATTGTATGTACAAACATCATTGTTTAATCTTAATTGCCCTTCATGTTTGAAATGGCCTGATGCCAGTGGAATAAAGAATTACTCCTTCATCTTTGGACTGTCGGTGTGTTCAAAACTCATTTAACAGTAACTTTGAAGTCTAAGCCTGAAGACAGTAATGATTTTGTCTTCTGCTTGACCAGTCTTATGAACTGAAAGTTATAATGTGGCATCATGCCACACAACAAGAGGATCGATCAGTTAATCCCATTAGGATGAACTCTACTGGCTGAGGTTACTTTTTTTATAATCCTACTGCAAAATCACTCATTCACTTCCTGTAATGATTTTGTGATAAGGATAAGCTTTGCTGCAAGTGGGAGGAACAACATTGAGTTCAATAGATATTACTTGTAGGCATGCTTTCCAGATTCCAGTTTGAACAACGCTGGAAGAGTCACTTCCTTGTGACTGGTAGAGGTGGCAGGTCAGAGCAATTTTCCAGCAGTTCTTCCACCAGATTTTAACACACATGAAATCTCATTGCTAAGTTTAAGAGTCACTGATCCAAACAACGAATATATCAGTCAGCCCAGTACACGCCCTGTCATGTTAACATCTCTGCCTCAGCCAGATAAGCAGCAGAGTCAGGCTTGGGAGTTTAAAGTGTGCGCAAAGCTGGTAACAAAAATGCTGGCACCAAATCAACTTCTTGACTTTTGTGATTGAACTTCCAAGTAAGGGAGTTCCTGAGTAAACTAGAACACTAACAAATTGACCAACTTCACTAATTAGGCTGGGCTGGGTGCTGATCTGGAGTCTCAGATACTTTCCATCTAAATTCAGACAGCTATTATCTGGACCTTTGGTAGACAGAAACAACATAGGTACAAGAGTCCCATATACAACTTTCATTCATATCATGACTGACATGTAGTCTCACTCTACCTACCAATCTAATTTCTCTCTGCAAATGCAGCCTGATTGACTTGTGCAGTGTTTCCAGTATTTTCATCTTAATATCAGCCTGTTGAGGTAATGTCAGATCGATTTCATCCACTCAAACTTTAAGAATCAACTGCACTGGCTTCACACAGCCTTCTATCCATGACCCTCAGCTGGAGATGGTCATTACTTGGCACTTGTGTATTGCAAATGCTACTTGCCACTTGACCCAAGCCGGGGTCTTGCTGCATTTGGACATTGACTGTTTTGGTATTTAAGGAGATAGCAAGAATTGCAGATGCTGGAGTCAGAGACAACACAGTATGGAGCTGGACAACGACAACACTTTCGGTCACCAGCCATTTTAATTCCCTCTCCCACTCCCTGGGTGACATGTCCATCCTGGGCCTCCTCCAGTACCATAATGACACCACCACAAACTGGACGAGCAACATCTCATATTCTGCTTCAACAGCCTACAGCCTCATGGCCTAAACGTGGATTTCACCGGTTTTAAAATCTCCCCACCCCCAGCCTCATCCCATGTCCAACCCTCCCTCTTATCCCCACCTCCTGACCTGACACAACCTATCCATCTTCTCTCCTACCTATCCGCCTAACCTATCCCACTGACCAATCGCCTAACCTATCCCACTGACCAATCCCCACCACTCCCTACCTGCACTCACCTATCACCATCCCACCTACCTTACCCAGCCCCACCCCTCTTCTCTATTTATTTCTGAGCTCCCACTCCCTCCCCATTTCTGAAGAAGGGTCCCGACCTGAAATGTCAACTTTCCTGCTCCTCTGATGCTGCCTGGCCGCCTGTGTTCCTTCAGCTCCACATTGTGTTATCTCTGACTCCAGCATCTGCAGTCCTTGCTATTACTAAAACATTCCCTGCTTATCTTATTAGCAATTTGAGAGAGTTTGCTTTACAAATATTGACTGTTGTTTCCAGAATGATTGTGCTTCAAGTATTTCTGTGCAATACTGAAATTCTGTTGATATTGATAGTGAAAGGTGCTATAGAAATGCAAGTCTTTCTTTTCCCAAAGTAGGCCTTCAAATTTAACTCTTTAACTAAGTCCTTTGTCATCTATTCTCAGTTTAGGCATCACAGTACAGTTGCTGTCACTTCTGCGAAGCATCTATTGTATAAAGGTAAAGTCAACGTAGTCTTACTGACTATAGGGCTGCTACATGATTAGAGAGTTGACTAGCAGTAGTTTAACCTGAGGCAAGGGGGATTGTCGAGGAGAAGACTCCTTCAATGGTAACCTCAGCCAGTGCAGGAATTAAACCAATACTGTTGGTGTTACTTTGCATCACAAGCCAGATTAACAGCCAACTGAGCTAACTGACCCCCATATTTGTTTTCACATTCACTCATTGGATGTGGGATTCACTGGCTAGGCCAGAATTTATTGCTGATTCATAACTGCCCTTGAGGTTATGGTGATGGGCTGCCACGTTGAGCCGCTGCAATCCATTTGGTGTAAGTAGACCCACAATGTCATGATGGAGCTAGCGCTAGAGTTTTGACCCAATGACAGGGAAAAAATGGTGATACATTTCCAAGTCAGGATGGCAATGTTCCCATATATTTGCTGCCCTTGTCTTGGAATATATTGTTCATGTGCAACATAAATGTAAATTATTGTTGATCTGGATTTCATCCATTGGTGTTCCCCTGCTAATCCACGGCTACAGAGCCTAAGGACCACCATCTTCATCCAGGCTTAGATCAGATAATCAAGTCCTTAATGCAACAGGAAAATGAGGATGAAAGGACATCACAACAAGGGAACAATTAATTTGCTGTGAAAGTTTATTCATAAAACATCTGTTTTATTGGTGGCCAAGTTTAACATTTCAAAAAAATTCAATTCAGAATTTAGTTACAAAGTGAGCAGTATGCAAATCACCAGTAAATAAGCTCAATTTAATGACCAAAATCCTTAAATCCTCAAACCCATCCCCAAGTTCTGCATCAACTGTGAGAGTGAGGCAAACGGCCATCTTCTACTGGTAACAAAAGTCTGAGCCTGTGTATTGAAGAAGCAGATGTCAGCCTTGGGGAAATAATATTAGAAGGATGACAGCACTATTGGAAAGGACCTGCAACGTACTTGATTATCTGAGACAGATGATAGGAAGGTCTAAAATTCACAAGGTAAACCTGGTGACTACCAGATCATCAAGAAGAAAAGCAACCAAAACTACACTAGAGAAGACACTGCATTTTCAAACACTGGAGCTGAGACACCTGTTAGCAAAACGATCAGATACAAAAGGAACACAATTCTGTCCTTTAGTTAATTTGATGGAACATTTGGAATGAATTGAACAGGAGTTAAATTCAAACACTGAAAATACAGTCACTCCAGTTCCCCCCACCTCAGGAGCTGACCATGGAGATTATCAAAAACTGACTTCTGTCCCTGTCCATTATCGACACTTGGATCTCCCCTTAGCTGAAGTTGAACCAGAGGCGACTGTTCCTCAGTCATATCTGTTTGAAGCCCAATTTTACGTACACAAAAATCAGTACATTTTGTTCAAAGCACTGGTGATCAGGCAAACCAAAGGTTTAGACCTACAATAGAACATTATGCAGTCAAGCCGGATTCGTCCCTTGATTCACTTCATTATTCAGCAAAAAGGTACTAACAAATTAACTGGAATCCTGGCCCATTCCCCCCACTTTATCCCCATAGTTTGGCTCAGGTTGCCAAGGTCAGTTTACTACATCATTTTTGCTATTCCAGAGATCAGCTAAGACATTTAAACGCAAGGACTTTTCCCAACTTGTAAAATATTTCAATACTGTATTAAAAATTATACTCAGCGAATTCCATCCAGCTAGATACATAGTGAAGGTCTCAGCCCACCAACATTTTGTAAGTTTGTTTTTAGTATGTTACAGTAAGCTAAGTTAGCTAAAATGTGGCACACCATACATTCATGGACCAGGTTTGAACACCATTTTGATTTCAGACTCTGGCAGAAAGCTCCCCTAAAGTGAATATGTGGCTGGCTTTCAGCTTCCTGAAACACATGTGGTTTATTCTGGAGGAGTTCTGAATCATTATTTCAGCTAAAGTTTTGTTAACAAGATGGATTAGATTCCATTATTTACATTGCACAGTACAATAGGAGAATACTCCATTAACAAAGCACTGTGTGGCAGGATGTAGATATGATCACTCGCTGTGCTGTTAGCTCCTGCAGAGGGAAACAAATGAAATCATCAGACTGCTCCTTTATAAATTGAGCTGAGGAGAGGGGCAGAACCAGCTGAACAAAGTGCAAAGGAAAACAATGGAACCAGGAGCTGATGTATGCTACTTCTGCTTTAAGAACCATTGACGTTTACAAATTTTGATGCTTATATCGTTTTTCAAAAGGTTGTTTCAACTTTACCCAACTCTGCATTTAGAAACCAGTTGGTTCCACCAAAACACTCCACACATCTAGTTTCACTGCACTGGACATACTTCAGGATTGCATATTGCTTTAATGTGCCAGTCACAATTTGATTTAAAGTGCTTGCGGATGGCCAGTGCTGGGAGATTAATTTATGCTGACAACACAGCAATTAAAAGATACATTTTCAGGTTAAGCTGTCTCCTATAGCATTGTTCACATGGCCATTCCTCACAGGGCTCAGACTGTAAGTATCCATCAGGCTATTTAAGTATGTGCTACAGCACAGGAGTCATTATCTATTTTCCTCCTATCCGAGGGATAAAGGCTCACTAAGTTGTGGCTCTATCGAAGAAGTGAACAGAGGAAGGAATGAACTGGAGATCACCATTCCTGCTGGTCTAGTATTGCTTCCTGTATCCCCTGTAAATTGATTCATGCATCCACTGTGCCAGGGAGGAAGGACACAATCTTTGTTTTTCAGTTCTCTCAAACCACAAACTACTTGAGTGTAACCATGCAGGAAACCTGCCAGATTAACAATGGACAAGGGGAGGGCAACCTTCTTCTCCTGCCAAGTTTCAATTCTCTTTCATACACAACAGACAGAAAAGTAGCACTGCACGTGCCAGAGGCCATAGCTTTTTGGGCAGGTTAGGAAAGTGGACATAGAAAATAAGTTTATTACAATCGTCCATGAAGCAAGACCACCAATAAAAAGCTTTTCTGTGGTCCTTATAATCATAATTCTAATATTCTGTCTTCATTAGCATACCTTTGTCAAACCCCAATTTCTTTCTAATTTGTCAGGCAGTATTGAGCAGCAGAGCTTACCACGATCGATATAGAATACAGAAATTCATTTTAAGCAACACTCAGTGACTGCTTGTTGACGCATTCCCAGACCAGACGAAAGAAAACAGCAGATTTACAAGTAAAATTATCCAAAGAAACTGCAGGATCTGTTTCAATTGCTCTCTTTGCAGGAGACAGAGATTAGGAACACAGCTTTGTAAGTATCCAGGTCACTGACTCTAATGGGACTCTCTCCTGATGACTGAGCTAGAACTGATTTTGTGATTCTGTTTTTTTTTAAAATAGATATAATTTTTCCTCGCTCCTGCTGCTAATCCATATAGTCAGCTATCAGGACTTGTCATTCTGTCCGTGCCCTGCAGCTGCTTTCTCAGCTTCTTCTTGGTGCATGGTGCTCAGTGCAAATCAGGTCACCGATTGTGATCGACAGTGAACTCCTCAACCTCAGCTTTCTGGGATGAGACACTGGCACTGAGGCACAGTCAGACACAAAGCAATGCTGGTGTAGGCTACAGAACATAAAGCACTTCTCAGATATTCAGGAGATACTGAGGGAGTGGATGTGGGGAGAGGGCAGATAAGGTTCAGAGGGAGTTGAGGGAAACAGTCGGAGTGGAGTGGATTGAATATCACGCATTGGCTTCTAGAGTTAAAGTATTGTAGATAGAGCAGAGGATTGAGAAGAAATTACGGTACTGTTACAATGAGGTTCTACAGGCTGCAGGGCACCATGGGGTGGATGGAGTAGACTCTGTTTCATTGTGATTGGGGTGCACTAGTGGCTAAAGATTTCAGAAAAGGACAGAGGACAGCAGCCTCAGTTATGACAAGATTTATTAGCTTTTGTGTGTGGATGGAGGCAGGATTCTCAACCACACAGATGGTTAGTCGTAGCATCTCTGGCTTACTTTACAGAACAGAGAGGAACATCTGGTTGGAAAATGGAGAATCACTTGACAGTCACCCCACAGCCATTGTATAAAACCTTTACAGGCCATCAGTCCAGTCAATATCAAAGTAGTTTCTTGATGAAAACTTCCAGCTCATCTTCACTTTTGACACCAGTGAATTTGCCCATGGCACACCCATCCTTCATGGCAATTACAGTCGGGACCACAGTCACCTGCAAATCATTGAGGAAAACACAGGAATTTTACATTTTCATTCATGCAGCTGAAAGTTGCATGTAGATCAGAGTTGTTGTTTATTGGTAAGCAGCTGAGAAGCAGATATCAACTTGGTGAGAAATCATGGAATCATGCAGCACAGCAGGTTATTCAGTCAATCATGCCCATAGTTGTTGTTTGAAAGATCTATCCAATTAGTCCCTATTCTAATCTGCAATTCTTCCCCACTTCAAATTTAGTCAAATCTCAGTTACCTATTGAATGGGCTTCTAGCATCCTTTCAGACAGCGCAGTCCAGATCATGACAATTCACTGCAGTAAAAATTCTCATTTCCCTCTGGCTCCTTTGTCATTGAGATGTACAACACGGAAACAGACACATTAAATCTCTGTCCTCTGCTTGCTCTGGTCAGTGGGGAAACTCACCCAATTTGCTCAATCAAAATCCTTCATGATTTTGTACATTTTTATTTAAATCTCTTCTGTTCCAAGGAGAACAACTGCTGAATTTCTAGTCTCTCAGCATAACTGAAATGGAAGGGGGATAAGGCTAGACCATGGCTGGAGATAGTAGAAACCTAGAATTATATTACATTTTAGTATCTTTCAAAACATTTCACATGCAATGACTAGCAATAGACATTTGATGTACCACATAATGCTGATGACAGCAATTGTGGTAGTGCACTGCTCAACCAGTTTTGCTACTGTTGAGGGGAATTGTCAGAGGGTACGTATGTGCAGACACCCACTGAAGCATCTGAACGAAAGGATGGACTTTGTTTTTAATGTTTCACTTAAAGAATAATATCGCAATAAGCAGCACTCACTCAGTGGCAAATTGCTGCCAGTTGACATTCCTGGGTAAGGCAGTAACCTGTAACCTTTAAATCCACAGGAAAACCGCACCACTAACTCAAGCCAAACTGTCACCAAGGTCACTCAAGCAATGAAACAGGGCACAGGTTTCCAGTTGTGCTATGTAGAGGGCTTTTCCAGGTTATTCAAAGATTGCCTGGAGTCAGTTTCCCCAAGGAACTCTCACCCTTGGCGCCGCCACAGGGGCACAGAGAGTAGATTGAACACTTTAACCTAAAATCATTCAGTCAAAACATTACAGGCTTCCCGCTTGGTTGGGGAAGAGAGAAAAAAAGAAGGCAGCAGAAAGCAAAGATTATCTGTGTTTATGGTGCCAGCTGTAATATTTCTAGGTACAGGAGCATCGTAAATATCACACTGGCCTTTTGCTTTAATCTCCCATAGCTTACTGAGCACACTGCAAATTTGTCTGATAGCCTCGATTTAAACCTGAAGTTCTGTAATTACGACATATTCTTGGGATTTCAAAATCTGCCTGTAAGTACTCTCTGAAAGGGCGGTGGGAGGAGATTGAAGGAATTTGAATAAATACTTGGAAAATAGTTTGCAGGACTGAGGGGAATAAACAAGCAGAGAGAATAATTGGACAACCTTCAAAAGGCATGTTGGGTCAAATAATTTTTGTAATGTTTTATTCTGTTCTATACCCTTCTCATCTCTACTAGTCTCAATGTTTCTGTAAGTACTGCTGTAGAGCGTCAAGGAAGTATGCCTTGATTTTCTGCAATGGGAGCCTGAACCTCGCACATATGGTCCCTCAACAGTCACAAACATAAATTCAGCAGCATGACAAAAATAAAACTGACATTTTCCAATCACTGACGCCTTGCTCTGTACCTCAACTTCTAGGAATTCAGTTCAGGTCAAACATTTGCTTCCAGATTTACTGCGTTCTCCAATCAGGAATCTAGGCAAGATACAATCAACCGACTGGACTGAACCCAAATTAAACAGGTCCATTTAGCTACTCCTGGGTGAGTCAGTGAGCTTCAATTCAGGGCAGTCAACTGTGAAAGCACAGATGCTGTGTATTTTGGTTAGATAAGGTTCAGTTAGCATAGGGAGGACATTTTAAGAAAGCCTGTACAAAATGGAGCACAAAATGCTCAGCTATGAATACACAACAGATTTCTTTCTCTGTCTTAATCTGGCATGAAATGCTAAATTAGGCTTTATTCAGATGTGTTTGATATACTGGGAGAGTGCCTGGGTGTTCCTGCAGTCAACTAATTTAACATACTCTGATGGATGTAAACTGGATCACTGAATAAAAATAATTTCTCAAAGCAGCGGCAGCCTGAACTATTACAGCAGGTAGACTAGTTCCAGTTGTTTCACTTTCACCTGTTTGCCTCCCTTAAATATTCTCTGCCTTAAAAACCAACTGCTCCAAAAAGAGAGGCTGAGCTAATCCAAACCTCTACTGCATGTGTTCTAAATCACACCAATCCCATGCTCACTGAACTATAATGCTGAATCAGGAGCCATTCTCAACTTTAAAAAATTCTCCCCCACATTTCCAAATATCTTCATGGCCTCACCTTTCCCCATCTCCATAACCTCCTCCAGTATTCCAACCCTTCAAGATTCTTGCTTTTCTCCAATTGTGACCTCTTGCTTTTACATATATATTTAAACATGCCAGAATATTTACTCACTGAGTCTGGGTGAAATGTGGAAATCAGTCAGAAAGTGCTAAAAATCCATCAGTTGAAGATGGTGGGGGGAGGGGGTCAGTATTCATCCTTTAATGAAGAACTGTTGCCCCAAGAAACAATGCTGTGTTTTCACAAGGAACATTATATCCTATACATTTATTGCCCTGTTGTTCTGTTGTTAAAGTTCAGGGTATATTTCATAAGTGATGTAAAGGTTAGGGTGGGTTTCTCAATCAAATCTTTTTGTACAGTTTTCAGTAATGTGATCACATGCTCATACCTGATACTCCATGGCAAGGTCTGTGTGTTCATCTATGTCTATCTTTGCCATTATGACACTTCCTTTCTGTTTTGCCACCAACTTCTCGAGTCTTGGTCCAAGAACACGGCAAGGGCCGCACCAACTGATGGAGCAAACAGAAACAAGGATGATATTTATTATTTTTGTAAAGAGCATCCTTTTATTTTTATTTTTGTGAAGAGTTTTAAAACCGGCAGTTGCAGAGATTGCTGCATGGTTTAAAAAGAAGTAACTTGATACTCATTGTGAACACTGCTTGGATAGGTGTGGGTTACAGCTATGTTTGCAGATGAACTGAAGTCAAAGGGCTGAGTACAAATGGAGTTTTGCTTGGCAAAAAGTCGCTGATTGGTCACTAGTCCTGCTTGCTAACAATTATGTGATTAGCTCTCAAGTACCTGAGCAGATTGGGGCTGTGAATAAGATAGGGCAAATCCTTCAGGCCACCGCCAGCTTAGGAACTCCATTTTCTGCAGTAAGCCACTTTAATTCCGAAGGAAACCAGTTCATCTATCCTTCAGCATTTTCTGTAATATGCAACATTTTTGATTAATAAGTCAAACTTTTAAGTGAAGCAGCCATTCTGTCTCTGGTAAACCAGTGGAAGCATCCAGAGAAGGATAACTGAGAAGCAGTCTTTTAACCAGCACAAGATCATCTCAGTAACTCTTGTGAACAGGAACCACTGAACTGTTTTACCATTTTTCCTCTGTCAACAATCCATGTTTATAAAGGGAGTTTATAAGGGGATTAAGGTTTTAATTAGTAGTCTTATATGCAGATGCCTCATAACTGTTTACCTGTGCAGAGTCTAATTACTTGTGTTGAACACTAATTCTTGTTAAGTACAGAAACCTGGCCAATGCTTTCTGTCAATCCCTGGGTTTGAAAAACAGGTAAATTGGGCAATCTTTGCATGTTTTTGAATCTTTAATTTTTGTGACGATTTTGGGAATAGTGGAGTTTGATTTCCAGTGTGCTACCCCAGTAAGACGTAACACTTTAGAGACCAAATCTCTCAAGAGTCCACTCACATCTAGGTCACAGTTTGTAGGAACTTCTTGCATTTCATGTAAATGCTCATTTGTCACTAGATTTGGCTCTGTCGTTACAGAGTAGAACACAAATTATGTCCCAAAAATATTAGCAAACACCGGGTCTGGTGACAGGACGGTCTGGTGAGAGGGAGGAACTGAAATAAATTGATATTAGGGAAGTTGATTGGATCAAAGACCATTAAATCCCCAGAATCCAATAATCTACATCATAGAATACTTAAGGAAGATGCCCTAGGAATAGCAAATGTATTTGTGCTCATCATTCAAGATTCTATACATTCTGGAACAGTTCCGATGGATTGCAAGGTAGCTAATGTAACCCTGCTTATATAAAAAAAGTAGTTAGATAGAAAACAATTGACTGGTTAACCTGACATCAGTAGTGGGGAAAATGCTAGAGTCCTTTATAAAAGATTTAATAGCAGACACTTGGAAAACCATGACAGGATTGGATGGAGTCAGCATGGATTTATGAAAAAGGAAAATCATGCTAGAATTTTAAGGGATGTAACTGGTAGAGTTGATAAGAGGGATCCATTCGATGCTGTTTATTTGGACTTTCATAAGGCTTTTGATAAGGTCTTAATAAGAGATTAGCATGTAAAAATTAAAACACATGGAATTGGAAGTAGTGTATTGACATGGATAGAAAACTGGTTTGCAAACAGAACATAAAGAGTCAGAGTAAAGTAGTCTCTTACTGAGTGATAAGCAGTGACTAGGAGGATAACACAGAGATCAATGCTTGGACCCCAGTTATTCACAATAGGTATTAATGATTCAGAATGTAATACCTCCAAGTTGCAGATGACACAAAGCTGGGTGGGAGCGTGACTGTGAGGAGGATGCAGAGATGTGATTTGGACAAGTTGTGAGTGGGGAAATGCATGGCAGAAATATGTTGTAGATAAACGTATAGTTAAAGAGAGGGTAGCTTAAAGTTACTCTATTACATTCTAAATTCCAGGGAAATAATTCCAAGTTTATGTAATCTCCCCTTATAGTTTAACTATTGGATTCCATGTATTATTCTGGTAAATGTATGCTGCATTCACTCCAAAATCATACATTTTAAGATATGGTGCCCAGAACTGCCGAGTTATTCCAGGTGAGGTCAGCAGAAGCATCAATTTTACCTCTCTGTACTCCAGATGAGACATAAAAAGCCAGTATTCCAAGAGACATTTGATTATTTTTTGTACCTGCTGTTGACAATTTAATAGTCTGCGTTTATAGACTCATAGGATTCTTCCGACCTCCCACTGCTTCTAGCTTTTCACCATTTAAAAATAACCAAAGTCACTTGTCTGTACTGAAACTTAGTCCACCTGTTCACATAATCTGTTAGTATCTTTGAAATTTTATGCTAATTATGCCACTTACAATGCTATATTTACATCAGAAGTTGTACACATGGCTTTCTATGGATACACATGGATAATGGGATAAAAATTGAATAGTTGAGATCCCAACTCAGATCCCTTCAAGACACCATTAGTCATATCCTACCCATTAGACTACCTGTAACATTATCCCCCTCTCCTGCCAATCTCATAACTGATTCAGTAATCTCTCAGTTTCACGAACTTCAATTTTAGCTAACAGTTTCTTAGAAGAAACTATATTAAATGTCTCAGGACATCCATATCAATTGTATCTGTGGATATTGCCTTGTCCACTATTTTTGTCACTCCTACTTAAGACAGGGAATTTATAGGTAAGTAAGCCAACTATTTGTTGTCAGGAAATTACTAGGTATTTGTTTCAGGAGTAAGGTCTTGCAAGTTTTAGCTATTGTTTACAAATCCATGCTAACTGTCTTGAAGCAGTTGAAAATTTAAAGCATCAGTGACTCCACCTTAAATTATGATTGTGGTGCATTACAGTTCATTCAGGGAGTCCAGGTTGCTTTGGCAACATGCACTTTGTTTGCATACACCACTGGTACTGATGGTAGAGGCTCCACCTCCCTTGCCATCACATGGCTTGACTAGAAATCTCTCCTGCTCTTGCTGCCTGCCATTGGCATATGTTGGAAGGATTTACAGGTTGATTTTCAACCTCATTGGTCGCTCTATGAACTCACCTTCCTTGGCCATCAGGTCCTGATAGAAGGCTTAAACGTGGAATTTGTTGCTCAGATGTAAGAAGTTTCCCACTATGACAACAGACCATACTCCTCAAATAAATACTCTAGTAATTTCCTGACAACAGACAGTTGGCTTACTTACCTATAAATTCCCTGCTTCCTCTCCCACCAGTCTTAAATAAGGAGTGACATGCAATTTTCCAACGTAAAGGAACATTTCCTATGTATTGGGTTGGACCCTAGGATGCACTGCAAAGTGACTCATGCAGACTTCCATCTGGCTCTGAATGAAGGCCAAACCACTGCACAGTGAGTGTGTCTTCATGCTCTCCTGCTAATGGCAACATCTCCCATTTATTGCATCACCTAGAGGTACAAGAAGGCTAATGGGAATATCAGTCTTCAAGATCCTCCTTCCCATTCTAGACATGGGCATATAATGTCATTCCTTCGTCATCTCTGGATCAAAATTCTGGAACTCCATCCCTAATGGCATTGTGCAAGACCTTACAATATAATGACATCAGTGGCTCAAGGCGATGTTCACCACCACCGCCACCTTCTCAAGGATAACTAGGGTTTGGGAATAAATGGCAGTATTACCAACAAAGCTCACAGCTTAACAATTATTATAAAATGGATTAAATCCAGTTTTGAGAGTGTAACCCAGTAAGAACCAAGTTGAAAATACTCTAACATTAATTAGCATTCACCAGGTAATTCCACTTCAAGGGCAGAGATAGTAGGAACTGCAGATGCTGGAGAATCTGAGATAACAAGGTATAGAGCTGGATGAACACAGCAGGCCAAGCAGCATCAGAGGAGCAGGAAGGCCGACGTTTCGGGCCTAGACCCTTCATCAGCAGTTCAGCTGCTGTGAAAGATGGAGTTTATCCACTTTGTTGTGCAGCTTAAAAGAGTTTACATTAGCTTCTAACCCACAGCATGGGACTGCACAATGGTAACAGCTGAAAAATATTGTGTTTCCCTGCAGGAACATCTCTCATCTGGATGAACACAAACATTCACAAAACAAGCAGCCAAGAGCAAGCAGCAATTAAGACAAAGGATCAGTACTTCCGTTGTTTCTGTTCACAGGAGGTTCAAACTTCCTCTTTCTTTCACTTAGATACAACTCTATATATTTCACATTAACACAACAGGTAGGAAATATTGAAATCTTTCCAAGCAGGATATTGTACTTCCTTTTTTCATTAACAGTCTCCAGGCTGGGGGAAGTTAAAAAAAA
>NC_063368.1:2917540-2934389 GCF_021869965.1 Rhincodon typus
ACTTGTACTATTCCATAAGGCAGCCACAGGTTCAAGTATCCATCTAGAGAGTTGAGCACATCTATGCTAACAAGGTATAGTACCGAGGCAGCATGACACTGTTGAGAGTGCCATCTTTCAGGACAAGGCATGGGAATGGATGTATTGGAGGTAATGTTACTGTGCTCGAAATCCAGATACCTGATCCAGATAAGAGTTCAAATCTCATCACAGCAATTAGTTACAGTCTACAACAAAAAAAACTATCATTAATGAAACCACTTTTTTTTCCCCAAAGGAACGAAAGGAAAGAAAATCTGTCACCCTTACACAGATTGGTCCACTTGTGATTCTAGCCAATTTGATTAATTCAACGTAACATTAAGAAACTGTTGCAAACAGTGAACTCAACAAAAGGTTTTGGCCACTGGTAACATCCTGGTTGTATTGCTGAAATGGTATGCACATTGTTAAGCAGGTCCAGCATGGCTACAACACTACCCAGATATGTCCTGTTCACAAATCTAATCTAACCAATTACTACCTCATCCGTCTAACTATCGAATGTCAACAAGTAATGGATGGGTCCAAGGACAGAGCTATCAAGCAACATTTATACATCAATAACCTGAAAGAGTTCTTCAGGGCTGCTTCTCAAGCCCAACCATTAGGAAGCCCACTTCAATGAACTTCCTTTCAATGTAAAGTTGGAGATAGGGAGTGCTCACTGATATTTGCAGTGCTCCATCCATTCAAACTCCTCAGATGATGAAGCAGTCTGCACCCATAGAGGGCATGACCTAGACAACATTCAGGCTTGGGCTGATGGGTGTCATGAATGTTACTTGTTACTGAAGTGCCAGAAAATGACCAACTTTCAGAGGAAACAATTTAACCATCTCTCTGCAAAATTCAATGGGCATTGTCACTACTGAATACCCTACCATCAACACCCTTGTGAGTTATCAGAAACTATGACCAGCCATTCAAATACTGTTGCAACAAGAGCAGGTCAGAAGCTGCAATAAGTAACTCACCTGCTGACTTTCCTAACCTTGTCTGTCATCTAACCGGCACAAGTCAGGTGTGATGGAATACTCTCCACCTGCTTGGATGCTTACAGCTCCAATAACAAAGAGCCATAGAGTTCTACAGCATGGAAACAGACCCTTTGGTCCAAATCGTCCATGCACTGTACCAATCAGAGCCCAAAAATCAGCACCTGCAATTCTTTTTGAGATTTGGCTTTCTTGCAATTCTGTCCTAATGAATGTAAGGCTAAAAGCTTCGACAGTTCATTTCTTTCTTCAGCAATGTGTTTATTCAAGGAGATTGCTCAGCACCAGCTTCTCAGAATAATCAGAAATAGGCAATTTATGCTGGCAGTGTCAGTGGCACCCACCTTACGTGAACTAATTTAAAAAAACAAGATTGTATCTGCTCTCTCAGGTAAACATAAAAAAACTGCCATGACAACAGCAGGATATTCTCTTTGGTGTTTTGACCAATAATTATCCACAATAATCATGACAAAAATATAGAGACAATTACATTATAACTGTCAGCAAAGGCTTATCCCAGTGAGAAAGAAAGACTCCTGAGAAGGATGACTGTATAACAAGCTTAAATAAATAACATAACTAAACTGCTAAATAAGCTCAGGGTCATATCAAATTGAAAAAAAAAGATACAAACCTGCACAAATCCATGATCAGATTTTAAGAACCAGCATAGAATGATTAGAAAATATTTTTTTTTTTTAAAAAAGAGAAAGAGCACAGGAGAAAGCTAGCTAGTAAAATAAAACAAATAGTATGAGTTTCTACAAGTATTTAAATTAGAAAGAAAACTAAAGCAAGTGCTGGTCCTCAAAGAATGTCTTGAGATTGATCTTAGAAAATGAGGAAATGGTGGAAGACAGGTATTTTGTGTTTATCTTCACAGTAAAAGACTGAGAAATTTCCCAAAAATACTTGAAAATCAAGAGCTAAATGGAAGATGGGTACTAAAATGACCACCGTAGGAAAAAACTGCTAGGAAGATGATTAGACCTAAAGTCTGACAGATGACCTCTATCCTAAGGTATTAAAAGACATGGCTCCAGAAACAATCAAATCTTGTAAAATTCCATAGATTCTGGGAAGATCCCAGCAGATAACTGAGGTAAAACCTTCATTGAAAAAGAGAGACATATAGAAAGCACAAAACTGTATCCTAAAACCTGATTCGTAATTAGGAATCAGGAAATTGATAGAATCCATGATTTCGCAGTATTGGCAGGATACTTAGAAAATTATAATTTGATGAGTGCTGACATATCTTTGTAAAGGGGAAACTGTGTTTAGCTAATTTAACAGAAATTTTTGAAGAAACAACAAGCAAGGTGGATAACATAGAACCAGGAGATATGGTGTATTTGGATTTCCAAAAGGCATTTGGTAAGTGCCACATCAAAATTTACTATCCATGAAAAGAGCACATCGTGTATCGGGTAACATATTATGATGGATAAATGATTGGTTAGCTAACAGGAAGTAGTTGGGATAAATTTTTTTTTTCCCAGTTTGGCAAGCTCTAATTAGCAAATTGCCACAGGAATCTGCGCTGGGGCCTCAACTATTTACAACCTATATCAACGATATGGATGAAGGGACCAAAAGAATAGTAGCTAAATCAAAACCAAAAGAATTGCAGATGCTGGAAATCAGAAATTGCTGGAAAAACTCAGCAGGTCTGGAGCATCTGTGGAGAGAAATCAGAGTTAACGTTTTGGGTCCAGTGGCCCTTTCTGAGAACCGACAGTAGCCGGGAAACGAATTTTTCTGCAGAAGATAGGGTTGGGGAGGGGGTAAGGAGTAAACAATGAGTGCAGATAGAGCCCAAAGAAAGAGAAGAACAGTTGGACAGACAAAGAAGTGGATAATGATCAGCCTAGCAGAATGAATAGCTACTAATGGGGACTATTAGTGGCTAACAATGGGTTGCATATAATAGCAGACCACGTGATCACAAGGCTGGAGTAAGGACAAGGAAGAAGATGCCTCAAGCCCTAAAACTGTTGAATTTGATATTGAGTCCAGAAGGCAGAAAATGAGGTACTGTTCTTCCAGCATACACTGAGCTTTGCTGGAGCACTGCAACAGGCATGAGACAGAGATGCTGGCCAGGAAACAAGATGGTGCGTTGAAGCTGAATTTAGTATAGTTAAATTTCCCAATGACAACAACATTGGTAGGAGGATTTGAGAAGAGATAGAGAATCTGTAAAGGGATACAGACACTTAAATGAGTAGGAAAAGTTTGGCAGATGGAGAATCAAAATATAAACTTGTTCACTTTGGCAGGAGTGTCCTGGTATATGAATTGTGGGAAGTTAATCTGTAGGTGCAAGCGATTAGCAAGCTAAAGGGATTGTTGGTGCTTATCGAAAGGGTAATGAAATATAAAAGTAGGGACGTTTTAATGCAGCTGCAGTCTTGGTGAGACCACATCTAGAGTACTGTGTACAACTTTGTTTTCCTCATTTGAAAATAGATACTTGAATATAAATGTGAAACAGTTTACAGAATATTCAACTGACTCATGCCAGCATGAAGGGTTTTCCTTCAGTAGAAAAGTTGAACAGGTTGAGCTTATCCATTTGTGTACAGAGGATGAGAGGTGACCTTTATGAAACCTACGTGATCGTAAGGAGTTGGGAGGGAGCAATCTCAAAGATATGAATGGCCTATTCCTGCTTCTCAGTGTTCCTATAAAAATCTGATTATCTGCTCATTATCAATATTGCTATTTGTGGGATTTTCCTGTGCACACTTGCTGTCTTCTACAACACAATTGTGACTCTACTCCCATCAGTTGTGAAGGAGAACCTTTGGAAGTTCTGGAGGTTGTGAATGGCATTACATGAATGCACATGTTCCCTTTCTTCACAGGGATAGAATATTTTGTACCAGGAAAGTCAAAGGGAGGCTCAAAAGGGGTCATTTCAGTACAATTACAACCACATTCCTCACTAGGAGACATGACGACTGGCTGACAGAGCAGGTTGTCCTGAGGACTACATGACAGTTTGAGTTCAGAATCATACAGTAACACACCTCAACAACCATTCCCACTGTACTATGCCACATTTAATCCCAGTTTGTTCATATAACTATCAATTTGATTGCGAAGAAAACATTCCACAGCAAATGGATTGCAGTCCACTGCAATTTCTTTTGGAGAAAGTTGAACTAAAAATTGAGAAGGTTAATTATGACAATGACATTGAAAGGAAGCCAGAGTGGAACTGAGGTGCAGTGCCAAGTAGCTGCACTTAGTATACTTCCAAGCTTGGTTTTGAAAGCACAAACAGCTGTCAAGGTAAAAAGGAATGCTGAGAGATTAAGAACTTCTTCAGTGTTATAGGTCTACCAAAGAATAATGGAGTACAAAGGAGAGTTCACCAGGGAAAAGAGTACAGGAGATAGGTGAGGACCAGTGCTATAATTTTCATAAAACATTCCATTTATATAATACCTCATCACAGTTCTAAAATATCACATTCTATTTGTATAGTGTGTGAAAAGCCAAGACCAGGTTCAGGATTGGTTGTGAGACTCCGAAAGTCAAATTATCTGTTGGCATTCACTGGACTCAGGTGGGAAAACACCGTCAGGTTAAGAGTCAACCAAGGACATTTACGAATGAAGGGGTAATGGGTGTCAGGAGAGGAAGAGAGTCTCAAAGGAATACAATCGGCATCTACAAGTTCTTCTCCAATTCTCACACCACCTTGGAAACATATTGCTTGAATTGATATTGGGTTGAAACCTGGGATTCCCCACTGAACAGCACACTATGTTGGAACAATTCGCAGCCACGCTTTGAAGGGCAATTAGTGATAGGCAATAAATACCAACTTTACCAGTGACTCCTACATTCTCTAAAAAATTTACACGTTTCTTAGCCCCTTAGCTATGGCTCTGCAGTTCCTGGTTTGACTTTCAACATGGTTAACAGTTTTCAGGCCATGCCATATAGGGTTAAAATTCATTTAAATCTGGGAGCAGCACAGCAGTACCTGGAAGAAACAGTTTGTGAAAACCTTCCCTGAGGAGGACCAGGGATCAAATTCTAGCCTTTCCAGCAGGAAAGCAGATTAGTTCAGACATGCTCTCTGCTTCATCGTCAGAGGTATAAAACCAAAACATTAAAAAAACTAAACTCAACACAAATGAGCACTCAACTCAATCTGTGTACACAGGTGTGGAAAATAAGACATGGAAATTCACGACCAATCTACTACTTTAGAAGAGCATTTGCTTTGTGTGCACAGATGACACTGTGTTCAGCTGTCTCAGACAAAGCTCCCTGCTCCTGTCAAGTGAGTCACAAAAAATGGGAACAAGTAGAAAAGAGATACCATTTACTTCCACAGCTGTTGCTCAGTCCAACTCCAAAGTGTCATTTTTGGGGAAGCCATGGTGGCTCAGTGGTTAGCACTGCTGCCTCACAGCAGCAGGGACCTGGGCTCGATTCCAACCTCAGGCAACTGTCTGTATGGAGTCTGCACATTCCTCTGGGTGCTCCGGTTTCTTCCCACAGTCCAAAGATGTGCAAGTTAGGCAAATTGACCCTGCTAAATTGCCCATAGTGTCCAGGGATGTGTAGGCTAGTTGGATTAGCCATGGGAGGTGCAGGGTTAGGGTGGGATGCTGATCAGAGGATCAGTGTGGACTTGTTGGGCCAAATGGCCTGTTTCCACACAATAGGGATTCTATGATTCTCCTGTGCTGCCACTGCTTTCTGAGCCCACATAAAAAAAAACTTGCATTTACATAGTGCCTTTCCTGCCCTCAGCATACTCCAAGGAGTGTTGTAGTCAATTAAGTACTGCTGAGGTATTAACCCTGCTGTAATGTAGGATGTACCACCGTTACTTTTGTACATTAGTAATCTCCCAAATACAAGAGGGATAATTACCAGATACACTGACTGAATGATCTTGGTTGAGGATAAATATTGGTCTTAGTTTTACAACTCATTTCAAAGACTGCCCCTGAAATGGGCAGATTTCCTTCAATAAACACTTGACATTAGAAAGTGGTAAGTTTCTGACATGAGATTTGAACCCACAAGTCTCTAGTCAATTTTCTTTCAACCACATTCAAATCTGTATCTGCCACAATTTCAGGAATGAAGTGCATTCCAAATCGCAACTACTGTTTCTATAAACATTTTTCTCATGTTGCCTCTGACTTTTTTTGCCAATCAACTTAAAATAAAATTAAACCTGCCTCATCTTATCATCAATCCTTTAGCTTTTGGCACCAGTTTCTATTTATTCAATCTAAACGCTTCATAACATTATACATCTTCATCAAAGCTTCTTAGCTCCAAGAAAAGCAACTTCAAATTTTTTTGCAAGCCCCCATCCCTGGAGCCATACAGTCATATAGCACAGAAACAGGCCTTTCGGTCCAACCAGTCCATGCCGACCATAATCTCAAACTGAACTAGTCCCACCTGCCTGCACTTGGCCCATATCCCTCCAAACACTTCTTTATTCATGTACTGATCCAAATGTCTTTTCAATGTTGTAATTGTATCTGCATCCACCACTTCCTCTGGAAGTTAATTCCACACTTGAACCACTCTGTTTAAAAAAAACTGCCCCTCATCTTCTTTAAATCTTTCTCCTCTTACATTAAATATATGCCCGCTAGTCTTGAAATTCTCCATCCTAGGGAAAAAACGCCTGCCATTCATCTTATCTATACCCCTCATGATTTCATAAGCCTCTATAAGGTCACTCTTCAACCTCCTATACTAGTGAAAAAAAGGCCCAGCCTATCCAGCCTCTCCTTATAATTCAAACCTTCTATTCCCAGCAACATCCTGGTAAATTTCTTCTGAACCCTGTCTAGCTTAACAATATCCTTCTTCTCATTCACAGTTCAAATTTTAACAATTGACATGTTGACTATAACAGTATCCTTTACATTTGTCTGCTGTTCTTACACAGCCATAAGCTAGATTTCACATTTATTTTCAATTAATTCATTACCTCAATGATTTCAACTTTTCCTGGTTCACACATAATTGAGTATTCCATTGTTGACAGGTTCAAAACTGTCCATTGCTCTTTGCAGCCTTCTTCTCCAACCACCCTTTTGGAGCCTCCTTCTTTGCCACCCACCTTGCAGCTCCTTCTTTGACTCCCTTGAGAAGTGCATCATTCGTCCCTCTCTTACAGCATCTCCTCTTTTCACCCCACCCCACCAACCTCAGCAGACAGCAGTCCTCACATCCAGCTGACAGCAATCCAGCCCAGAGCCGTGCTCAGCAGCAGTTCCTCATAGATCCTCTCTTTCTCGCTCCTGGGATCAATCTTGCTCTGATTGGCTGCTTTTAAAGGGGGTGGACTGCTGGCTGAGACATTGCCTTGCTTTGCTTCCCTTGCTTAAAGAGGCATAGGGCCCTGTGTAAGTACATGAATAGTAAAGGTTAGGAGGGATATGGGCCAGGAGCAGGCAGGTGGGATTAGTTTAATTTGGGATTATGTTCAGCATGGACTGGTTGAACCGAAAGGTCTGCTTCTATTCTGTTTGGCTGTATAACTTCTCCAATCCCTGATTCTCAGTAAAAAAAAAAAAAAAAAACACTGCTTGGAAAATTTAGTTCATTTTACAATTCTCTGAAGGATCCCCAGTTCTTAGAATGGGTGCAAAGGGGACTTATGAGAATGGCATGAGGGAATGAGGATCTTCAGTTGTGTTGATTAGTAAATTTGCAGATGACACAAAGGTTGGTGGAATTGCAGATAGTGATGAGGACCGTCAGAAGATATAGCAGGATATAGATCGGTTGGTGACTTGGGCAGAGAGATGACAGATAAGAGTTTAATTCAGAAAAGTGTGAGGTAATGCATTTCGGAAGGTCTAATCCAGTTGGAAAATATACAGTAAATGGCAAAACCCTTTAGAGTACTGATAGGCAGAGGGATCTGGGTGTACAGATACACAGGTCACTGAAAGTGGCAACGCAGGTAGAGAAGGTAGTCAACAAGGCATACGATATGCTTGCCTTCATCAGATGAGGCATTGAGTTTAAAAATTGGCAGGTAACGTTGAAGCTTTATAGAACTTCAGTTAGGCCGTATTTGGAATACTGTGTTCAATTCTGGTTGCCACACTACCAGAAGGATGTGGTGGTTTTGGAGAGGGTACAGAAAAGATTTACCAGGATATTGCCTGGTATGAAGGGCACTAGCAATGAGGAAGGGTTGGAGAGACTTGGGTTATTCTCACTGGAACGACGGAGGTTGAGGGGCGACCTGATAGAGGTCTACAAGATTGTGAAGGGCATGAACAGAGTGGACAGTCAGAAGCTTTTTCCCAGGGTAGAAGAGTCAGTTACTAGGGAGCATAGGTTTAAGGGTGATGTATGAGGCAATTTATTTTTTTATTTTTTTTTTTTAAAAACACAGTGGGTGGTGGGTGCCTGGAACTCACTGCCAGGGGAGGTAGTGGAAGTAGATACTATAGGGACTTTTAAAGGGCGTCTTGACAAATACATGAATAGTGTGGGAATAGATGGATACGGTTCCCGGAAGCGTGAGGGGTTTTAGTTGCGACAGGCAGCATGTTGGTGCAGGCTTGGAGGGCCGAAGGGCCTGTTCCTGTGCTGTAATTTTCTTTGTTCTTTGGAGAACTAAAGAAGCTGATGCCCTCCTTACAGCAGAGATGGATACGAAAAGATTTAACAAAAGTTTAAAATCTTTCAAGGTTTTTATGGCAGCTGTAAAGGACCAACAGTTTCTCTCTTCACAAAACTGAAGTCACCCTCAACTCTCACTAACATTCGTCTGCTCGGTTAAGCCCACCAGCACACTACCTCTAGGCAACCCACTGCACTTAGGCAATGACCACTTTGGCAATGGACCACTTTGGCAAGCATTGCCCAAAATGTAGTGATGAAGGTGCAGAAACCCATCAAGAAATGGAACAAAGTCAACTCACCTTGCATGGAAATCCACCAGAACCAGTTTTTTGTTGTTCAGAACTCGGTCAGTGAAATCTGTCTTGTTCTGTACATTGAAAGTGTCACTACAGGCTGGAGAATCACAAAACCCTCTGGAGAAAGGTGAACCTGCTTGATGTATGAAGGAAGGCTTGTGGCTGTGCCAGGAGAGAGTGTTCAGACTGGGCAACAAAGCTGAGGGTGGAGAGCACACTGAGCCACAGGATTTCCTCAGGTTTGGGCACACGAGTCTCCTCAGCAAGAGCCTTTGAGCCATCTGTAAAAGCAGCCTGTTAGTGTCAGAACCTGCAGACAATTTAAAATGTTAACTACAGCAACGGCCTCCAGTTACTTCACTTTAAACAAGGCCCAGATAATTTTTCAATAGATCAAAATGATGGCATTACGCAACTGTTGAACAAAATTTATCAATCCATGCAACAAGCAATGTTCCATCCTGACCAGTAACATTCACGGATTATATACCTGCTCGGTGCCAGATTACGTCTCAAATTAGATTTTGTTTTTTATTTCATAGGGTGCGAGCAGCGCTGGTTAGGCCAGCAGTTAAAAGCTGCTTGCTTGAAAATGCAATCCACGTGGTGCTTAGTACATCACTCCATTTGCTGGGAAGACAGCTCCAGGATTCTAACAGCGAGGAAACAGTGATAAAGTTCCAAATCAGAATGGCGTGAGACTTGGATAGGACTTGCAGGTGGTAGTGTTCCAGTAGGATGCAGTGTATTCCCAGGCTTGTGTTGTACCTTCACACATTTGTTTCGATAATAGTGGGGATGTGTTGGAAGGATTATTAGTCTGACTATAAGCCCAATGAACCAAGTCATGAATGTTCCTTCTATGGTCAACTAGTCCCAAAGTTGGGCTTGAATCCACAGCCTCTGGCTACGAACACCACCCAGTAAGCCATATTAGCATTGCCCCAGATTGGAGACAAACAGTGAGTGGCAACCAGTGTCTATTTGTGGAGATTAAGCAAGGACAGAACTGGACTTAACTGTGACTGAAAGCGAATAGTTTGCCTCTTCTGAACAGTACACATGGATGAAATATTCTGGGCACCCGATAGTGGTAACAGCTCAAGGGGCTGAATGGTTTAACTCAGTTTGTATGTTTATGTAACTGCTCCCTAGAAATGAATCAATACTATCCCAGCTAAGGACGCCAGCAGAGTGCAGATCATCAATGTCTCTGCAATCCATAACAGCAGAAGATCAGACCAGGGACTTAGCCACTCAATAGGATTTATTACAATGCAGGAAAGTTTCTGCATCTCTTATGACTGATGTAACTTAAAATAACGGTGCTTCAACAGCCTGTACAAATTCACGTCAGGGCATTTCTATTGAAGCTTGAAGCTTCTGCTGTCTTGCAGGGACAAGAATATTCCATTGAGGGAAAAACATCATCAAGCAGATCACATGGATTAATTCTAATCATCATTTAAATATCACAGACATACTACAGCAATTGTGCAGGACAAAGTGCGGAGAGATGATAAGAACATGGGACTTCAGATGAGATGTACGTCATTCACCCCCCAATGTGATCCTTAAATCTCAATCAAAAATAAAACCAGTCTCCTCTATCTTCTGCTGAAGAGAATTCTGCACTCCAACAACTCTCAGAAAAGATTTCACCTCACTTCTGTATTAAAAGGGAGACAGGCACAAACAATTTGTAACACACAAAGAACAAAGGGCATAGGACTAGCATTACTGCTGGCCATACAGTGGTTACAGAGTAAGCAGCCACTCTCTGAACATCCTATTATCAGGCCACACACTGATCTACCAATAAATGATGACGCCACAGATTGGGGCAGCGCAGTGGCTCAGTAGTTAGCACTGCTGCCTCACAGCACCGGGGACCCAGGTTTGATTCCAGCCTCACGTGATTGTGTGGAGTTTGCACATGCTCCCTTGTGTCTGCGTGAGCTTCCTCTGGGTGCTCCTGTTTCCCCCACAGTCCAAAGATAAGCAGGTTAGGTGGACTGGCCTTGCTATATTGCCCATAGTGGCCAGAAATGTGTGGGCTTGGTGGATTAGCCATGGGAAAATGCAGGGTTATGGGGCAAAGATAAGGCCTGGGTAGGATGCTCTTTGGAAAGGCGGTATGAACTCAATGGGCTGAATGGCGTGTTTCCACATCGTAGGGATCTGATGATTCTATCAAGGATTCAGCTTGTTTTTTGCTAAAATCAATAAAGGGAATTTGTTCAGTGGGCCACCCCTGCTCCTACTGAGATCAACTCAGGACCTACCACTTTTTCAACCTATTGGGAAGAAAGCAATTTGTCATGGTTTGGCAAATAATTGGACCTGCCTGTGTGTCCAAAGTGTCACAGACGTCCAGAAGCACACCACTTCATTTATTCACTTGTAGGACGTGGGCACTTGCCGGTCCTGGAGTTGCTGTTGACGAGCCACCTTCTTGAACTACTCCAATCCATATGCTATAGGTACAATGCCGTTGGGGTAGGGGGAAAGACAGCGAAGGAATGGCAATATATTTTCAAGTCAGGATACTGAGTGGCTTGGAGGGGTACTTGCAGGTGGTGTTGCTCCCATTTATCTCCTGCCCTTGTGATAGTGGTTGTGGGTTTGGAAGGTGCTGTCTAAAGATCTTTAGCAAATTTCTGCAGGGCATCTTTTAGACAGTACACATTGCTGCTACAAACATCAGTGATGGAGCGACTGAATGTTTGTTAATATGGTGCAATCAAGCAGCTGTTTTGCCCTGGATGGTGTCAAGCTTCACTCATCCAGGCAAGCGGGGAGTATTCCATCACATTCTTGGCTTGTGCCATGTAGATAATGGACAGGCTTCAGGGAGTGAGTTACTCTGACCTGCTCTTGTAGCGACTGTGTTTATGTGGTGAGTCCTGTTCAGTTTCTATGCAATGATAACCCCCAGGATGTTGATAGTTGGAGACTCAGTGCTGGTAATGGCATTGAATGTCAAGGAACAGCAGTTAGAGTGTCTCTTATTGGAAATGGTTATTGCCTGACATTTGTGTGGTACAAATGTTACTTGTCACTTTTCGGCCCAATCCTGGATGCTGTCCAAGTCTTATCGCAGTTGGACATGGACAGCTTCGGTATCTGAGGTCTCTCAAATAGCACTGAAAGTTGCTCTCTGATAGCTGCACATTCCCATGTCAGACCTTATTATACAGCTTACTCTATTCAAAGTGACTACAAGCCAGTCTCATTGGCTATAAGAATTCCAATCACATTACATCTTCAGCAGAAATTCGCACAGGGTCACTGTATTACAACGAAGGAGCAAGAAGCAATTTGACTCAACCCACATCTATCCTGGATTCAAGATTTTTCTCCCACTCCAAGACTGTCCCAGCTGATAGTTACAAGTCCAACAGGCTGGAAATCAATATTTAACACTCCTACACTGATTACTGCTACAGTAGTCCATCTACAGGTAATTGTTAACTTTCTCTACAAACCAACAAAGGCCTTATCTGTCCCTCTCCCCGAGTTTCTCTCCACGCACACACTACACCAAAATACACCAGGTTTATATATGTTCTCTACCCTCAAGGCATTCAAAAGTCAACCATATTCCTGTGGAACTGGAGAAACGTGTAGGTCAAAGCAGGCAAGGTTAACAGTTCATTTACCCTCTCTGAAGGACACTGATTGGGTTTTTCTGACAGTCCGTGATAGTTACACAATCTACCATAGTCACCGTTACAAAGACCACATTTCAATGCCAGATTTTGTAAATTGAATTTGAATTCCACTAGCTGCCAATGACAGGATTTTAACCAGAGACCCCAGAACATTAACCTGGGCCTCTGGATGACTAGACAGTTACATTACCACAATATCACCTTCTCCCATTTACTTCTCTCTCTACCCCACTCCCCCACCATAAGACTTTTATTACTTTTCTCGCTCTCTCTCTCCCCGAATTTTTATTCTTTTTCAGTTTTCTCTCTCACCTCTGCAGCTTCCACACGAGACCAAAGTACCTTCCGGTTTAACTTACGTCACTTCCTGGAGACGGTTTCCCAAGTGTCTTCACGGTATTGGAATCGGCGCAACTGCGCAAATGTAATTCCTTTGTTTAGGGATGGAACGGGCTGACGGTTTATTCCTTTCAATTTGTATGGTGGGGGGAAAAGGTGGGTAGGGGTCGGCTGAGATACAGAGGAGGTTGGGGAGGAGAGAGGTGACCGTCATCTTTGTAAAGGAGCTCATGGGCGGCGTTAACCAAGTATCACGTGGTCTGTCATCCAACCCCGCCCACTGACTTCTGCTGCTTTGACCCAAGTTGCCGCAGCTTCTCCTTGTGGCTGATGGATTGATTTTGCAGTGTCCTAGAGTGGCTTATTAGACAGTAACAAATTACATTGATATGCCTAACAACCACAAGCTGTTAAAACAAAATCATAGGGTGGAAATGGCTTGTCATTTTACACAATAGATACAAATGCCCAGAGCTAACTAATAACATCTTCATTTAGTATAAAAATAGAAGAAACTCAACAGGTCTGTCACCATCACAGAGAGAAATAGAGTTAACATTTTGAGTCCAATATTTCCCAGTACTATTTGTGATCTTCAGTACCTGCATGACTTTATTTAAACACATTTGCTGATTTTAAGGTGACTTACATAGAGTCATTCAGCACGGAAACAGACTCTTTAGCCCAACATGTCCATGCCAACCAGGTTTCCTAAACTGATCTAGTCCCATTTGGCTCATATTCCTCTAAATCTTTCCCATCCATGCATCTGTCCAAATGCTTGTACTCGCCTCTGCCACTTTTCTGGCAGCTCGTTCCATATACACACACACCACCTGTGTGAATAAGTTGCCCCCCGGGGGTCCCTTTTAAATTCTTCCCCTCTCACCTTAAACCTATGCCCTCTAGTTTTGGACTTCCCTGAGAGAAATACCTTGGTTATTCACCTTATTTATGCCCTTCATGATTTTATAAAACTCCATAAGCTCACCCCCTCAGCTTCCTACACTCCAGGGGAAAAAATCCCAGCCTATTCAGGCTCTCATAACTCAAACCCTCCAGTCATGGCAAGATCTTAGTAAATCCTTTTTGCACCCTTTCCAGTTTAATCACAGCCTTCCTATAGCAGGGTAGCCAGAATTGTACGCTTTACTCCAAATGTGGCCTTACCAATGTCTTGTACAGTTGTAACATAACATCCCAACTCCTGTACTCAATGCTCTGACCAATGGAGGCAAGCGTGCCAAACCCCTTCTTCATCACCCTGTCTACCTGCGACACCACTTTCAAGGAACTATGTATCTGCACCCCTCGGTCTCCCTATTTGACAACACTCCCCTGGGCCTTACCATTAAATGTAAAGTCCTGCCCTGGTTTGTCTTACCAAAATGTAACATCTTGCATTTATCACAATTAAACTCCACTGCCATCTCATGGTCTACTGGCCCAGTCGATCAAGATCCAATTGTACTCTTAGATAACCTTCTTCACTAAGGTTTTAGAGTAGATTTGTAGCTGAGGTTGTGGATGTTGTGGTTTGTTCACTCGCTGAGCTGGTTCGTCGTTCCACAGACGTTTCATTACCCTGCGAGGTAACTGTTTTAATACCACCCGTTCAGTTGGGACAACACCAGGATCCTGGGACAGGCGAAGCAGAGACAAGCACGGGAATTCCTAGAAGCCTGGTTCTCCACTAAGAAAGCCATTAATAAACATATAGAGCTAGACCCCATATACACTTCATTGCAAAGGAAAACCGGAAGTGAGGTAACCCAGATCAACGGACACCAGAGTTTAAATGACAGGTGGGAAACCACAACAGCGCTTCATTGGAGGCTGCACTGATTATGTTACCCAGCAGGGTAATGAAATGTCTGCGGAACAACGAACTAGCTCGGTGAGCCAATGAACCACAACAACCTTCTTCACTGTCCACTATACCACCAATTTTTGCTGGTGGTATGCCAGCAAAGTTTGTAACCATGCCTCCTATATTCTCATCCAAATTATTTACATAAATGATGAACAACATTCATCACCCAGCAGTGGACCCAGCAGTAATCCTTGCAACACACTGTGATCACAGACCTCCAGTTTGAACAACAATCCTGTACCACAACCGACTGTCTCCTATCATCAACCCAATTTTGATTCCAATTGGCTAGCTCTCCCTGGATCACATGTGATTTAACCTCACAAACCAGTCCACCACGCAGAACCTTGTTGAAGACTTGCTAAAGACCGTGTAGACTTTCTTCCATTGACTCAGTCTACATTTCCCTCTGTCTTGGGAAAGCAGCCAACATAATCAAAGACCGCTCCCACTCCGGTTATACTCTCTTCCACCTTCTCCCATTGGGCAGAAGATACAAAGTTTGAAAGCGTGTGCCAATGGATTTAAGAACAGCTTATTCCTCGCTGTTATCAGACTTGTGAACGGACCTCTCTGATATTAGAATTAATCTTTCTCAACATCTTCTCTGTAGCTATATTCTGCATTCTGTTCTATTATACTGATTGTACCCCTGTAAGGTATGATTTGTCTGGTTAGCCTGTAAAACAAATTTTCCACTGTGTCTCAGTACATGTGACAATAATGAATCAAATCAAATCAAATCTACCTTCATCTATCTTATCGGTGGCCTCTTCAAAAAATTCAATCAGGTTTATGAGTCACGACTTCCCACACACAAAGCCATGATGACTATCCCTAATCAGTCCTTGCCTTTCCAAATGCATGTAGACCCCATCTCTCAGAATCCCCTCAACAACTTACCTATCGCTGACATCAGGCTCACAGGCCTGAGTTACCTGGCTTTTCCTTGCAGCCTTTCTTAAATAATGGCACAACATTTGCCGTCCTCCAGTCTTCCAGCACCTCACCCATGAGTATCGATGATACAAATATCTCTGCTGAGGGCATTGACATTTCCTCCCTAGCTTCCAACAATATCCTGGGATACATTTGATCAGGTTCCAGGGATTTATCTACCTTTATGCATTTTAAGGTCTCCAGCATTTCTTCTTCTGTAACGTGGACTCTTTTCAAGACATCACTGTTTATTTCCCTGGGTCCTTAGCTTCCATGTCTTTCTACCTAGACTGTATTGAGGACACCCCTTGCTAATGTTGTTTGTGTCTCACCACAAATGCATAGGGAGTTTGTACTAAGGACAATCATAGAATCTCTACAGTTTGGAAGCAGGCCATTCAGTCTATCGAGTCCATACTGACATTTCAATGAGCATCCCACCCAGATCCACCCCCCAACTCTATCCCTGTAACTCTGTATTTCCCATGGCTAATCCACCTAGCCTGTACATTCCTGGATGGGCAATTTAGCATGGCCAATCCAGCTAACCTGCACATCTTCGGACTGTGGGAGGAAACTGGAGCACCCAGAGGAAACCCATGCAGATACGAGGAGAATGTGCAAATTCCACACAGAGAGTTACCCAAAGGTGGAATTGAACCCAGGTTCCGGGCAGCGGTACTAACCATGGTTCAGTACCACATTGCATTCCCTGTCAGTACGCAAGGTGCCCTTGAGAAGCAAATGATCCCCCCAGTAGGGGAATTCCAAGACAAAATTAAATGACTCTGAAACAGTCCCCTAGCAGAATCCCAGTCACCCAGAACCATAAATTGTTAGGTCAATCAAATCTGTTTCTTGATTTTGAGATAGTAGGAACTGCAGATGCTGGAGAATCCGAGACAACAAGGTGTAGAGCTGGATGAACACAGCAGGCCAAGCAGCATCACAGGAGCAGGAAGGCTGACGTTTCGGGCCTAGACCCTTCATTAGAAATGGGGGAGGGGAAGGGTGTTCTGAAATAAATAGGGAGAGGGGGGAGGCGGA
>NC_063368.1:2969389-2992381 GCF_021869965.1 Rhincodon typus
GTTCATCCAGCTCTGCACCTTGTTGTCAGTGATGGCACTCAGTTCTGTACTTCTGCCTGCGAATCTATGTCTGGTGAAATCAGAATGAGGTTCAGATAGCTTCCCTCTTTTATCCAGAGTTAAACATTATTTGTGAAGGCATTCATGTGAAAAATAGTCAGTTTCCCAACACATGAGAAAGTCAGAGCTTGGATCTCCTCCTTCAGCAGAGAGAAGCTAGGAAAGCATTTCAAATAAGAAAAAATAATTTTAAAAAGTTTTGCTGTCCACTGAATGTTGTGGCAATGGAATGTGAATAACTGACATCTGTGTTGTCTCTTCTTATAAACCAAGCCACAAAAGTAGTTTGCAAACCATTAGGCTCATGAATGAGTCACTCAGTGGAATTTATAACTTCACCTCCAGGGCAAAATAGGAGTAATTTACAGTCAAGCTCAGTTTTCATTAGTGAGAGTGCTGTTAGTAAATTGATAGTAGCTTGACAGAAAAAGTGTTGGTGCTCCTATTTACAGAGACCAATGATTTTGGGAATAGATACATCCCATCAGAACAACTTTAAACATTAATTAAAGGAAAAAGATGGTATGTTTAAACTAAATATAGTATTGGTCAATTCAAAACACAATATTCAAAATGGATCAATAATTTGTCAATGCTTGAAGTATGAATGGAGTTCTCTGAATAGTCTGCTTTATTGGACCTAAGTGATAGTGTTATATAATAAAATTTGTTGGTAAATATTTTGAGTATGAGGAGATAGAACTAACAAAAAGCATCAAACATTTTCTTAATCCTTATTCCTCTCTTGAATGTGCTGGCTCACGTAGTGTTATGATTCCAGAGATTTAAATGTTCCTGTTCTTTTACTATAAATGTTAACTAGAAATGCCACAAGGTCATTACAGAAAGTGTTCCAGCCAAGT
This sequence comes from Rhincodon typus, assembly GCF_021869965.1. Taxonomy (NCBI): domain Eukaryota; kingdom Metazoa; phylum Chordata; class Chondrichthyes; order Orectolobiformes; family Rhincodontidae; genus Rhincodon; species Rhincodon typus. The sequence continues at coordinate 2,970,313 of NC_063368.1, forward strand.
CCCACCCTGTCCTTAATTAAAGCTCATATCTTTGGCAGAAGACATTAGATGGTGATTGGGAGTGGAAGAGTTTTTTTATTTGTCCATGGGACATGAATGTTGTAAGGCCAGCATTTGTTGTTCATCCCTGATTGTCCTTGACAGCAATTAGGAGTCATCCACATTTTGGTGGGCCTGGAGTCACATGCAGGCCTGACCAGGTAAAACAGATAACCTGACCTAAATATTAATGAATGATATTTTTGTTATGACAATCATTGATAGTTATCACAGTCACTATTAGTGAGATTAGCATTCAAATTAAGATCTTCTTAGTTAATTTTGCTTAAATTCCACTTATTACCATAGTAAAATTTGAACCTGTGCTCCTCGGCATTGGTGCTACTCCTGATTACTGAGCCAGTAACATCTCCAATTTTACAACTAGATACGCATGGAGAAATCAACAATCCCTCTTTTTAACACAAAATCTTCATTTGGTTGCAACAAACATTTTTATTGTTTCCCTGTATGCACATTTCAGTTGAAATTTAAATAAAAGAGCAAAATTATAAGGTTTTCTTGAGTGTATGGAAGACCTACCAACCCTGAAATGAACAAAAATGTGACACCACACACATACACAAACACTGGTAATAAGTCTCCATGAGCTCCAGTAAGTTATCTCATACAACTGTCTGTTGTTCATCTCATTATATATGCACCACACTAACTGGCATTCACTGTTGAGATATTCACTGGGGCTTTTCAGGATTTCTGCCACTGGTACCATATTTAAATCCGAGCTCTGCACCAGATCAAATGTTGCAAGCCAGGAACTGACGTTCGTAGTGTGTTGCTGCATAGCTGAGAAAGGGAAGTTGGCATCCTGTTTTGCTGACAGGAACCTAGAAATCCTGGTAGATGGAGTGGTGAAGGGGAGGGTCATCCTCTTCCCTCAGGACTGCTACAGAATACTACAGGATCAGATCCTGCCAACCTGATCTGATATTGTCACCCAGGTCAGCGCAGTGTCTGCAGTCTGGAGGAATAGGCAGCAATGCTGCAAGAAGTTTAATGACCTTCTGTGCTTTGCAATGGTAAATGCTACTATCCTCTTTCTGCTTCCTCACACTCAAACTCTATCTCTGCATCCACCCCCACCAAGGCTAATGGTCAACCACTTCCATCATTGTATACAGCACCTTCTTTCACTTACTCTCACACTCCCAACGCTATTAACCCTGCATGCTCTCTGCGCTTCTGCTCACTCACGTAGGAGACCTCACCAACTGCACTGGCACAACAGCTGTGGCAGCCACTTTCATCTCATTCAATCACTACCTTTCTCTAATTGCAGGAGAAAATGGCGCACAATGGGCCAGAGGTGGATGGTGAGGTGCCCAACATTCGAATCCTCATGCCATACCAGGTCTTCGGGGAGGGGTGACATCTTGAGCTAATTCTGAGATTTTCATGTATAAGAGACGTAGTCTCACCAATGTGATATACAACCGTAGCACAACATTTCTACTTTTACATTCTATACCCCTTAATAAAATGACAACATTGCATTTACTTTCTTCATCACTTGCTGTACCTGTTACTACCAGTCAATGTACCTCTGCAGGCAGAGCCTTATAATCAATCGCTGCAGTAGAACAAATTTAGTTCTAATTTAATTTAATTATTAATCTAATTTGAAGCTGGAAATCATTTAACATTTGGTTGTCAGAATATTCCTGAGTCTTTAGCAGATCTCGCCCAAGTTTTACCCAATGTCAGAGCATGTGCAAACAGTATCGTAATGTGAGGGGAAGAGTCTTGATAAGGATATGGAGAGGATGTTTCTTCCTTTGGGAAAATGTAGGATTAGTAGTTATCCATTTAAATAGAGATTATGCAAAAAAAATTTTTCCCAGAGGGCAGTGAATCTCTCTGTGAAAAGGTAGTGATAGCACAGTTCCTGAATACTTTTAAGGCACAGACAGATAAATTATTGTTAAGCAAGGTTATCAGGGATTGGCATGAATGTGGATTTGAGGTTACAATCAGATCAACTATGATCTTACTAATCGTAGAGCAGACTTTAGGGTCTGAATGATCAACTCCTGATCCTGATTTATATATTCCATAGGTTCATAAGAAGTTCTAAAGTGCTGACCCAATTTTTGTCAAAGCTACAACCATTCCCAACTGTTTTATGACACACACACAAAAAAAAACAAGCCTTATGTCTCAATATCCACAGCTATCTAACTACCTAGAAACAATAAGGACTGCAGAGTCTATAGGTGAGAGGCTGGAAAGCACAGCAGGTCAGACAGCATTTGAGGAGCAGGTATATCAACATTTCAAGCTAAAACCCTTCGTCGGGACTGGGGAGGATGAGGGGAACCCAGAAATAGAGGGAGGGGTGTGGAGCTGGGTGAAGGGTAGGATAGATGGTGATAGATGGATGCAGGTAGGGGATTATTGTGATTGGTCTGTGGGAAGGGTGGAGCAGATAGGTGAGTGGGAAGATGGATAGATCAGGAGGGTGAGGGCTGGACATGGGATAAGGCTGGGGTTGGAGGGATATTGAAGCTGGTGGAGTCAATGTTAAGGCCATTGGGATGTCAGCTTCCAAGGCGAAATATTAGGTGTTGTTCCTCCAGTTTACATGTGGCCTCCCTCTGATAGCGAAGGAGGCCAAGGATGGACAAGTTGTTAGGTGAGTGGGAAGGGGAATTAAAATGGATAATAACCAGAAGGTCAGGTTGGTTGTTGTGTGCAGAGCGCAGACGCTCCATGAACCAGTGTCTGCGTTTGGTCTCCCTGATATAGAAGAGACCACATCGGGAACAATAGATGCAATAGATGAGGTTGGGTGAAGTGCAAGCAAATCTCTGCCAGATCTGGAAGGATTGTTTTGGGCCTTGGATGGAGCTGACAGGGGAGATGCAGGGGCACATGTTGTACCTCGTGCGGTTGCATGTAAAGGTACTGGCTGTGGTTCAGGAATTGGTGGGGACTGCTTGCTGATGAGGGAGTCATGGAATGAACAGTCCCTGCAGAAAGCAGACAGGGGTGGGGAGGGAAATATCTTTTCAGGGGTGGTTTCTAATTGTAGGAATGTAGGAGGATGATGTGTTGGATTCAGAGGTTGGTGAGGTGGTACGTGAGAACTAAAGGGACTCTACCCTTATTGCTGTTGGGAGGAGGAGGTTTGAGGGCAGAAGTGGAGGAAATGGAGGAGATGCAGTTGAGGGCATCCTTAATTATAGAGGAGGGGAAATTATGGTCCCTAAAGTAGGAGGATATCTGGGATGTCCCGCAGGGGGAGGTGATGGCCTAGTGGTATTATCGCTGGACTGTTAATCCAGAGACCCAGATAATGTTCTGGGAACCCAGGTTTGAATCCTGCTACAGCAGATGGTAGAATTTGCATTCAATAAATATCTGGAATTAAGAATCTAATGATGACCATTGTCGATTGTCAGGAAAAACTCATCTAGTTCACTAATGTCCTTATGGGAAGGAAACTGCCATCTTTACCTGATCTGGCCTACATGTGATTCCAGACCCACAGCAATGTGGTTGACTCTGAACTGCCCTCTAGGCAATTAGGGATAGGCAATAAATGCTGCCTCGCCAGTGACACCCTCATCCCATGAATGAATTTTAAAAAAAAGCCTCATCCTGGGGGTGGAGGAATTAGTAGTACGGGATAGCGTTTTTGCAGGAAGGTGGGCGAGAGGAGGTGTAGTCGAGGTAGTTGTGGGAGTCAGTGGGTTTGAAATGGATGTCAGTGGACTAAAAGGGAGTCTCATTATTGCAGTCCTTTTTAAAATTGAAGAGGAAAAAGTAATTTGGAGCGTGTTTCATTGGTTGTTTCATTTTTTTTCAAATTGTTAGATGTAATGAGTTGGGAATTGTGAGAGTTGATTGCTTTATCATGTACTTTTGGATCCACTGGGATTGAAAACAGGAGCAGCATTGAGAATATATAAACATCATATTTCTAATCAGCAATGAACAGTCATCTGAAGTTTCCAATCCATCTGTCTGGGCTGCATTCCCAGAGTTGCGGAGCTGAAAAAGCAAAATTTTTACAAACGGAAACATTTAGTATAAAGTTCTGCTAGGATCAAGTGACCAGAAATGGAACGTATATTGTTAGAACACTTTGATGTTGAAAATATGGGCTCATCAACCTTCAGTTTAATCATAGCTGTCACACTGGAGTAGACTTTCCCACAGGTTTCAGGATCCCGAAGTCGAGTCTATAAAGAGGTACTGAACCCTTTCATTCTGGTGATGAGCCCACAGGCACAACGTTCTAGGAAAGTGGCCTCCTGTTAATGATGGCAGGTGGGTCTCAGAGATGCAGGCCCATTTAGGCTCATGGCAATATTAGTCCAGTAGTCCTTGCAAATGGTGGGAGCACCATTGAGGCAGTGAGGCGAGCTCAAGAACACCTCAACATGGTGGACATGAAATAAAAAGGCCCAAATTTGGATGCGCCATTGGGTAGAGGGGAAACGCACCTACAGTCTTAGTCACAGACAATCTGTGGTCTTTCATTCCCTGATCTGGTCATTGGGGCATGGAGGCTGCCTTGATTGAGCTACCATCCTTTACACACTCTTAATATTGGTAAAATACTAATACTGGTGCAAAACGCCACCTAAGTGAGGACTTATTTCGACAAATTGGCTACCGCCTCAATGAAGCAGACCCTTCTTCAAGGCTGCCCAGAGAAATTCCAGCAGAGACATAGGAATATGTCAGGATATCCCGATGAGGCATGCTATGTTTTCCTGGCTGCCACCACCACCTCAAAAATCCAGCCCACTGAGTCCATCAGTAACTACAGTCTGTTTTTGGCTCCTTCTCTCCTCTTTCTTTGGAGCTGTAGCTTCTTACTGAATTGTCATTCCACAGAGATAGTAGGAACTGCAGATGCTGGAGAATCTGAGACAACAAGGTTAAGAGCTGGATGAACACAACAGGCCAAGCAGCATCAGAGGAGCAGGAAGGCTGACGTTTTGGGCCTAGACCCTTCTTCAGAAATGGGGGAGGGGAAGAAGATTCTGAAATAAATAGGGAGGGAGGGGGAGGCAGAAAGAAGATGGATAGAGGAGAAGATAGGTGGAGAGGAGACAGAGAGGTCAAAGAGGCGGGGATGGAGCCAGTAAAGGTGAGTGTAGGTGGGGAGTTAGGGAGGAGATAGGTCAGTCCAAGGAGGACAGACAGGTCAAGGGGGCAGGATGAGGTTAGTAGGTAGGAGATGGGGGTGGGGCTTGAGGTGGGAGGAGGGGATAGGTGGGAGGAAGGACAGGTTAGGGAAATGGGGACAAGCTGGGCTGGTTTTGGGATGCGGTAGGGGGAGGGGAGATTTTGAAGCCTGTGAAGTCCACAATGTGGACAATGTGCACATACCAGTATGTGATATACTGTATCTGCTGTTCCCGTTGTGGCCTCCTCTACATGGGGGAAACCAAGCGGAGGCTTGGGGACCGCTTTGCAGAACACCTACGCTCGGTTCGCACTAAACAACTGCACCTCCCAGTCGCGAACCATTTCAACTACCCCTCCCATTCCTCAGACGACATGTCCATCCTGGGCCTCCTGTAGTGCCACAACGATGCCACCCGAAGGTTGCAGGAACAGCACCTCATATTCCGCTTGGGAACCCTGCAGCCCAATGGTATCAATGTGGACTTCACAAGCTTCAAAATCTCCCCTCCCCCTACCGCATCCCAAAACCAGCCCAGCTTGACCCCGCCTCCCTAACCTGTCCTTCCTCCCACCTCAAACCCCACCCCCATCTCCTACCTACTAACCTCATCCCACCCCCTTGACCTGTCCGTCCTCCCCGGACTGACCTATCCCCTCCCTAACTCCCCACCTACACTCACCTTTACTGGCTCCATCCCCGCCTCTTTGGCCTGTCTGTCTCCTCTCCACCTATCTTCTCCTCTACCCATCTTCTATCCGCCTCCCCCCTCCCTATTTATTTCAGAATCCCCTTCCCCTCCCCCATTTCTGAAGAATGGTCTAGGCCCAAAACGTCAGCCTTCCTGCTCCTCTGATGCTGCTTGGCCTGCTGTGTTCATCCAGCTCTACACCTTGTTATCTGTCATTCCACAGAGGGTGGTTGCATTGGAAAATAAACCTATCACCCATTCTTTCTAAATACATCTGTGTAGACATCATCTTCTAGAGCAATGGCATTCTTATGGAATTACACTTTCTAGGATGAGTGCTTGGACAGCAATCAGAAATGGGAAAATTGGGTGATTATAAAAACCCAAAGAACCGCGGATGCTGTAAATCAGGAACAAAAATAGAAGCTGCTGGAAAAGCTCAGCAGGTCTGGCAGCATCTGTGAAGAAAAATCAGAGTTAAAGTTTCAGGTCCACTGACCCTTCCTCAGAACTGATGGTACCTAGGAAAATGTCGGTTTATATGCAGAAGATAGAGTTGGGGGAGGGAGTCAGGAGTAAATGATAGGTGGGGATAGAGCCCAAAGAGAGAGAAGAACAATTGGACAGACAAAGGAGTTGATAATGATGTAGCCAGATCCTAAGCCTTTCTGCCCCAAGTCCATAGGCTATCATCATAGTGGGTGGTGCTTATGGTACCCCTCAAAGTTAACCTTTTCAGACCCATATATGACACTATGAGAGATGGTAAATGTGTAAGGTAAGTGTATGAGGGTTAGAGTAATAGGTAGGTGGTGAGGGAATAGATAGCTGGCAGATGGGTGTGAGATTGGGTCGCATGTGGGTAAAGGGATTTTGTAGGTTGGGGTATTGGGTTTGGGAGTTTTAGGTGATGAAGTTAAGTATGGTCAGGTTGGAGAAGGAATCGATTGTTGGAATTGGACTGGGGAGTCCAGATGGGTGCTAATGTTAAGTTTCAGGACGGTAGGCTTGGGTGTCTGAGTAATCAGTGCAAGGAGCGGAGTCAGGAATTAGAGCAAACTTTTATCCTCTAGCTTCTGTAGGGCATCAATTTAGTTACCTAAGTTGGAATCCTTCAAAGTCTCCAATTCTAACTCAGTGGAAAACATTTTTTCTGGGTTCCAGCTGTTGGATTACTGCCCATTAGAAGTTTAAACCTCTTGGGTAATTACCTTGTTGTCATTGTTGGGAGTTCCATAAAATTCAAAGAGGGACTGACAGAGTAGATGCTGAGACACTGTTTACCCTGGCTAGAGATTCTAGAAGTAGAAGACGTGGGGTTAATTATTTAAGAATGAGATAAGAGGGAATTGTTTTCGTCTAAGGGTTTGGGAATCTTTGGAATTCTCTACCCAAAAGGATTCTGAATGCTTGGTTGTTGAGTACATTCAAGGCTAGGATAGAAATTTAGGGGAATCAAGGGATTGATTAATGATTAGGAGAAAAGGAGAAATTGGGGTCCAATCGCAGCATGATCTTTCCCAATACTGCAGCACATTTGAGAGGCCTTAAGATCTGTTCCTGTTCCTAGTTTTTACATCCTGTTTACAATTGCATACGCGTGTCAGCCTTGATTATTCAATTTGGAGTAGGGTTTGAACCCAACTTTACTGACTCAGAGGCAGAAGTGCTATCAATGAAACATTATTAGGAGCTGAAGTACCAGCTGTTTCAAAACCTCTATAACAATTAGAGACACTGAACTGCTGAAAGCAGCTAAAAGTATAGATGAGGATCAGTGTCACAATAGGCGATCTGTTTACTTCTAAGGCCTTGCACAAGTTAATATTGCCAGTCATATTATATTCAGGTTTTGAATTTTAGAAACATATGAAAGTGACAGACATGAAAAGACCAACTGGCGCACTGAATCTGCTCCATCATACAGTTACAATTTTTAAAAGTATTTGGATAAGTACATGAATAGGAAAGGTTTGGAAAGATATGGGGCAGGACCAGGTAGCTGGGACTAATTTAGTTAGGGATTATGTTCGGTATGGACTGGTTGAGCCAAAGGGTCTGTATAACTCTATATGACCACAGCTACACTACTGAGTCCCTATATGTCACACTATAGGAGTAGTTAATCCCTCACATTGTTTGATAACCAATCCAAAATGTGCTGGAGAAGGTGGTGTGAAGAGGAAACTATGTTTCCTAAAGGAGCACAGAAATTTAGATAGGATGTCTTTGTTGAACAGAGCTTGCACCTCCTGGTAGTTAGCCAAAGGAGACAGCAAACAGACTTCTTGAACTTACCATTTACCAGTTTTAGAGTCTTGTTCATGGAGTGTTCATAGCCAAGCCAGTTATGTCCATATCCAATTTTGTCATTAGTACATTTTCCAGTTACGATGGGTTTTTAAAAAAAATCATAGTTTGTAAGTGTTAGATTTGTTGGTCATCCCTAATTGCCTTTGAACTGAGTGGCTTGCTGATCCATTTAAGAGGACAATTAAGAGTGAACCACATTACCGAGGGATTAAGACACATATTGTTCAGATCAGGCAAGCATGGCACATTTCCTTAAGGTGTTATTTAATGGCCACCATGACTGAAGCTAGCTTTAAATTCCAGATTTTATCACTAAATTTAAATTTCATGGGTTGTCAAGCTGGGATTTAAAGCCATGCAGCCAGATGAGATTCTAGATTATTAGTCTAGTAACAGCACCATTACACCATCATCTGTCCCTAAGGAATGAATCTGAAACCCTGACAGGTTTTTTTTATCCCCATCAGACCATCAGATGAGGTCAAGTGCGGCATTGAGCTCAGCTACCTTGACACAGAACAAGAAATCAAACTTACTTGCACTTGTGGCAGGTAATGACTCAACTTCACATTTTGAGGGAGTTTCAATATACCAGTTTAAGCAAAAGATTACTGGATGTTTAGTCGTTTGTGTAATGTTCAATACCTGTCTGAGTCAGTTTCTCTGACTTAATCTCTCAACCTTCAGTATGAAGTGAAAGTGTCAATCTCCAGTGTTAAATTTCAGTGTTTCACAGGCAAGTTAACAAAGCAGCAAACAGTTTTTTTTTCTATTTCAATACCATCCCTATAAAATGTGCAAACATTACAAACCCAATCTTAAATTTCACAGAGAAAAAGTCTTCTGACATCCCTGGTGCAGCAATAAGTGGTGGTCAGGAGATTCTGAAGAGATGGTTCTTCATCCTTGAGCCACAGCATGCAGTACCCAGTTTCAATGCAGCGGGGACTCCACCTGGGAGGAGCAGAAAAGGTAAAAAAGACCATAAAAAATTTCAAGAACAATATCAGGACAAATGATCAAAGGATGAAATATGGCTGTGCATCAGCAGTTTGGAGACGGTTCACTTGACTCATTCCTAGAATGAAGAAACTATCTTGTGAAGAAAGATTTGATAGACTGGGCCTTTACCCATTGGAGTTCAGAAGAATGATAGTTGATATTATGAAAGAAAGGATCCTGAGCTGGTCTTGCTACAACGGATATCATAAGGATGGTTTCTCTTGTGAGGGAGACAAGAACTAGGGAACACATTTTCTAAATGAGAAATCTCCCCTTTAAAGACAGATATGGGAGTTTTCTTTCTCCCAGGGTATCATCAATGTGTGGGATTCTTCTTTTCCACAGAAGGTAGTGGAGGTTCTTTTATTGAATTTATTCAAGATTGAGTTGGATAGACAAGGGAATCAAAGTTTCTGGGGTGGCAGACAAGAAAACGCAGTTCAGCCCACAACTAGATCCACCATAATATTTTTGAATGGAAGACTAGGCTTGAAGGGCCAAATGACCTGCTCCTAAGTCATGAGTTTTGACTCCAGAGTTGCCCTTTTCCTCCACTCTCCTTTGCCATTGAAATTGTTGCAGATCTGTGTGAAGAGGATGCAGGAGACTCTTACCAGCCTGGGGCTCTCTAGGTTCTGAGCCCACAAAGCACGCCCAATGAAATCTTTACAGTGACCAAGGGATTCCAGTCAGTAGCCTCCCTCCACTCTAGCTGGAGATGTTGGGCCTTCACATAGATGCAGTGGTAGGCAAACGAAGAAGAAATCCTTCTGATGAGACTTCAGTGGGTATGAGTAGCTAATTGCAGTATATGAATACAATGCATATGAACATGTACACATTTTCATTTTTTGGGCTTCTGATGTAGTCTCATTTCTTCACTAAGCACTACATGATTGCCTGACATGAAAGCAATACAACAGGCTCCCCCATTACAATGAGATGCTGCCCTTCCCCCAAGACACCTTTGAATTCCTCAATAATATGCACACATCTGCTCATAACCCAGTGAACTTTAAACCTTGAATTGTGCAGTACAGTCAAAGTTGCATAGGTAGTGTTCAGGGATCCACATTTTGTCCAATCAGTTCAATGGCAGGATACCGAACATGAACATCCACAAAGTGGGTGCCACACAAGTAATTGATAAAAGCCATGCTTAACGGTCACAGGGGTCCAGGAGCCAGAGGTCTTCTTCCTGGTTGGGTGCTCCTCACCAGGCAAGCCAATCTTAGGATATGAGCTAGGCAAAGCACATTTGAGAAATTACTCTCACCGTTCCTGGGATGGGGGTATAGTGGGGAAGTGTAGATATTTGAGCACATTTGATGTAACTGCTAACTCACTGAGAACACATAGCCATCGTAAAAGTACCATGTAGGATCCTAATATGATACAGAACTCTAAGTAGAGAGAGGGAAGAACAAGGTGAATGGTACAGGTAGAATGTCATAGATCTGGTGAGTCTTCCTGAGGCTGATGGCCCCCTGGTTAGCCTTCTTGTTAATGAACAGGTGATCCAAAATATTGCAGCCTTCCATGAGCCCGTTTGCGGGAATACCTATTTTGTTACAAATATTGGTGTTAAGCTTGACAGTCAATGCAGAGCCGCTATATCTCTCAGCTAGGCTTCCTGCCTCAAAGTTATCACATTGCACAGCACAGAGAAGAAGGAATTTGCTTTTATTCTGAACAACATGAGTGAGGCGATATCCTTGCGATATTATTTAGGATTATTAATCTAGAGACCCAGATAATGTTCTGGGGACCTCGGTTTGAGTCTCACCACAGCAGGTGGTGGGATTTGAATTCAAAGAGAAAGAAATCTGGAGTTAAGAGTCTACCGGTGACCATGAATTCATTGTCCATTATCAGAAAAATGCATTAGGTTCACTAATGTCCTTTACGGAAGGAAACTGCCATCCTTAGCTGACTTGGCCTACATGTGACCAGACCCACAGCAATGTGGTTGACTCTTGACAGTTAGGGATGGGCATAGCCAGTGACGCCCTCATCCCGTGAATGAATTTTAAATACAAGATAGTTCTCGAAAAGTGAATGAGGTATGCTCTTTAGAGGATGCAGTGGCCTTCCAGCCAGTTAGTCCATTACAAACAGAACAGCAAAAAAAAACTTGTTCATTTAGCTTAGTCACCCTGGGAGCAAGTGGCTATGAGATTTTCATGTGCCTCAGTCACTTGGTGGACAAAGCCCTGTTGTCTTGGTGTTTGTGAGGGACCTCCTGGGCCATGTCAGCATCATCTTCCTTACTAGAGGAGACCTTCAGCTCCTCCATCTCATCATGTCCCAAAACATCTCCCTATTTATTAAGTCAGGATGAGGAGGACATTATAAACAATTATCAGTGGTTCACTCTGTCTTGGTTCCACTGCATTGCATTGTCTGACCATTCAGGGACCTGAGTCTCATCATCAGCCCTGTGATCTGCACTTAGGTGGTCCTTGTGGAAGCATGGGCACTATTGTATCTGTTGTCAGCAACAGTCTGTAGATTGCTGACAAGCGTCATGAGTTAGGACAACCGTCCCTGCACATGCTCGGGGAATTAGGCGTCATGTCAACTCTTTGTGTAACATTTGCACGCCTACATTATCTCTGGTCACAGATGATCCGCACCTACATGGAATGAAACCCTTTTCTATTCATGAAGACTGCTGGCTACTGAAAGGGAGCCCTGATAGCTACATAGATACAATCAATTTGCATGCTCTGCCTGTTAAAATTTGCAATGCAGCAAAGTCCCTGTCTCGGTTTCCTGACTTGCCGCATCTAAGGGGCAATTATTAAACAGCTGAGCCTCAACAAACAGAAAAACATTGATCTCCTGGATGCATATGAGTGATGCCTGTGAGATTCTGTACAGGTTCCCAGCGGCTCCTTGAAATGATTCATGGGCATAGAAATTAATAGCCACTTTTGTTTTCAAGGCAACCGGAATGGGATTCCCTCCTGATCCGCAAGGATACAGATGCTCATCTAGAAGCTAGCAGATGTAGGAGTCAACTTTCCAGGATATTCTGACAAATTGTTGTCACTGATGGTTTGTCATTATGAATGTAGCTACATTAAATACTGCAGAATCAGTTTTGTGCCAACATTCCATGTCTACATGGGTCCTCTTCCATAGGCTATTGTGCCTCTATGGGCTGGTCTGCAGCCTGTGCCAGCTCCTGCTGTCATGGCTCTTGCTCTTTCCTTTGGAGCAGTTGACACATGACAGCAATAGGAACTATGAACAGGAGTAGGCAATTCAGCCCCTCGAGCCTGCTTTGCCATTCAAAACAATCATGGCTGATCTCATCTCGGCCTCAACTCTACTTTCCTGCCCACTCTCCATAACTGTTCAACCCCACCCCTCCCTCTACTAATTAAAAATCTGTCTATCTCCTTCTCCTTTACTCAGTGTGCTGGCATTCATTGCACTTTGGAATAGTGAATTCCAAAGAATCACAACACTTTGAGAGAAGTAATTCCTTCTCATTTCTGTTTTAAATGTGTTAGCCCTTATGCTAAAACTACAGCCCCTCTCATTCTGTATTGCCCCACAAGTGGAAATAGCTGCCCTCATCTACTTTGTCAACCTCCTGTAACATCTTATATGCACTTAGACCTCCTCTCATTCTTCTAAACTCTCAAGGGTATGGGCTTAAACTGCACAATCTCTTTTCATAAGACAAACCCCTCATCTCTGGAATCAATCCAGTGAACCTCCTTTGAACTGTCTCCAATGCAACTGCAACCTTCCACAAGTAAGGGGGACAAAACTGTATTTCAATACAGGTGCAATCTCACTAATACCTTGTACGATTGTAGCAACATTTTATACTCTAGTTCTTTTGCAATAAATGCCAAAATTCCATTTGCCTTCCTTATTACCTGCTGTACCTACACACAAGTTTTCTGTGAGTCATGCATGAGGACACTCAGATCTCTCTGCATTGAAGCACTTTGAAGTTTCTCTTCATTTAGATAATAAGTTGCCTTTCTATACCTCCAACCAAAATGGATAGCCTCATACTTAGCGATGTTAAAATCGATCTGCCAAGTTTTGGCACAATCACCTAGCCAATCCATTTGTAATTTAAATCCACTTGTAATTTAAAATTTTTTTTCATTGCAACTTACTTTTTGCAGTTATTTTAGTATCATCTGCAAGTTTGTCTATAGTACTCTCTATCCCTGTATCCAAGTCATTAATATAGATTGTAAATAGTTTGGTTCTGAGGACTGAATCCTGTGGCACATCGCTAGTTACATCTTACTAACCAGAAGAAAAGATTTATCCAACTCTTTGGTTTCTGTTGGTTAGCCAATGTTTTTATCCAAGCTAATGTATTACCCTTAAGCCTGTGTCATCCTACGTTGTGTACTAACTTTTATCTGGCATCTTACCCAATGTGTTCTGGAAGTCCGGAAATACTGCACGTACACAGCCCCCTATTATCCATTTCGTTAGTTATATCTTCAAAGAACTCTAGCAAATCAGTCAAACATAACTTACCCTTCAGAAAACCATGCTGACTCAAATGTATTGAATTTTGACTTTCCGAATGGTTTTTAACAACTAAATTGATTGGTCTATAGTTTCCTGCCATCTGCCTCCCTCCCCTTTTATATAAGGGTGTTATATCAGCATTTTTCCAATTCACTGAAACCTTTCCAGCATCCAGGAAGTTTTGGGATATTATAATCTACCTAGAGTTTCTTCTGAAGAACAAAGTGATCAGAAGAGTGGCATGAGTGATGTGAGCTGTATTGAGGTAGTTTTCAGGAAGTTTGTACAGATAGTAATATTATGCTTCTGGACTGCCAACCTGCCCCAGCATGTCTGGAAAAATCTATCGTCTTGTAGGTTTCCCACCTAGTCTCCTTGCCAACCATCATCTGTTATGTGCAAAGCTACATCCTAAGCAGCATCAAAGGACAGTCCTTGCAACCTATAGGGAATGAGTATTGCCTGGGGTTACTAAAAACATACCACTGTACCTTCCCATTCACTATAGTTAGCTTGTGTTTGAAACAGAACCTTTCCAACATGGCATGATGCCACTACCAGCAATCATCCCAACCCCTTAACCTCGAGCTTTTGCCAATCTTTCTGTTGTGTGGCAGTGGCATCCAGCCTGAATTTTTTTTATTCATTCATGGGATATGGGCATTGCTGGCTAGGCTAGGCCAGGCCATTCTTAATTCCCCAGAGGGCAATTAACAGTCAACCACATTGCTTGGAGTCACATGTAGGACAGACCAGGTAAGAATGGCAGTCTCCTTCCTTAAAGGGCATTAGTGAATCAGATGGTTTTTTTCACACAATCAGCAATGGATTCACGGTCACCATTGGAGTCTTAATTGCAGATTTTTATTGAATTCAAACTCCACCTTCTGCTGTGGCAGGATTCGAACCCGAGTTCCCTGCACATTGCCTGGGTCTCCAGATTAACAGCTTGGTGATAACATCACTAGGTTGTTGCCTCCCCATGCTTGAACATAAAATTCTTGTTAGAATCATTATGGATGATGGCCTGGAGATCCTTCACAACCCCAGACTGACTGCAGGCTAACAAAACTCAGACATTTTACAGCCCAAACTCAGATAGATTGCACCATATCCCATCCACACTGACTGCAGCAGACTCCTCTCTGGACTAATGGGAGAACATCTTTGCCTGATTTAGCCTTCTCTGCCTTACACAATTGAATGCTGTTCAGACAAGGCCGCTCTGCACTTCCTGCTTTTGCGATTCCTTGCAACTTAGCTAATAGTGCGCTAATAGGGAGCCCTACAGCAATAAACTGCCTTCTGTTTGCTATGCTTCAGCCATAAACTGGCCTTGGTGGAATTGCGGTAATGTCACTGGACTAGTAATCCACACCCTGGAATATTAGTCTGAGAAATATGGCACTTGGTGGATTTTAAATTCAATTAATGAATCTGAAATCTAAAGCTACTCTCAGTAATGAGGGTATTGCAACTAACATCGATTGATGGTTTACTCATGTCCTTTAGGGAAGGAAAACTACTATCTTTATCCAGTCTGGCCTTCATGTCACCACAGAAATATGGTTGACTCTGTCCTGAGACATTGCATAGCAAGATGCTTAGTACAAGGGTAATTAGGAATGGGCAACAAACATTGGCTTTGCCAGAAATGCCCACATCCCATGAAAGAATAAGAATTCACTGTGTGCCAACTGGTCTTGGATGTGGTTCAAGGAGAAAGAGTGCCTGGGTCTGCTTAGATGCATTGACTGTACTTAAAGACACAGCATGTGTGACTGTGAGCATAATTTAAGCCATATTGCTATAAAGATAAACTAGCAAATACTTACCCTGAAGTGGATGGAGTAGTGAAGCTCATCAGTTAAGTTTTGAGCTTCTATGGTGTTGAGCTTTCAATTGAGTAGAATTTAATTGGGAAGGCAAAGTTAATTCCAGCAAGCTATTGGAATGAGTAGTAACAAGGTGCAAATACATGCAGATAAGCTTCTTACCACCTCTTGGTGACATGGTCAACATGCTACCTGATGGGGGTAGCACTTAATCACTCAAACTTTTTCTCCATCACGAAAATCTGATTTTTGGTTTTTTACCTGGTTAAGTTCACCAGCCCACCATTCTCCTTGCCATGTTGGGGAGTGGAAAATCTGGTTCATTGTTTAAATAGGGATGAGATGAATTGATGGGAGGACTTGGAATGGCATGGGAGGGATGGAAGAAATGGGAGAGAGTTGGGATGGGAGGGGTAGATGAGATGATAGAACTGGTTAACTATGGGAAATTGTCAGGGACATATGTTTGATACAAATTATACTTGGAAGCTTTATTTGATAGCTTATGTTTGATACAACTTATACTTGAAAGTTATATTTTATGTTAAAAATGAAGATTCACTGGACTTAAATTAAAATGTTTTAGAAAAGGAGTCAGATCAATTAAGAGTGTATCAGTGTTAATCCGAAATTCAAAGAAGATGAGAACAGGCTATAGCCTCCAGAGTTTCTACACAGTCTAGCTCCAATTGGCATGCCACACACAAATTTAGAATCATAGAAGGAGCAGTTATAATATTGTTACAAAACCTGAATTCTGAACAACGACTTTGTTAGTGAACAGATTGACAGCGAGGAAGCTGCTCTATTTGGTGGTAGATATTGAAATTATATCAGAGAAATGTCAAGGAAATACAGCCTTTATTTTTCACATAATATTGAGCCCATCAGAGGTAAACCTCTTTTAAACTAAGGCAAAAATATTTCTCAATTAGACTTACATGTTCTTTGACTACAAATAAACAAAGTTTGATACTTCACAAATTTTATGATTATATTCCTAGGTCTGTTTTCACAAATTAACAGATTTATGTAGCCTTTTTCTAGAATGAAACATTTTTATCTTGTTACAACTTTTGTTAAAATGATAATTAGAGCTAATAAATTTAAAGAATTGACGCTGCAATAGAATATATATATTTACTCGTTCACAAATGATTTTGTTGGTCTCTGCTAGTAAGGATACAATAAGACAGGTGACCAAAAAGCTCAGACAAATTGGGAAATTTTAAAGGAAAAATATTTTAAAAGAAGAGACAGAGGTAGACATTTAGAGGGGTATGCTACAGTCTAAGATCCAGACAGTTGATCCCATCACTATTGTGAAGCTACACCTGTGACAAAATAGCTGGAAGAAAACAAAGTAGGTCAAAAGAGGCAAGTCATTGAAGGCATATTGTTTTTACCCTCTGGATGAAACTGCTCCTTTAATGACACAAAATATAAACATATTTTAGTTATGCTATTTCTGAGGTCTCTGGCCCAAAGGGGACTTAAGTTTTCAAACTATAATTCTCAGGGGGTTGCCTTTATATTAAAAGTAATATGATCCAGACTCCCAGAACACCATCTTACACCAAAGTACCACATCAGATAGCAGAGATTCTAATATGCACAGCAAACTCTACTATCCCCAGCTGTGAAGTAACCTAGTAAATTTCCCTTGCCTCAGGAGATTAAAGGGAGGAATGCAACAGGGAAAATTAAGTAGACAATAAAAAAATGAGCAAATTTCAATATTTTGAATGCTTGTTCTGTCTGTAATTGATGTGACCTTGTCTAATGCAGGTTACTTGTGATGTCCACAGTCGCAGTATGGGAGTAAGGTAATTCATCTCAGATAGTACATGGCTCCTGCCATAACTCAGTTTCTGAAAACAGACCAGAAAGATCCCAGATAGTTTGCTAATCTTAATCTGAGTGATACTAGGGTTGATTCTACTGGCCTCCATATAGAGGGAAGAAAAGAACTGGATTTCCACTGTAGCAATAATGCCGGAAGATTAGGAGTACAGGGACTGTCCAACCTATGGCGTGGGGTGGGGGCTGAGATTCTGCCACACTGGGCCGAGAGACCGGGGTGAGGCACTGCCATGCCAGGCTGCGAGACTGCCATGGGCCATTGAGAGACAGGGCCAAGACACTGCTATACTAGATTGAGAAACCGGCACGGGCTGCTGAGAAATGGGGCCAAGACACCACCACGTTGGGCCGAGAGACTGCCATGAGTCGCCGGGAGACTGCCATAGGCCACTAAGAGACCCAGCCGAGAGACGGCCAGAGGCCGAGAGGAGACCTCACCGGGTCTGCGCTGAGGCTGGGTGTGAAGCAAAGAAACACCAGGAGAGAAAAAGAGAGAAAGAAACGAGAAAGAAATGGATGGAGTGGACGACCTCCTGCTGAAGTGTCCTACTCCTGTGCCAATAGGAGGAAAGGAGCAATGTGTGTATCATCTTCTTAATATCACAACAGGGAGTGATACACTACTGTCCACTACAGACAGATAGTTTCGGACAGGGTTTCCCTTTCTTTGAGGTCAGTTTGGCTCAGTTGATTCTCATCTTTAAGTCAGAGGTTTCAAGCTTAAAGCTTGCTCCTGGGCTTGAACACAACATCTAGCTGGTACTTCATATGGCACTGAGAGTGCTGCATTGTTGGAGGTGTCATATTTTAGATCAGCAATTAAGGTCTGATCTATATTTTTATGTGGATGGAGAGATCCTACAACATTATTTATCTAAAGAAAATCATGGGGAGATGGGTGATCTATCAAAATCATGAGTGATAAAGCAGTGTTATTTAATTTTTCTTGATTACAGGGTGGTCAAATGACATTCCAATCATTATATCAAGATCACAAAACTCCACAACAACTTTTTAACCAACTTCTTGTTGCAGTCACTTCATGAAAAATAAATTAATGAAATGGACCCACCCCACGCCATAGATTGGACAGTCCCTGTACTCCTAATCTTATTACGTTGCCTCTTGGTGCATATTGATTTAAATTCATGGTAGCCCAAATCAAATGCCACAGAACCTAGATCTACCAGTTAAATGCTGTTGTGGTGTTCATTTGCTGTTTAGTTAGTTATTCAATTTTCAAACGGTGCTTCTATTGTCAGTTGTAGGATGCTTACCAATTGTCTGGCTGAGATCAAATAAGTCAACATAAACCAAGAGTGAATCAGGGAATGTTTGGGTTTTGGAATCATTGGACTTTCGAGTCATTGAATAGCCAGTTCTTGAATTATTTTGGCAGCTTTGGTATGGCCTTTTGTCAGTTTGAATACCTTTCTTATCAAAGAATGTTCAGAGCTGCTTGTTATCAATTGCAGGGAAGAAGATATGATGTGATAGAATGAGTATTTTTATGACTGTTAACAAGAAGTAATGTTATACACAAAAATATTTATACAGAATAGAATCTCAGGTAGTGCAGTGCAAAAAACATACATAATTTAGGAATCAACTGGATTCTGTAACGGGAGGGGAATCTTCAGAATATTCTGCATTTCTAAATTGTATGCTGATTTTGTTATACTGGAGAGTGTGATTGAATCAATTGAACATGTGAGGATAGAAATTCATCTTGGTCAATGGTGCAAAATGGGCAGTATTGGAGATATTTTCTAATCAACTTGTTCAGAGGTGTTATTAAACACATTTGGAGCAGAAGTTCTGACAGGGTAACTGGACTTGAAATCTTAACTGTTTTTCTCTCTAAAGATGCTTTAGACCTGCTGAGTTTCTCCAGCAATTTTTGTTTTTGTTTCAGATTTATTTGCAATTTTTGTCTTTGTTTTACTTTTAAGGCAAATGAAAGGTTGGCGTTTTTTCAGTCGAAATTGTGTATGTAGGTAGAGATAACACAGTGTGGACGCGGAGGAGCACAGCAGGCCAGGCAGCAACAGAGGAGCGGGAAAGTTGAAGTTTCAGGTCGGGATCCTTCTTCTGAAGATTCTGTTCTGTCAGATAGAATAAGGTAAGATTTTTAATCAGTAAGGGAATCAAAGGTTATAGGAAAAAGGCAGGTAAGTAGAGTTGAGGTTTATCAGATCAACCATGGTCTCATTAAATTGGAGGGCAGTTTCGTTGGGCTGAATAGCTCAATATTTCTTAACAATGTTCTTATCCTTACCTGGTCAAGCCTACATGTGACTCCAAAGCTCCAGTAACATGGTTATCTCTTGACTTCTCTCTATACAATTAGGGATAGACAGTAGATGCTGGACCAAGCAGTTCTGCCCACATTCCCATCAACGAATAAAATAAAAATTAAGGCTGAGCAAGTCGGGAGCTACCAATCCCCTGAATTTTCTTCTTTTACCTCATCCCCTCCTTCAACGTCCTTCTCCGTTGGCCGGCCGAGATGTCGTTCAATCTTACCTCATCAGTCCATATGACTGCGGCATTAGCCACTTTCCTGGCTTTGCCATTGTAGGAGGAGTTATCAGTTGGTTGGAGAGGGAAGCTGTCCCGACAGTGGGTGGATTCTTTCTTACTATTGGTTATGTCGGCTGCCACTCAACTACCACGGCGCCCGTTTATTGGTGAGCCGGGGGAACGTTGACGTCACGGGCGGGATCTGCCCAAACGGTTGGTGCGCGAGCTGCAGTTCGAGAGTTCGAGCGAAGCAGACAATCGTGAAGGACGGAGAGGATTTTTAAAATTTTGGATTAAAAAAAATAAGCAAAGTCCACCTATTTCTATAGATTATAATTCAGGAAGGCGAGAGCGTTCGAAAAAGCCTGAATCGCGGAGGTAAGAGACAGTTTAAAAAACACCTTGTTTTTGGTCGATTTATTAAAGCGGAAAAGGGAGAGAAACCAGGAAGAGAGTCAGACACCGGGTTGGGCCGGCGCGCTCGCCGCAGGCGAGAGGCTCCCGACCCAAAACGTCAACTTTTCTGCTCCTCTGATGCTGCTTGGCTGTGTTCCTCCAGCTCCAACTGTTGTCTCGCCACAGGCAATTTCGTTCTTATCAAATTTAAATATGTTTTCCTTTTTTAAAAAAAAGTTCAGAGGATAACCTTGCCCTATCGACTAACTCTACTGAGGAATTTAAAAACTGCCTTAATCTGCAAAAGAATTGAGTTTTTTTGGAGTTAGTGTGAGCTGGATTGTTAATGCATTTTCGTAATTTTCAAACTCGTGCTAATCAGGCGACAGGTAACATGGAAACCGCCTTTCGCGTTCCAGCCACTATAAAAATGGGCTTGGCTTCCGCTTCTTCGGTTGTATGAACTCCCTGCCTCCTCTTAAAAAAAATCAAATGTGATTTTCTCTGAGTCCAAAATCCCCCCTCCTAAAATAATTAGTTGGTAAGATTGCAATTAAAATGATTACATCTCTGGAACGTGGAATGCTGGTGAGAGGCATTTCATTGATTTAATATAGAGCAGAATAATCAACTCTATGTCCTATAAAAAATATTTTTGGTATCATTTAACTTGCATAATTATGTTCTGTTCCAGGACAGTAGTGAAAAGCTGCTTTTATGAAGTTAAAATAAAACTTTGAATTCTCCTCATTCTTCAAAATTCGATCTTTCCCCAAGTGCCCATCCCATTATCATTAAAATTGTCAGCACCCTAAGGACAGTAATTGACTTTCTTGTTTCTGACAAGTGAAAATTACGGTATGAAATGTTACTGTTATAACATCTAACAATTCATTCCAAAATTGAATGCATAAGGAAATTATGAAAATGTAGGTTATATAATTCATGTTTAAGTAAAGCAGAAAGTTACATTTAAAGAAAGCACACTTATGCACCTAGAATATAGCTGGGAAGTAATGCACCACTTTTGAATACTTCTTTTAAAGTGGTTAGATTTTTGTTTAAAAAAAATGTTAATTGGATAAATTACAATCCCCAAATTTGGAGATGATGGTTTAAAAGGAAGAAGTTTAGATAGTGTACAACTTATTTACCTGAAAGTACTGCAAATGAGTTCATTAAACTGCTTTGCCATGATAGCTCTTTACCTTCTGAAGATCCTTAGGGCTTCAGTGCATGAACCAAAGCCCCACCCAGTTCGAAGTGTAAAACTGTGTAATGTAAGTCAAGAATGACTCATGGACAAGTGTGCTGATAACTTACAAAAGCCTTCCCGTTAGCTGGCTAGTAACTTTTCTGGAATTTGGAAACGTTACTGCTTTAAAATGCCTGGTAGCTTATACTGCCTACTAGTGAAGGATGCATTTTTACAGAGGTTAAGAATATCAAAACAAGCTTGAATATTTCCAAAATGCCTATTGTGTTGTTTTTCTTCTGATACTATGAATAATACAGCAGTGAAATGCTTGCTGAGGATCACTTGCCTCATGCTTTTGTTTCCAGTAATGTGAAATGGAACAAGCTTTTCTTCCATAAAATTTACGTTCACCTAAACTTCTGTTGCTCATGTTCTATGCTTAACTTTTGCTCACCTATCACTGTTGAACTATTTTGACTTCTGGTTTTGCAATGTTTTGATTTTAAAATTATCATCTTTATTTTTGAGTCCAT
>NC_063368.1:2992881-3017881 GCF_021869965.1 Rhincodon typus
GGTACACATTTAATTTGACTCCAGAGAATTAGTTCTCAATTATCCAGCAGAAAAACTCAGGTGCATCCAGTTTAGACGTGACAAAATGTGATGCACAGACGGTCTTAGGCTCCCATTTAAGAGGAGGAAAAATGGTGGTACACATTAAAAACTTCTACAAGTAGGACACAAATTATACAACTTGCTTGATAGATATTAAAAGATTGCCCTGATCCACGTCAAGATAAATCCCATGGAAAGTCTTGCCAGTCTCTTCATAACATGGTAGCATCAGAAATCAGATCCTTGTCTTCACTTGACTTCCCTAAGCACAGCATTACGTGCCATTGAAGTGGGTAAATGGAAGATTGCAAAATGACTTGAGTTTTCAACATAGGTTACCATAGTAAGAAACAAACATAGCCCTTTAATTTAAACCATGCCATTCTTAACACTATTTTTGAAATATGCACTGAAGAACACACTGACTAATGATCAATTTCACCATTTATAACTGTTAGAATAGGTCAGTAGCTTTCACTAGCATTAGTGCTAAGTTAGGCAGGTGAGAAGCAAGGCATGGAAATTGTTCAGTCTATGTAGAGCTGTAACTAATCTTGATATAATTTGATGTTTAAAGTGGAATAAATTTAGACTCATGAAATTTGGACAGCTGAAAGCATATAATGCCATAAAATTTGCAAATAGCATGTATTAGGGTTCAAATCTAACAGCATTTCACATACACCATCTCAAGTTGCCAGATGTGTCAGTTGAGGGGTCTGAAGATCTCTACAGCTCTAGAATGCAAAAATGAAATTTGAGTTTTACATAGAGGTGTACATGTGACTAATAAAATTTTATACACTTGTTACTAGATACTGTATTTGGAGGAGTCAGTCAATGCACATATTAAATGTAGCGAGATTGGTGATCATGACATGGAAACAGCCTGATACAGGGCACTCAAATTTTAGTTAATATTTAAATTCTGAACAATTTTCATTTCTTTGGAGGAGCGGAATTAAAAACTAAAGAGCTACAACAGTTAAGAAAACTTCTAATGTCTGCAAAAAAGCTGTGGGAACCAGTGAAACGTCTGGCAGAAAAAGCATGATACCTGTACATTGTGTTCTGTACTGCTGGTGCTTAAATGGAGCACTGATTTACAGTCCATGAACAACATTCTAATTGTGGGAAATTGAAATGTTGCTAGTCAACATAAATTTGAACTCAAACAAGTTTGATTGATTTGTTCATTAGTCCACAACACTGATTGATTGAAAGATTTACACTGCTTGCTACCTAAAATGAGAAAAATAACCCATTCCTAATCAGTTGCCCTAAAGTTGCCCTAAAGTCTAACAAAATGATGAGTGTTTTTGTTTAAATAAGAGAAAGATGTCTAACAAATTCTACCATTGGCTGTCCACAGATTAATTGACCAATTTATTCTTTTAACAGAATTTCATCTAAATTCAGAAATCATAAAGTAAATGAGGGAAATGTAAAATGACTTCAGTTACAAAATTGAAGAGTGGAATTTACATTAAGTGGGGAAAATGCCTAATCTCTGGACAGACATTTTGATTTCCTCTCACTGTCACAATGTGGTTGTACTGTCCATATTTGCAAACTGCCTGGTGTCAATTGTGCCAAAAGAGGAATGGATCATGGTGGTTTTGAAAACTTACTTGAATTC
Source organism: Rhincodon typus (assembly GCF_021869965.1). Classification (NCBI taxonomy): domain Eukaryota; kingdom Metazoa; phylum Chordata; class Chondrichthyes; order Orectolobiformes; family Rhincodontidae; genus Rhincodon; species Rhincodon typus. The sequence continues at coordinate 2,994,563 of NC_063368.1, forward strand.
ATTTTCTTCTGATGGTGCCAGATGGCACCCAGTTTCTGTATTGGAAAAGGTACTCTCAGGAAAGGAAGCATTCCAATTGAGTTAAATGTTCTGCTATAAACAATCATTACCAACTCTTTCTAAACAAAAAAAAACTAGGATACACTTGCACCACCTTTACACCCAAAGCATGCAACATAAACAAATATACAGATCCGAACCTGCTCCCCAAAATCAAAATGACCAAGCTTCTGAAAATTCATTTGTTACACTAACTTCTGGAGGCAATCATTGTGCCAATGCTAGTTCGATCAGGATCTAGTAGGATTTAAAATTGGACTAACCCAAAATGTTGTAAAGAGTCATTTTCAGCTCATGCCAAAACGACTACTACTAATTCAACTGCAATTTTAAGGACAGTCACAAAATTTAACCTGCATGAAATAATTGACTAACATCAATTACTATTTTGGTTCCACTGATTCAGTGCAGTTATACATCCAGGAACACAGATTGGTGTTTCCAAAAGTCAATTTGCAGAAATTAATTAAAGTTTCTCCACTTCCCAAACAGATGTCGGATCTGTATACAAGACGTAAAAAGTGCAGAATATGCAAATCAAATTATAATAACCCACTCACGTATGCTAACACCGTAGACTGCTGCAAATGTTGAAGGGGGAAAAGTGTTATCAATGGCATGCAAAAATTGTAAGAATTCTTCAAGCATTTACTTTGTTAAAAGGGACTTAACAGCCTGAAAGGCAGTATGAAGTGTTAAGCTACAATAGGTTCAAAATTACAATTTCCATAGTATAAATTTTAAACAAGCAGGACATCCAAATCATTGTACAGATAGCTCATGACATTTAATGTTGTTAATTCCAGGTTAATTTCATGGAAATTAAACAGCTTTGTTATAAATAATGATCAGTGCCTGACATTTATGAACACATTGAACAGAGACAAAAGACACTTACCTGTTCCTTTCTAGATTTGTGTGATGAAGCAACATGAGCCAAGTACTGAATCACTTTCTTGGTGTTTTCTGTCTTACCAGCACCTGACTCTCCACTGTAAGTAAATATATTTGTGTGTTAACACTTCCATAGTGCTTCATTGAGTGAACATACATCATGATTAAAATTTGGAATGAATTAATAAGGCTAGGTTAACCACAATGCAGACTATTCCCTTAATGAAAATCTGACATATTTGGTAATGCCACCAATTAAATTGAGAAACACTAAATAATCCAAAAGAAGCAAACATTTCATTGAAAGCAAAAGAACTGCAGATACTGTAAATCAGGAACAAAAACAGAAGTTGCTGGAAAAGCTCAGTGGGTCTGGCAGCATCTGTGAAGAAAAAAAAAATCAGTTAACGTTTCGGGTCCAGGTTCTGGGTAAGGGTCACTGGACCAGAAACATTTCATACAACCTGAACAGGAACAATTAAGAAACATTTTCTCTACCAGTCTGACATGTCTGCAAATAAATACACTTGAAAATAAACTGAACTAGAATGACACATGGAAAATAACTACTTGGTTAAGTTAACAGATCATTTTTAGATTTATTAGTAAACCACATTTAATATTAGGCTAAGTGAAGAGGGTTGTGTGGCACAATGGCGGAGTCCTTTCCTGCACCAGATGCATGTCATAACTTGTCCAAACAGGTCAATTAAAAATAAATTTAGATGAAATGATCATAACAGAATAAGTTAAACGTTGAGCTCAAAAAAGAGAGAAATGCAAGAAGTTAACTACGGTTCTAGATTTGACTTCTTCTAGATCAACTTCAATGAGATGATATAAAACAGTGCTCACATTATACTTTAATATTTAGGAGGAGGAGTCTGTTTCACCATTCAACAAGATCATCATTGATCTGATAATCCTCAACTCCACCATCCTGCCTTTTCCACATACCCTGGAATTCCTGACTGATTAGAAATTGATCTATCGCAGTCTGGAATATACTCAATAGCCCAACTCCACAGCCCTCTGTGGTAAATAATTCCCCAGGTTGACCACATAGGAAGAATCTTCCTTATCTCAGCAAAATGGACAACTCCTCACTTACATTAATGTTCTTTGTTCACAGACTCTCCTACAAGGGGAAACAACCGCTCAGCATCTACCTTGTCTTACCTTCCAAGAATCTTAGATGGTTCACTAAGACTCTTCTCGTTCTTCTGAACTCCAATGTGTACGAGTACAAGTCCAACCTACTCAACTTTTCCTCGTAAGAAAATCCCTCCACACTCAGGATCAACCTAGTCAACCATCTCTGGACTGCTTCCAATGTCAATATACATTTCCTTAGATAAGGGGACCTAACTCGTTCAGTATTCCAGCTGTGGTCTGACTAGTGCCTTATTCAGTTTTATCAAGACCTTTTTATTTGCTCCATTCCCTCCAAAATAAAGGCCAACATTCCATTTGCTTTCACTATTACCCACTAAACATAGCTGATATCTGAGCGCTTTACGTATTTGAACCCTCAGATCAGTCTTTGTAGCAACTTTCTGCAGTCTTTCCCTTTTTAAATAATATTCAGCTCTTCTATTCTTCCTGCCAAAGTGTATAACCTCACATTTTCCACATTATCTTCCAACTACCAAGCTTTTCTCCCCCACTCAACCTGTCTATATCCTTCTGTAGCATCCTGCGTCATTCTCCTTACATGTCTTCCCACCTGTTTGGTCACACTCAAACTTGGCTATAATGCATTAACTTCTGCTTAAATAGGTGTCCCCTCTCAACCTATACTCTCACATAAAGGGAAACAACCTCTCAGCATCTGCTCTGTCAAGGCTCCTAACATTTGTGATTCAATCAGGTTACCTCTCACTCTTTCAAACTCCATTGAGTACAAAGTCCAATCTACTCAACATCCTCTTATAAGAAAATCGCTCCAAGCCTGTATCAACCTACCAAATCTCAACTGGTCTGCCGTCAAGCCAAGATTTTCTTTCTCCAGATAAGGGAACCAAAAATCCCAAATACTGAAGCAGTCGAATCCACAAGAAGCAAGACCTGAACAAAATCCTGGTGTGGGCTGTCAAGGGGCAAGTAACAATTGTGCCAAACTGGCAGGCATCTCCAAGAGACAGAATCTGACCATCGTACTTTGACAATGTGATGATATGTGCCTTTAACAGGGTTTTGTTCTGTCCTGTTTCTCTTGAAGGGTGTTGCTGTTGCTGAGGTATCTGCTCCATGGAAAACAGAGTAAATAGTTTTAAGTTTTTTAAAATTAGACAAAAGCAGCATTAATGGGGAGTCAGGCTCACAGACCCAGGATTTTAGTTTTGCTTTCAGGGGAAGTTAGGATTTTTGGAGTTGAAGCAACTAGGTATAGTTCTGTCTCTGCTACTTCAGAGTTCTCTCTGTTGCTAGATTCAGTCTATTGGTGTTCCTATTTCCTAGACTAGAGGAGACAGCAAGTGACGGAAATCTGTTTTGCTGAATTTGCCAATGCCAAGGGTGTGTTTATGTGATGCGGCTTTGATAGAACAGTTGTTGAGTAGCATTAAATAATATATTACTTAAAATAAAGTATTTCAATATGTTAAAATTGTACCAATGTTTTTTGCTTGCGTTTGTGGTGTAAGAATAAAGTGTTTTATGTAAAGCCTGGTTGTGTGACCAATCAAATCACATCTGGAACACTGCGCCTTACATGTGCCTCCAAATAATTTAAAAGCTATGCCAGCTCCTTGCATATTTTGAGAAAGTTTGGTCTGGTCCGCAACATTCAATGGAATTACCACTGCTGAACCCCTCACTAGTAAATTGTACAAAGATGTTGATATAGTCTAAAAACTGAACTGGCCAGCCATATAAATACCAAGGATACAAAAGTAGATTTCAGGCTAGAATTTCTGTGTCAAGTAACTCACCTTCTGTCACTCTGTCCCCTGTCCACCCTCTACAAAGTTCAAATTAGCAGTGATGGAATACTCTCAACTTGCCTTGATGATTGCAACTCCTACAATACTAAAGCAACTTGACAACTCCCAGAACAAAGTAGCCCATTTGATTGGCATCCCATCCACTACCCTTAAAATTTGCTTGCCAATGCAGCATAGCAACGATGCGTACATCTAGAAAATGCACTGCAGAAAAGCACCAAAGCTCCTCGCACAGCAACATCCAAATTCATAACCTCTATCACCTGGAAAGACGAGATCGACAAATGTATGGATACATCAACAGTTGAAAGTTCCTATTATCACTGGACTGTTAACCCAGAGAACCAGGTAACTAAGACAGACGACGGGATTCGAATTCAGTAAAAATCTGGAATTAAGAGTCTAACGGTTACCATGAATCCATTGTCAATAGTCAAAAAAGCCCATCTGGTTCACTAACGTCCTTTAGGGAAGGAAACCGCCAGCCTTACCTGGTCTAGCCTACATGTGACTCCAGATCCAGAATAACGTGGGTGGCTTTTAATTACTTTCTGGGAAATTAGGGATGGGCAATAAATACTGACCTAGCCAGTGATGCCCTCATCTTTTGAATGAATAATTTAAAAAAAAAAACAACCAGCCTGACTTGTAATTTTCTTGCCATTCATTCACCGTCACCGGGTCAAAATCCCAGAACTCCTTAACAGCATTATGGGTTCCCTACACACCAAGAACTTCAGTAGTTGAAGGCCACAGCTTACAATCATCTTTTCCAGGGCATTTAGTAGTGAGAAAGAAATGCTGGACCAGACAGAGACATCCACATCACATGAATTAAAAACAGACTTGTGCATTTTCAGTAATGGTCACGCAATTAACAAGGCTGATACTGCTGTCTTATTCTGGACATATCTAGACACGTACGGAATAGCTGGCCCTTGGTGGAAGTCATGTCCTATGCTATCAAGAGAGGCCAGAAATTCCATTCGTGGCATTCTGGTCCAGATACTCTTCAAATTTCCTGTCAGAGCAACACTTTGAAAGTCACCATTGTTTGGAAAAACATGTACAAAAGCAACTTGAGAATATAGCATTTTTTGTGGGAAATTGTTAGGAGTGATACTAAGAATATTTAACATGTAAATTCTATTTTCAGTCAAAAGGATTTGTAGCAGAACTTCACGTCTTCAGAACCTGAAGGCAATAAAAGTGTCTCAAAAAAAATGCATTTAAATAAAAAGCAAAAGATTTCTTACGTGCACAGGATTGACTGATCCTCACGATCTGAAATGAAACAAAATGAAACATGGGATTATTTTTTCCATTTTTGTCTGTAGTGGACCGCTCCATCCTCAAAATATCAATTTGCCTTGAACACTCACAGTAGAATGTTCAGTATGACCTAATTTAAGCAAGGCGTGAAACAGCACTCATCTCAGGTCTGCAGGCAAACAACAGTTGAAGCCCATTAATCATTAGAAAATTGGATTTGTTTCTCACCTTGAGCCACAAACTGCCATGTGTTCTCAAGTTCACTTCCAAAATACAGATAGATGCATTTACAAATTTACTGCTGACAATGGCAAATTTTTTTCATAAATCTAAAAATCTGCAGATCATGATGAAATTTGGTTGGATGTGTTAAAAGTAGCCAGTGACATTTTAGATTCCAAAGGCAAAGGCAGTACACTTATGAAAGCCAAATACAAGTTCCATTACCAAGCGTACATTTTGGTGAGGATAGAAAATAAAGTGATGATACCAGGATGCTGCACTGCTTTTGTCACAGATACCGAAAAAGTTGAGGGAGAGCACACCAGGTAGCATGTGACAGAAGAATAAACAAACCACCCCCCCCCCCCCCAAGTTTTCCTCTTTCTACTTCAGCCAGCTCCTGTCCAACTATACAAACATGATGAGAAAGACAGATTCCAAATTTAGCTTACAAACTGCATGCATCCATTCAGATTGAAGGAAGTTAATGTTGAACGTTCACAAAACTTTAAAACAGAACTACAGTTGAAAGCTTGCATGCACATTATGTAACAAAAAGCTTCAAGTTGACTCCAAATAAAGCTGTGCTTTAGAAGAAAACAACTGCCCTACTTACACCCTGCCAGAGACAAACATGCACAATTCAGACTTGACCATCAGTAGACTACATTTTTATTGACTGCCTTTCTGTAAATGTGGATGCAACTGTAACTGTTGTGATTAGCCAGAAGTACTCGTAGCTGATAAATCAAGCATCCTGAGCAAAGTTTGCGCTTTTCTTCAATAATGAAGTGAGAACATAAAATCATTGAAACATATTTCAACACCTCAAAATAAAAATTTGATATCTTAACTACACTGTTTAAGATACTTCGGAACAGGCTTTTTCCCCCCCGAAGTCAATTGCAATTCAAATTCTGAGCAACTTACTTATTTCACTTTGCCTAATATTTTAATATTAACCTAAAAATGCTGGCAGCCTGCAAACCACTTGCACGTGTTGCATGATAAAGAGAGGAACAACAGCGCAAAAGCCACATCACTGAGATGAATCCATGCTTTTGGAACATTCTGCCCTGGGAAGGTGAGAAAATTGGGCACAGGAAAGGCAGCATGGAAGTGATCCAGTCCATTTCCAAACATCCTGTGAAATTTAATGGGTAGTCTATCAAACAAAGAACAGAATAAAAACCTGTTAATAAGAAATGTCCAGTCACACAAGGAAGCCCAAGAGGATAACACATTAAGAGAATAGGTGCAAAACCAATGGCAGCCTCAGGAGACCCACTATTTTGGTCTACCTACTGTACCGCTGACAGGTGTTTTGCTCATTCACATTCATTTCTCTGATTATTAGTCCTGAACTTGATCACAAGTCAAAGTCTTCCAAATTGTCACAGGTTTAAAACAAATTAATATATTTTTCCTCACCACCCACCTTTGACTGAAAAACATAAGATGAAAGACATATGGAGTTTATTCTCAGAGGTGAATTGAAAGTTGGGAGAAGACTGTTTCTATAAACAATTAAATACAAGTTTTGTGCTGCAGTGGTAATACCCCTACCACTAGGCCTTTGACAAGGTGCCACATCGGAGACTACTAAATGAGACAAGAGAACATTGTGTTATGGCAAGCTACTGGCATGGATTGAGGATTGGCTGACTGGTAGAAAGCACAGGGTGTGGATAAGGGACTTTTTCAGGATGGCTGCCAATGACTAGTGGAGTTCTGCAGGGCCAAGTGATGGGACCACAAGTATTAATGTTGAACATTAATGATGTGAACGAAGGAACTGAGGGCATTGTTACCAAGTTTGCAGATGACAAAGACAGATGTAGGGACAGCTGCAGGGTGGGCAAAGAAGTGGTAGATGGAATGCAATGTGGGAAAGTGCAAAGTTATGCACTTGATAGTAAGAACAGAAGTATAGACTATTTTCTAATTGGGGAATGGCTTTGGAAATCTGAAGTACAAAGGGACTTAGGAGTCCTGGTTCAGGATTCTCTAAAGGTTAACATGCAGGTCCAGCTGGCAGTTAGGAATGCAAATGCAATGTTAGTATTCATTTCAATAGGGCTCGAATACAACAGCAGGGATGTGCTGCTGAGGCTGTATAAGGATCTGATCAGACCCGTATTTGGAATATTAAGAGCAGTTTTGGGCCCTGTATTCAAGGTAGGACGCTCTGGCCTTGGGCAGGGCCCAGAGAAGTGTGCAAGAATGATCCCAGGTATGAAGGCCTTGTTCTAGAGGAGCAGTTGAAAACTCTGGGTCTGTACTCGGTAGAATTTAAAAGGATAAGGGAGGATCTCATTGAAGATGAGAGGAACAGAATACTTACAGGCTTGTTTAGAGCAGACATGGAGATGATGTTTCCACTAAGAGGAGAGACAAAGACCCCAACGGCAGTGACAGCACGAAGGGGCAACTTTTTAAAAACTGAGATGAGGAGGAAATTCTTTAGCAAGAGGATGGTGAATGCGAGAACCTCAGTGCCACAAAAGCCTGTGGAGGCCAAGTCATGTATTTAAGACAGAGATAGATAGGTTCTTGATTAGTAAGGGATCAAAGTTTATGTGGAGAAGACACGAGAATGGAGTTGAGAAACATGTCAGCCATGATCGAATGGCAGAGCAGACTTGTTAGGTCAAATGACCTAACTCTACTCCTATGTTTTATGGACTTAGATTAGAAATCCAGGTTGGGAGGTAGCAGCCTAATGGTATTAATCATGGGACTCGGAACCAGCTAATGTCCTAGGGATGCAGGTCAGAATCCCACCATGGCAGATGGCGGAATCTGAATGCAATACAAATCTGGAATTTGATGACCATGAATCCATTGCTGATTGTTGGAAAAACCTATTTGGTTCACTGATGTCCTTTGGTGAAGGTAAATGCCATCCTTACCTAGTTTGGCCTGTATGGGACTTCAGACCCACAGCAATGTGACTGACACTTCAATTGCCCTCTGGGCAATAAATGCTAGCCTTACCAGCAAAACTCTCATTTCTGATGAAGGGTCTAGGCCTGAAACGTCAGCCTTCCTGCTCCTATGATGCCGCTTGGCCTGCTGTGTTCATCCAGCTCTACACCTTGTTATCTCATCCCACTGCTCTGGACACGTCATTGTAGATTTGATCAGTTTGATAAAGTAAGTCGAGCCAATGCAAGAGGTCTGACTGTCACTTAGTAAAGGGGAAAATAAGCAAAAGTTCCCACTTCCAATTGCTATGCAACAATCTTTCCTGGAACAACAACAATAAACGTTAGACAGGACTGCATTTGACTGCACCAGGTAAACCAGGTCACAGTTGCAAGTGAATTATGCTGTGATATTTTACCAACTGGTCCAACAAGCTGCATAGAGCCATGCCTCAACTAGACAAAATATGCAGTGGGTTTAATGGTTAAAAGGATACAAAATTTAAAACAAAAAAGGTGCAAATTTAGAAAAAGGAATAGGAAACCAAAAACTCAAAATTCCTGTAGGCTAGTAAGAATAGAACTTCCATTAAGCTGGATCACAATGGGACAAAAAAGACAAATGACTAGCTGAAACATTAAACACTGAAGCAATCTTATCAAGTTACCCACTAATGGCAGTGTGAAAAATATCTTAAATAGATGCACGGCCATTGACAAATAGGAGTAAATCTATATATTTCCTAATCCTCCCAGAAGGGGTTAAGTATTTAATTTGGTTTTACAATAGGCTGACCAAAAAAAAACGCAAAATCCACTTTTACTTCCTTAAAAGGAAGGAGTAAGATGACAATTCTGTCATCTGTTTCCCACAGGAGTGGCATCACTTGAAATATCAAAAGCAACTCACAGAAGCAACTGACTCATTTAGAATAAAACTTAAGTGCTAATAACACCCATCACAACCAAGCAGGTTACATTAATCAAAATTCAGAAGTTTACATTTCATGCATTTTGTTATGCACACTCACACTCTGAACCCCACACCAGAGAGGACAAAGAATAATAGGAGGCCATTGAGACTCATGTATATTCCACCATTCAATTAGATCTTTTTCTATGTCTCAACTATACTTACTGGTCTTTCCTTATTTCCCTCAATACCCCAATTACCAACAGAAAAAATCTTGAAACAAAACTTGCAATTATAAAAAACATGAACTAATGATTTATTAAAAATCTCAAGTATTGGTACAATTGAGCAAGGGTTGTTCAAATTTAAATAATCAATCCTGAATCAGATTACATACAACTATGAAAAATGAAAAATGGAGTCTCAACATGCAGGAAGATGCGCAAGATTTCATCAGAATTTAAGATTACAGCATGGATTCAAAATTGTGGCCTCCGATTTATTGACAGATGTTGACTGGCAAATTGTGCATTCTAGTAGATTGCTTTATTTCAAATTTCCAGTGTTCGCTATTTTCTCAACTTCGTTTGTTTTTAAAAGAATGTTTACTCCATAAACATTTGTGCCTCATTTCCTTACGCACATCTGTTGAGGAGAGGTTCTCTTTCAACATTCAAGTTCCAATCCTGAGGCGCATATAATAAAGCGACAGACAACCTTTCCTGGCCTGCACGTCTGCCAATGACTACTCATAGCAATCAAATGTCTTCGAGGGTATGACGGCGTAATTTAACTGCCTGGTTCAAGCATCGTAGCAGTTCAGCCTAATAATCAAGTTAGAAATCATGGTCCAGTCCATACCCAAACTCCCAGTCAGATCCTACATAGTTATAATCAATAATTTACTCCTCAAAATAAAGAGTGAACTTAGCTACCTGGGTAATGTTTTTTTGAAAAATGGTACATCAAATATGCTGTCACCTGCTGGATTAGCAGAGCCAGTTCCACCTTTGAAAAACAGATTTCCTTACAGGAACTAAGGGCTAAGTCTACCAACTGACTCTCCTATATTAACACACTCACAGCCCCATAAAATGAAGAGAAGTTATAAGCCTGATTCAGCCATTGCATGAAACAATTTTACCGTTTCTAATTGAGAATCACTGGCATTGAGTGACAGGACAAGATGCTGAATTTTGATTCCTCAAAAGCTGCAAAAAGATCTAGTTGTGTTGGTTAGATACACCCTTTAGACATCTGATTAGAGAGCTCCCAAAGTTGATTTTAAAAGGTGGTGATCTGCAGTATACTTATTATCACTTAGGTGGCATGTGAAATGCCTTAAAAAGGTACACTAAATACCACATTAAATTATGCAACATTAACGTAAAGAATCAGTACGACACTAACACAGGTCGGTTTCACAATTTTTATGCTGCAAGATTTGTCTGTCACATGCCTGCATGCAAAATTCTCTGAACCATATACGAGCATCACAATAGTACAGCACAGGAGACCCATCAAAGCTGCATCAGCTTTTTCAAAGAGCAATCTAGTTAGCCTCACTTCCCCACTCCTTCCCATATCTCCATAACTCATTCCTCCTATGATTATTTATTCTATTTCCTTTTGAAGGCAACTATAGAATTTGTAATTACCACCTCAGGCAATGCATTCCAATTCCTAGCCACTTTGTATAGTCACCTCCAATTCATTTGCCCATTACCGTTTCAACTATAAACTGTCTAAGATGCAGTGAGCCTTTTACAGCAATTTCAACCCAGTTGTTTGGAATATAAACATGCAGAACCTTCATTAATCTTAATTAATCAAAATTTGCATTTTAAAAAGTTCATACACAGGGTGAGGGCGTCGCTGGCTAGTCATTTATTGCCCATCCCTAATTGCCCAGAGGGAAGTTAAGAGTCAACCACATTGCTGTGGGTCTGGAGTCACATGCAAGCGAGACCCGGTAAGGACAGCAGTTTCCTTCCTTAAAGCACATTAGTGAGCCAGATGGGTTTTTCCTAACAATCAACAATAGATTCATGGTTATCACTAGATCCTTAATTCCAGATATTTATTGAATTCAAATTTCATCATCTGCCATGGCAGGACATATCTGGCGATCTAGATTAACAGTCCAGCAATAATACCACTAGGCCATTGCCTCCCCTTGTGAAATGACATTTCACTGACAAGTAAATTCAAATTTGGAGTTTAGCATTAAAGTAGTATTAGTTTAGTCCGACAGGAATTTACATGAGGTAGAGATTACAGCTTCCCCACAAGGCACTAAATTTAATTACGAAGAATAGCCATGTTCCTTTCTACTCTTAAATTCTCTTATTTTTAACAATTGATATATGAGATACAATGGCAAAACCCTGAAGTACATTCTTGCATAGATGTGCAGCAGTACATTTGGTTCACCAGGTTGATTCCAGGGATGAAAGGGCTAGTGGAGCAGTTGAAAAACTTGGCTTTGTACTTACTGGATTTAAGAATGAGGGAGAATCTGATTGGAGGTACATAAAGTGCTAAAGGGGATTGATAAGGTGGATGTTGAGCAGATGCTCCCTCCTTGTCAAACAGTCAGTCAGTCTCGAACAAGAGGTCAAAAATATAGAGTGAAAGGAGGTAGGTCCAAAACAGATGGAGAAACTACTACTTAGAACTCACTGCCTGAGTGTGCAGTGGAGGCAGCATCAATCAACAGATTCAAGAAAGAAATAGGTATGTTCCTGATGAAAAGCAGGATAAATAGCTATGAGAAGCAGGTAGGAAACTGGAGTTGAGACTAGGGCAAGATCAGCCATGATCATGTTAAATGGCACAGCAGGCATGAAAGGCTGAATTGCCTACTCCTGCTCCTAAACCCAATGTTCCTATCATGTTGCTGCAGTTTTGATCCAAATAGCAGAGAGTTGTGAACACAACCCAGTCCATCACGAAAACCAGGCTTCCTTCTATTGACTCGGTCTACACTGTCCACTGCCTCAGGAAAGCAACCAACATAATCATGGACCTCTCTCTCACCCTGGTTATACCCTCTTCCAACAGGTAGAAGATACAAACATTGAGAATAGACACAAACAGATTCAAGAACAGCTTCTTCCCCACTGTTGTCAGACTTACGAACAGACCTCTCATATTAGAGTTGATGTTTCTCTGCAGCTTCTGTAGCTGTAACACTACATTCTGCATCAAAAACAACTAATGCTGGAAATCACAGCAGGTCAGACAGCATCCATGGAGAAAGCGCAAGGTAACATTTCGAGTCTAGATGACTTTAGAGCTTAAGTGTGGAGGGGGCTGCATTTATGCTGTAGTTTTTTTTGGGGGGGGGTGAAGGAGTGCTGGGGGAGAAAAAAAAGTCGATATCCTGACTTCTCAAAGCACATTTGCTAAACTCAATTTAGGAGTGCCACATTATACCCTCCATTTGTCCAGATAAATGCTACTCAACATTATCCAGGACAAGTCAGCCACTGATTAGCTCCCATTTAACAGCTTGAGAACACTACCATCTTCAAGTCCTCCTCTAAACTACACATCATCCAGACATGGAACCAAGTCATGTTCCTACAGTCGCCGTGTCAAAATCCTGGTACTCCCCAATAGTACAGAGGGCATACCTACACTACAGACTGCCACAGTTCAAGGCAGCAGCTCACTAGCACCTTCCCAAGTGCAATTAGGAATGGGAAGTAAATGCTGATCTAGCCAGTGACACATCCTTCCTATAAACGATTAAAGTTAAATTTAAAAGGAATTGCGGTTCCAATTAATTGCCAGATATAACAAAGACATTTAAAGGCAGCAAACAATCCCAAAGTATCATCGTTGATGCATTGCGGTAGAACAATAAAAGCAAAGAAGTGCACATCAAGATTAAAAAGTCCTGGTTTGGTTCTTAAATACTGACTGCTGCGACATGATCAGAACAATCAAACTGATATACAAATCATAATCTTGCAAGGCACCAACAGAAGAAACAACTAGCTGATAAAGTTCTTTGCCTGAGGAGGCTACAGAAAAGTGATTACCACAATCTCAGTTGTGAGGCAAATGTTACCAAGAACATACTTTGATCCAATAACAAAATGCAAAGTAAGGCTCAAAACATTCAAATTGGTAAAGTTATGCAACTCAACACAAATTGAATTTCCCCACTGTTTTGGACAATTATTGTGAAAATTTTGTTTCACTGAATGTAGTGTTCTGCAAGACCTGCCAAAAAAAGAAGTCAACAGTCCATTCCAAAAGTTTGCAAAAACTGTCTGGAACTGAAGCCCATAGCTACTAATTTCTTTCTTGTATGTACTCGGTGACCCACGTCTTCTATGGTAGCAAATTTCACAGGATAACCACCCTCCGAGTAAAAAACATCTCATCAGTTCAGAGACAGTTACTCCTGGTTCTCGACTCCCCACTTGGGGAACCATCCTTCCTGCATCTAGTCTGTCTAGAATTTTAGATGTTCCAATCAGATCCTTCTCATTCTTCTGAATTATCAGTGAGGCTCCTTCTTACCTTCATAATGCCATATCTAGGATCTCCAAGTGATTAATCCTGTCATCCACAAGCTGTCCCTAGGTAATATCATCAGAAGTCAGAGGCTCAGCTTCTACATTTAGGTCAGAGGCATCTAGAATTATATCCTCAACATATCATGAGGCCCCTAAATGTCTCCTCATGGTCAAATTGGTTTCCTGACATACAGCCCTAGACAAAGTGGAGTTGTGTACAGCTAAACACAGTGCTAAAATAGAAGCCATTGTTTTTACACCCCACTACAATCCCTGTACTCTCAACATCAGCTCCATTCTCCTTTTTGTTACTCTCTTGACTGAGCCTCATTGTTTACAACCTTGAGCTGAACATATCATCTTCTGCTTTCCCCAGAAATTCTAACCTAGGGAAAATTCTACAGCAGTTGCCTAACCAAATTCTATCCTTATTGATCTACACTAGATCCCAGTTCCTGAATGTCTCACATCGTGGGAAAACAAAACTTAAGGAGCTCTCCCAAAGATTAAGTTTATTATACACTAAACTGCTAAAGATGAAATAAATGCTTTGTGGCTACTCAATTCAAAATCGGTTTAAATTTAACCGCAATGTATAAGCTGCCTGTGTTCCAAAAGTAAGTCTCTTCCAGTGGACAGATCCCACACAGTTATGCTTACAAGTAAAAGAATTCACCAGTACCATACAAGCAATTTACAAAGTAATGGTATTTGAAATATGTGGACTTTAATCATTTAATAAGCCAGTAGTTTCCGTCTGGTCCGTATCTTCGGAATTATCAGATCACACAGCACACAACTATGGCCTTTGAAAAGCCCAGAATGTCACACAAACAATTCTGATGCCATTTACAAAATCAGAATATTGCAACTGAATCTTAATACAGCCACCTCCACATGACTCAGTCACACAGTAAAAAAAAATTCTGACAATTTTATTGACTTTGGATACCAGTTCAGCTTCAGACTTTACAAACGATGAGGAAAAGGTGGTGGCATAGTGGTAACATCACCGGAATAATAATTCAGAACACCAGGCAAATGTTCTGCTGGATATAGGTTTGAATCCTGCCAAGGCAGATGGTGAAATTTAATTTCCAGTTTTAAAGATTCCCGAAATAAAACAACCATATAATCTGGATCACCAAGGTATTTTAGGAAAGCAAATCTAACATGCTTACTTGGTCTGCCCTACATATGACTCCAGTTGACTTTTAACTGCTCTTCGGGCAATAAGTGTGGCGCAGCTGGCAATGCCCACATTCCATAAGCAAGAAAAAAGCTAAATTGAATGAAACGTAGGAAAACTCCTGTGTTTATTAAAGTAGCATATACACTGTCTGAATGTTGTCCCAATAGATTTTAAATGACTATGCCATCTTTACCATGTCCAAAATCATGCTACAGAACTACAGTATTGATAAGAGATGTTTTCGCCAAGCTTTGTCTTGCTTGCATCAGATAATACCCTTTATGCTTGCATTTGTTGAGTACAACAATTATGTGAGCAGAGTGCTGATTGGATGAAAATAGTTTGCAACAGCCAACGTTATTCTGTAGTTGATTTCAGTGAAATGCCTTGACCAGAGTCAGCTTGTCTGGTTTAAATCTTAAAGCTTGGCAGTTAGCTGTCAGTCATTAACTACTGCATTCACTATGACAAGATCTCTGCCAATCAGCACCTTTCTCTCGAAGTACAAATGCTTTTTCCCCTTTATTTCCTGTATTTGTCACTGTCTTGCACTTACCAGGAAAATTAAAGACTTAAAGTTTTTTTTAAATCAGCAATGCTCATCCTAAAAATGTGTTTATAAACTAATTTGCAAACGCATACACTTGAACATTATCCATGTACATTGAAAGATAACCATGGAGTAATCAAATCTTTGCAGTGGGAGAGCAATGTTTACAGACTCGTACAAGCCTCCCCTCAAACTTACTCCCATATCACAAAGCACAAAATCTAGCATGAACCAGCAGGATCAGGCAATGTTTTGTAAATTTTTTTAAACAAAATACTTTCATCAATACATTCACATCCCATGAAAGAATAAATTAAGAAAAAAGTTTGATTGATACAGCTGAAAATCAGGTTATCACAAAAAATTAAATTAGTCTCAATCTACCACCAAGTTCAGGTCTTAAAAGCACTAAAAAGTTGAAAAAGAAACTGTTTTCTAGTTAGTTTGTAGTGATCAGCTACTTTGTAATTTTTAAAAGTCATCAAAAACCTTTCAATGCATGCCTAATAATGACCTTGCCCCAAAGGTTACAGCTTAATCGTGGAACTTCTTCAGGCACTCCCAACAGTGATTACCTAACATTTTCTGATTTTTTTGCTCAGATTATTCCATATTGAGCAAATTACTTTCAAAAAAGAAAGTGGAAAATCAATTAGAAACTCCGGTGTCAGGTTTAATTTCTGCAATAACAAATGTGAACACAGGTCTGGAGGTTTGCTTATAAACTGAATCTTGGCAAAGCAGGCCCAAGTACAATGCCTAAGCCTGACCAATCCCTGCTCACTCAGGTATCATCAGAAATATTTTTGTTACAGTTTACGTTAAAGAGAATTACAGATAGATTGCATAGCTGAAATGGAGTCCTTTTGCTGATGTTTAATTAACTAAGTGACATTAAGTAGATATGGCGAGCTCCAACTCATCTTCCAAGCATGGCTCTCAAGTTACAGTGAGCAGACTTAGCAATTATACAGTAATTTGTGTCTTGGGTTGTCTGTCAAAAAATGTCAAAATGCAAAGGCATCATACAAGTTAACGTGCCATTAGGTCTGTCCACCACCAGAGATAAGGATATGCCGTGCATCAAAATGTGGTAAAAACCCAAAAGAACTGCAGATGCAAATCAGGAACAAAAACAGAAACTGCTGGAAAACTCAGGTATGGTAGTATCTGCGAAGAAGAGAAAAAAAAATTAGTTAACGTTTCAGGTCCAGTTCTGAGGAAGGTCTTTGTCCAACAACACACTTTTTGACGACTTATCTTGTCCCTATACTGTTTCTATTACAGGTTGATGTGGATGATCTGAAACAGGCCCAATGCTTGTGTAGTCTAGCTTTATGTGCTATTGATGACGCCATGGCAATGACTGTTTCCACCCAGAAACTAAAAATCTTTTTGAAGGAGCTGAATCAGTTAAGCAGAGTTGCCTATGGCTGTACCATTTATGAAAGTGTTAGATTGGAGGAAACAGACAAATCTCTTTTCCCAAAATAACAATGTATGATTCGATAAGTTTAGAGTAGAACTAGTGAGCTAGCCTGAAGCTTTCATAACTTTGCAGACAGATTTTCATTATGAGCTAGGAAGTTATAAAAACTTCAGGCTAGATCACTAATTCTACTCTAAACTTTGTGAATTCTCATCAACTAAATACATGATACTTTTAACACTATTCAGTTAAGAGCTGTTCTGTAGGAACTTCTAATAGTAGTGTCAAAACAAAAACAAGTAATGTAGGCAGTAATCCATAATATTGAGAATTATCAGGTGCACAGTTACGTACTAACATTTTCCATTTCTGATGAGAAACAAAGAAAAAGACCCTTAAGCAACACTATCTGACATCAGAATGCCCGAAAACACTCAAACATCCAAGGATCTGTTTTCAAGTGCAATTACTATTTCAAATGTAGACACACAAGGCAGCTGCATTGTCATGCAACAGCAATAAAACACATGTACAGATAATAGACTTTGTGGTGTTGATTTAAAGAATTTACTTCAGCCAGGACACAGACATTTCTTTGAACAAGACTTTTTTTTAAAAACATCCACCTGACAGGGCATGAGGCACATCAGTGTAATGCAATTTAAGGATGGCATTCTCAATAGTACAACACTCCCCAAGTGCTATTTGGTTAAGAAAACAACAAACTAAATTCAAACCTGTGTCCAGAAAGATTTGACTGCAAGAAAATATTGCAGGTTTTTTTAATATTAAAATAGTTTAAGAAATAAATCCATTTCGGAAGACAATATTCTTCTAAATAATTTCCAACGCTGAATTCCTTATCCAGCTGAGTAATTCAATGTTTTTCACATCTCAAACTGTCAGACCTGTGAATATTTCCAACATTTTGTGTCTTTATCCATCGTTTAAAATCTTGTCTATCCGTCAATCAAATGAACCTCAAACTGAAAATTTCCAAAATTTCTTTATGTTCAGGTCTTGCTACCTTTCCTTCCTTCCTCTAAAGTCTATGTTTTAGTAAATTATTCTAAAACCTCATATTTCAACATTCTACAGCTAAAAAGATGGAGAGCTTTCTGTTAATTAAATGCATTCAAATTGACAAAGTAACAGAAGGGTTTTTAAAAAAGATGAATTATTGAAGCATTTTCCTTATAGCTAGTACCATTTACAGTTAACTTTTAAAATTTTAGATTAAAAAGACTCAACTGGAAATAGGTACAGAATCTGTGGTGGGACCCTAAAACAAAAGGGCACTGTCTCTACAACCTACAATAGGGCGAGGCAATGGCCTAGTGGCATTATTGCTGAACTGTTAATCCAGAGGCCTAGATAACGGTCTGGGGACATCCCATTTTATGAACAATTTAAATGACAAAAAATGCAAAAGATGGGCTATCAATTGAAAAGTACAGCCCAATCCCATACCTTTGGAGATTTTACCATAGGACAAATGTAGTCATTCAAAAATGCAGAACGTGGAAAAGATGGGATGCAAGAATGGAATCATGTGTGACACCAGAGGTACGATGCACAGGCAAGACCAAACGCCAACAAGCTCACAGACCGAAAACATGAACAATTTTTTCCCTCCATAGATGCTGCCTGATCTGCAGAAGTATTTCCAGGATTTCCTATTTTAAGGAAGACATTGGAGACCCATTGTGTGATGAATGTCAAATATGCAGAGGAGATCAAAGGATAAAGAAGGAGGACAGTGTACCTGTCACATTCAAGGTACGATTAAGGTTGGTATAGAATTAAAACAAAGAGGAAAGCCTAAAACTAATAAGGCATTCTCAAATATTTAATAATTATAGACATGAGGCTTTCAGTTACATGGCAGGGAAGACAATATTGTAGAGCCTTCCCCGAAACCCATCGCCACACACATCGATCACATCCTGAACAACCACCGACCTTCTTCACCTATATTTACATGTGATGGGTCTGTCGAGCTTCACCGTATAAGGAAAAACAGAACTGCCTGCCTGAGTCATCAGCCTTCTCATATAACAAGCCCAAATTCAATGACCTGCAGCAACTATTTTGGTGTTAAAAGCCAGCTTGTCAGAGCAAGTTGTTGCACTCCATGTATTGCAGAAAGATACTCCTAGAATTTTAAGAATTATCAAATTCTGCATGCTTAGGTGATCAACTATCATGCCTTTGCAAGACCACTCCCCAAAAATAAGTAAGATACTTATCCTCTGTAGGTTGTGTGAAACCTAAAAAAACGGCAGAATCCTAATACAGTCCTAAGAAATTGGCTCTTTTATAGAGTTATTGTTTCTTTAAATCGTTCATAGGATATGGACATAACTTGTTAAGCCAACATTTATTGTTCATCCCTAACTTTAAGATGGGGAAACTACTTGAACTACTGCCATGTTTACAGTGAAGATGCTCTCACACTGCAGGAAGATAAGTGAGTACTAGGTTTCTCACCCACACCAAAGAGAGAGACTTGGCGAGAAGATTGGATATCACATGGTTCTACGTGCCTACCATCCCTGTCCTTCGAGGCAGTAGTAGTTTCGGCTTTGGAAGATGCTATTTTATAAGTCTTACTTGGTTCTTGCAGTGAATCCATTTTGTTGATGGCATACACTATCATCTGCACAATGATCTGATTCACAAGCCAGATGAGGGAGATAAGTAGGTGGCAATCTACAGGACATTCCCTTATTCATATTTGATGGAGACAAAAACAGCCAAAGTAACGTCATTCGTTCTTTCTGTACAAGAACAAATTCTGGAGTTTTCCACTTTATAGGGGAACTTTCATAAAGTAGCTTGTACCAGAGACGCACAGTCAGTTTTGGAGCATGCCTTCAACACCACAGGTAGAAATTTGTCAGGATCCAAGGCCATTACAATGCCCAGTTGTTCCTGGTCTCAGAATATCTAAAATTAGCTGAAAACAGAGTCACCAAGGAGGACACAGGAGAAGACAGAGATAGATCATCCATTCTTCTCATTTCGCATGAGAGATTTGTTCAACACAATGAATACATCTAGTTTGAAGATAGGACTTGCTATCTACAAGGATCGTGTAGTGGTCACTCCACCAAATGCTATAACAGGAAGGCGCAGTTGCATGAAGAATGTTAAAAGATGACCCTTTAGCAGGAGGGTTTTGACGTTAAAACAGAAAGTAACTGCAATTTTTAACCATTCTGTATTGAACTAAAAAGCACAAAAAGTTAAAACATATGAAAGCATTCTGGCTAACAAATGCTTTGCAATCTAAAAAAGTCCATTTACACATCTGCAAGTTGAATTCTACTACCAAGAAAAGATGATAATTCATATTGCAGAGGGTGGAAAGCGATGCAAAGACAAGTTTTGAAAGTTACACTTGAAAACAGAAAGAAAATCTACAATTTTCTATTAGACTCCATTCCGAATGGACATTGATTCAGTCACTCCTAGATACTGACAGCATAAGCATGTAAGTTCCAACTACTGCAAAACCATTTCACATTGGAACGTTCGCCCTTCCTTTTAATTATCCATTGTGTTGTTTCAGGCTGCTCTGTAATCAAGAGAAACACACTACCACACCCTATAAAAACCTGAACAAGGGATGAGATCATTCTAACTATTGTCAGTATTTTAAGTCAAATGTCTTGTGCAAAATAAAGATCCTGCAGATGATAGAAATCTCTAACATATAATACCACAGACAGAGATCAGGTGCTGTTAAGAAAGCCATTTGGGTTTCAGGTGCAGAACAGTCCATAGCCAAAGTTTTAACTTGTCTATTAACTCCACAAACACTGCTCAAGTTAGTGGGTGACTTCCTAGTTTTTAATATATTGTACGTTTCTTTAATTCCTACTCATTTTAGGTTTAGTCAGTGCTCTATGAAGAATAGTAAATAAGAATAAATTGAACATAGAATAAGCAATCACTATGCAATAAGCAGCTTAAAATGGTGTTAACGTCATCAGAGATGCTTCTTTTAAAAAAAAAAGTACCACAGACAGAAACAATCAGATAAATACTTTGCTCAGGCTCATCTGCACATTCTCCTGCTAATAAGGAGAACAATTCTTGTTTCTTTTCACCTCATTCATTTGTAGTTTTAATATTTGAGAAGCGGAAGATTAGGTAGTGGCCAGCTCCAGATCACTATTTGGAAAATCCTCTGGAAATATGCATGCATAGACACTGGTGGACATCAAGATAGAGATATCATTCAAGATGATTAAGACAGAAATGCTTATTTTGAATAGCTTATAGACACTGTTGATGCTTATATATAAACTCAAAAAATCTTAAAAAGTTATGAGATGATTTGTTTTCTTGGAACTCTACTAGCAAGGATTCTTGCAGCTTCAAAAGAAACAATTTCACCAGAAAACGTTAAATCAACAAGTAGCATTAAATTAGCACAGAAACTAACCTGTTATAAACAGTCAAAAATAATTCTCACAAAATTTTGAAGTGATCATAGCAGTAATAAGTCAGTAATTCTTGGATACCAACATACTTTAAGGCAAAGTCCTCACCTTGTAACATGCTCCTATATGCAGTGTCTGTAATGGCATAGATGTGAGGTGGCAATTCATGCCGCTTTTTTCCCTTGTACATCTCAACAATCTCCTCAGTGTAGATAGGCAGATTCTTGTATGGATTGATCACCACACAGAAAAGACCTGAGTAAGTCTTTTAAAAAAAAAGATCAAGTTAAACACATTTTACTATTATTTTACCAATACTTGTATATTTTAAATTCAGAGTATTTATTTCTCAAGTTTCAAATCGGTCGTTTAATGCCAAATCAATGTCTCCTATAATAATTCTAGGTTTTCCAAGAAGGACTTGAAACACAAGTTCCCAGGTTCAATCTCTTGTCCATGTTCAGTTAAATAATTACAGTTTTGGTGATGACAAGAACAAATGGCTTCAGCAAACCTCGCTTAGTGAGGCAGTAAAATTATAATCTGTCACGGATTCTACTCATCATTGGCAAATGCCCTACAAAGACAAGTCTAGGCTCAATTACAACCCCAGCAATTAACTAGATCACCAAAATTCATCACTGATGCTAATAAATTGACAATAAATGTCTTAAGTAAGGCATTGGAGGAGAATTGATTCCAAATGGCACAACAGCCAATCAATGCTTCAATGCCTTCAGGCCCAGAAGGAAGAAAACAAGTTATGTCCAACAACAAAAACAAAATCTAAATTCAACTTATGCGCGCATTTAAAAATGTCTAACACATTAATAATTCCACATATATAAAAGTTTTAAGAACAATTCCATAATAATACAAATAGTTAGATTTCACATTAGTAGGAATTCTAAATCCAAACAGCCCAATAGTCAGCCACTGAATTGTAATTAACATATATTTCCTCCAAATTTGGACTGTTCACAAGATCTAGGGGACCGGGGATTTAAGACCCACCTGGTCCAGAGCTGTGTAACATCATATCTGATCAGGTTAATTAACAAGTATCTAAAGAGCCATACAGGTGAGGCATGTTGTGTCAGAATTGCAATCGTTAAAAATATCTAAAATATTAGTTATTTCTGTCTCCATAGATATTGCCCAACACGTAATTCGAGCAGCAGCATTTTGATTCCTTACCTTATGAACCTGTAGCCTGACTTAATATTCAAATGTTGAAAGAGAAGCCACGGCTGTTGTTTTCTGATGTCTACCTCTACCACACTGTAGTATAAATCTGACTAGACTTAAAGTATTTTGGAACGTCCTTAGTTCATGAAAGATACTGCATTGATCCAAGTGGTTTCTTTCAAAAAGGAATCAGCACACATGCCTTCAACCAATTCAGACGTCAGATCTCTCAAGTCACTATCCAGGTTACAATTTCACTGTATTACAATGTCAAGACATAACTCCTACTTAAATGCTTACAGAATTGTGGTAAGCAATGGGTGTTCTTGTGTAACAGTACTATATTGCAAAATTTACATCAGGCAGTTCTTGTTGCCCAAGTTATTTCAAAGCAACCAAATTTGATTTCAAAACAATTAGCCAGATGCCAAATCAATTGCATTGTGATATTTTCTCTGATGAAATTAAAAAACAACTTTAGTTCACCCAAAAGGACAGCGATTTTAAACAAAGTTCTCACTTTTGCTAATTGGTACGTGGGGACAGGATTGGAAATGGCTGTAACTACCCTACCTATTGAATACCCACTGTCAAATGAAGATTCCTACATAAAAAAACTAATTCAAAAGGAGATACTAGAGACTAGC
Organism: Rhincodon typus; assembly: GCF_021869965.1. Taxonomy (NCBI): domain Eukaryota; kingdom Metazoa; phylum Chordata; class Chondrichthyes; order Orectolobiformes; family Rhincodontidae; genus Rhincodon; species Rhincodon typus. The sequence goes on from NC_063368.1 coordinate 3,017,785, forward strand.
CAGCATTTAAGAAACTGTAGGCCAAAAATATGCTTGAAAGCTGTTTATCCCTTAAGCCACTGAAGGGAGATAAGAAACTGATTTTTAGGTCCTACAA
>NC_063368.1:3018381-3134236 GCF_021869965.1 Rhincodon typus
TATAATTCTGTGACTGCGTGCTTCCTTCCACTTCACCTGATAAAGGAGCAGCGCTCTGAAACTTGTGATTTCAAATAAACCCTTTGGACTAGAACCCGATATTGTGTGATTTCTGACTGAGGTTGTAATGTTAACATTGTCTGACTAGCTAATGGTGAGATCCTTCAAGAACAAAACAAGGCAGGAATTTTGCCGATCTTAACTAAGAAAGAAGGTGCTTTGTGTTTAGTGAATATTCACCAAAACCCAAAAATTGTTGTGTGGTACTATCTAATTCTTGCCCCCTTCCAGTAACTTTATCTTCTATGCTTTTGCAGCTGAACTCCTTTGAACAGTTGTGCATTAACTACACAAATGAAAAGCTGCAACAGCTCTTTAATCACACAATGTTTATCCTGGAGCAAGAAGAATATCAGCGAGAAGGAATTGAATGGAACTTTATTGATTTTGGCCTTGACTTGCAACCTTGCATTGACCTAATTGAAAAATCTGTAAGTCTTTGTTTCCTTAGCGCTTTCAGTTAATTTGCTTCCCAGAACTATATTGGAGCTTACTATTTTTTTAAAAAATATTTTTCAGGCTAGCCCTCCAGGTATTCTTGCTCTGCTTGATGAAGAGTGCTGGTTCCCGAAAGCCACTGACAAGTCATTTGTGGAGAAAGTGGTGCAGGAGCAGGGAACCCATCCTAAGTTCCAGAAACCTAAGCAGCTGAAAGACAAAGCTGACTTCTGCATTATTCATTATGCTGGAAAAGTAAGCTGATTCAGAACTTGATGGACTGTCATTTATGTAGTTTATCTAAAAGAATTATGATGAGTGCATAAGGTAGTCCAGTCATTTTAACTCCTATTTTTTTTTTGAACTGTTTTTATTCTTTTTACTTTAGCATGTGCTATCTACACATACCATAAGCAAAATCTACATGCTCCAAACTTCATAACCAGGACTCACTCAAATATATAATGATGACATTTGATTCACTGTGCAGGAATTTATTGAATAATGCCTCTTTTCAATGCAGGTGGACTACAAAGCAAATGAATGGCTGATGAAAAATATGGACCCCCTGAACGATAACATCGCCACCTTACTGCATCAGTCTTCTGATAAGTTTATAGCTGATCTCTGGAGGGATGGTATGTAAAAATGAATAACTTGGACTATCTCATATGTTGCTTTTGATTTCAGATTTTTTTATGCAGAGCAAGGTCTGGCGCATATTTCTCTGAATCTAGAAAGCAACACATTTTAGCATCGGCAAATTTTAATTTGGTATTCCAGTCACTTGTCAAACTCTAAATTTTGAAAGTTTTCAGTGTACCTAATTATAACACTTAAGATTGCAAGGGTCCAGCACAGACTTATCCATAGTATGCAACTCTGCCTTGATTTAGTTCATGTAATGGAAATGTGCTAGCCATAAATTGCCACCCTCTTGCAGATGGAACAATTCAATCCTCTTTTGGCTTCAGGTGAGTTTCAGTTACTTAGAAGAAATTTTAAATTTGCTTAGAAAATCGGTTAGCTAAACTGTGATTAGTAAATTTGAGTAGTGAAATGTCTCATCCCATATTCACCGTTGCCATTTAGACTTTTGCGTATTACAGAAATCAGCATGGAAAAATAGTGGTTTGGTAGAATACAAGAAGGATCATTTTCCTTCCACATGGAATATATCCTTTTATTGTTTGAAATTTCTTGGGTTTAGTTACTTCGCATAAGGACATACAAGAAATAGGGTAAGCTATATGGCACATTGAACTTGCGCTACCATTCAGACCATATAGTCCATTGAACTTACTCAGCCATTCAGTATGATAGCTGATCCTCAACTTCAGCTCCACCTTCGTGTCCATTATCCATGTCACTAAGTTTCCTGAGAAACAAAATTCAACCTGTCTTAGCCTTAAATATATTCAACAATGAAGCATTCACAAAACTCTAGGGTAGATAATTCCAAACATTTATGATCCTTTGAACGAATAAACCTTTTCTCCGTCCTAAATTATTAATATCTTATTTTGAGACTGTGTCCCCGTGATTTGACTTTCTTATCCAGTGATAGCAAGCTCTGCCTTTACTTTGTCAAACCTCTTCAGGGTCTTGCATATTTCAAATGAGATCAGCTCCCATTTTAAACTCTAGAGAATACACCAATTTTTTTTCAGCCTGTCATCATAAAACAACCGTTATCCCATGGACCAATGAAGGGAATATTTGCTGTATTACCTTTAATGCGACAGTATTATATCTGTTAAAGATGGAGGTCAAGCTGCATGAAGCACTCACCTTGTACTCCCACCAAAGCCACACAAAATTGTCAGATTTCCTTTATCTTGGACCAATGAAGGCCAACATTCCGTTTGTCTTCCCAATTTCTGTTGCAGCTTGGTAACTTTTTGGATTACCTGTACGACTACATAACTCTGACTCAATATCAGCATTTACGAGTTTCGTATCTTATTTTAGATTATAACTTTTTCTAAAATTTGCTTTTTTCATTTTTGTGATCAAAGTGAACAACCCCTTTCAGTCACATTCAATTCTAACTACCTACCTTATTGAATATTTATTAAATTTGTCTATATCTCTTTTTGCAACCTGTTGTCACAGCTTGTGTTTCCACCTAGCTTTGAATAGTTAGCACACTTGGATGACAGTGTATTATTTCTAAGTCTTTATCATAAGTTAATAGCTGAGGTCCTAGCCTTGATCTTTTTGCCACTCCATTAGCTGCAACCTGTCTACTGTTTCTAATGCAGGTCTGTTAACCAGTCCCTTGTCCATGAGCTTTTAAATTGCACATTATTGTTTTATATGGCACCTTTTCAGAAATGCAAGTATGCTATGTCTGCTGGTTTCTCTTTGTTGCACTATTTGTTACATATTCTTTTTTTAAAATTTAATATTTGGCGAGTTTCCTTTCCATAATACTGTTGACTTTCTCTTGATTATTTCATGATTTTCTCAATGCATTTTTAAAACCTCCTCACTATTAGATACCAGTGCTTTCCTGACCACTGCTGTCAGGCTAGTAAAGTAGCACATGGAGATTTTTCTTGCATTTTGACTCAAGCTATTTGTGTTGGAAGCTGTATCACTTGTAAAATGGAAGAAATAACCTTTTACTGTAGAAAAATATTTCATCTTTAGCTTTACCTGCCCTTTTACAAATCCACAATAGCGTACTTGCTCAAGACGGACAGATGATCTACCTACTGGCCTCTGTTAATGCTGCTCAGTAACTTGACATAAAGAATTGATGAGTGACATTTCTGTCTTTTGATTATTCCCTGCCTCACTCTTCAGAGGAACACTTGATCTGCACTCAGCACCTACTTCTGAAGAATCAGTCTATGCTATAATTGCTAAATGACTCATTTAACAATTGTTTAAGTGCCTAAGGAGACCAAATCTTGTGTATCTTTGTAGATTTCATTGTTAGATTTTTTTTAAAGGATTTTTTCTTATTTTTGTCTTGATGTCTCTGTGTCTGTTGCAGAGATAAAAAGCTTTCAGAGAGCCTATTTCTATACACGCTTTCCTATTCTACATCTAGAACCAGGTGACGTGAGAGAGGAGATTGTGATAGTGCCGTAGATCGATGCTTCCGAGAATCGCCTGCTTTGAATGCTCATCTTTCCTCTCCATTCCTGCTTGTGCAGTTTTCTTTTCTGTTTCCCCTTCGCTTGAGGTTAATGCAGTTCAACCATTTCAACAGTGCCTCATCCTGAGCTGCAATGGTGAAACACATTCCACCAACTCGTAAGCAAAATGCACCTGTGTGGAAAAAGTTAAAATTAGCTTGATCTTGGTAGTGACTCATTTTTGGAATACAAGGAATTTTCTTCTGCATTTAACAATGAGATTGATTTCATTAGTACAATCATCATCTGGTTTTTGGTGAATCTAAATTTAGATATAGCTTTCTACTCCTGGGGCTTGGTGACGTGCAAGTTTTTTTAAGGTAATGGTCATTACAAACTAATTCTGAATTAGGCATTTTTTTAAACTGTCATTTCCACAATTTCTCTTCTAGCTCACTTCCAACTTGGTATCCAGCACCCCATCTTTTACTGACAAAGAAGGAAAATTGACATGTTGCTGGACCTTTTGTTTTTACAGTGTCGGGTTTGATTGGGTTGGGAGAACACTTAAGCAAATAGTCCAAAGTGTTCCTTCCTTTCAGTTCTATTATGTGTAACCATCAGGCAGCCTTGGCTCTTGCAGTCTTTGCAACTTGCATAGTCAGAAATTTGAACTAGCCACCTTGGAATAAAATATTAAAGTGCACGTTATCAATCCCTTCTGCTGTATTCCACAAGCTATGTTTTATGAAATTGAGGTTCTGATTGGTCATTTTAAGAATGTAGCAGGTTTGTGAACAGTGCAGGCATGTTTCCTGGCTTGTGGCATAAAATATCGTTGCATGAGGTTGGTTTCCAAAAGCATATATTGTTGCTGATTTGCATAATTATTACTGCATACTGGTATATCAGCATCAAAATTTTATTTACTAACTTGGAGTCAATTAACTTTAAGGCTTGCAGATCTGTCAAAAACATTGTAAGAGAATTACTGTCTCTATCTTGGTAGTCCAGCATTTAAAAAATACTTTTGTACTGGCTCTATTGGATTCTTAAACATTTATATTGTACTGACGTACTACTATCCTGACAGTGCAAGAGAACTTCCAAAAAGAGAGAAATCTATGTTGCAAATGTTGGATAGTATTGTGCTAGTTAGTTTAAAGCTATGAAGTACTAACCTAAAAAGTACAGGGAATTGATGGTGCCAAAAGGGAGCTAGACATGCCTATTGCTTTATGGACGATAGGATGGGAGTGCAGTGGGAATAGAGACAATGTCTGTCTGCTTCTGTACATTCCCTTTTTCATCAATGTAAATCTACACAAATTCAGAGTAATTAAAAAAGCAAATAAATACAGCATGGCCTAGTGGTATTATTAGAGCCATAGAGTAGTATGGAAACAGGCCCTTTGGTCCAAACTGGTCCATGGTGCCCGCTCAGCTAGTTCTAATTGCCTGCATTTGGTCCATATCCCTCTAAACCCTTCTCACCTATGTACCTATCCAAATGTTTTTATAAATGTTGCTATTGTACCTGCCTTGACCACTCTCTGGCAGCCCATTCCATATATACACCACTCTCTGTATGAAGAAGTTGCCCTTCAGGTCTTTATAAATCTTTTCTTTCTCACCTTTAACCTTATGCCTCTAGATTTCAATTCCCCATCCCTGGGGGAAAAGACTATATGCATTCATCCTATCTATGCCCCTCATGATTTTATACACCTCAATTAGGTCAGCCCTCATTCTCCTACATTCCAAGGAATAAAGTCCTATCCTTTCCCTATAACTCCTGGCAACATCCTTGTTAATCATCTTTGCACGCTGTCCAATTTAACTGTCTTTCCTATAACAGGATGACAAACTGTACACAATACACCGTGTGGCCTCACCAACTAGTTATACAATTGTAACATAACGTCCCATACTCAATGCCTCGACCGATGAAAGCCAGCGTGCTAAATGCCGCCATCACCACCCTGTCCATCTGTGATGCTGCTTTGAACGAACAATGTACTTGTATTCCTAGGCCCTTCTGTTCCACACCACTGCTTGGCACCTTACAATTTACTGTACAAGTCCAACCTTGGTTTGACTTTCCAAAGTGCAACACCTCACACTTAACTGTATTGAATTGCATTTGCCAATCCTCAGCCCACTTCCCCATCTGATCAAGATCCCTCTAATTTTTGATAACCTTCTTTGCTGTCAACGATACCTCCTAATTTTGTATCATCCACAAACTTACTAATCATGCCTTATACATTGACACCAAGATCATTCATGTAAATAACAAATAACAAAGGTCCCAACACTGACCCCTGTGGTGCACCACTAGTCACAGGCCTTAAGTCTGAGAAACAACCTTCAGCCGTCACCCTCTACTTCCTACCATCGAGCCAACTTTGTATCCAGTTAGCTAGCTCTCCCTGGATTCCATGCAACTTAACTTTCATTGACTAGCATGCCATGTGGGACCTTGTCAAAGGCCTTAAAGTTCATATAGACAACATCCACTGCCCTACCCTTTATCTGTCCTCTTGGTTACCTCTTCAAAAAACTCTAAAAAAATTTGTTAGATGTAACTTTCTATGCACAAATCTGTGCTGATTATCTATCCCTAATCAGACCTTTACTATCCAAATGTTGGTTGATCTTGTCCCTCAGTATCCTTTCCAATAACTTGCATACCACTGATGTCAGGCTCACTGGCCTATAGTTCTGGCTTGTGTTTGCTACCTTTCTTAAACAATGGAACAACATTAGCCACCTTCCAGTCTTCTGGACCTTCACCAGTGGGTAAAGACAAAGCAACAATCTCTGCAAGGACCTTTTGTAATTTCTTGAGCCTCCCACAACATCTGAAGATGGACTTGATCAGGCCCAGGTGATTTATCCACCTTAATGCGCTTTAAGGCTGCAAACACCTGTCTGCTAATGTGTATGCGTTCCAAAACATCTCCACTTGTTTCCCTTATTAGCAGCCATGGTTCTCTCCTCAGTGTTTACTGAGGAGAAATATTCATTTAAAATCTCCCCCTTTTCCTGTGGCTCCACACAGACAGCCATGCTGATCTTTAAGCGGACCCATTCTCTCCCTAGACACCCTTTTTACTTAATCTAGCTATAGAATCTCTTGAGATAATTTTTAACATTATCTGCCAGATCCATTTTATATCCTCTTTTTGCTGTTCTGATTTCACTCTTGAGTGTACATCTACACTTTTTATAGTCATCTAGGGATTCACTTGAGCCGGATTGCTTATACACTATGCCACCACCTTTTTCCTGATCAGAGCCTCAATATCCCTCACCAGCCCAGGGATCCCTAAACCTCAGCTAGAAGGTATATTGTCCCTGAACTCTTGATACCACACTCTTAAAAGTCTCTCATTTGCCAGCCATTCCTTTTCCTTCAAACAGACTCTCCCAGTTGATCTCTGCTAGACCCTGCCTAATGGCCCCCAAATTTGGCTCTGCTCCAGTTCAGCACCTCAACCTGCAGACCCGTCCTATCTTTTTCTATAACTGTTAAAACTTCGGAGAGTTATGGTCACTGGACCCAAAGTGTTCTCCAACTGACAATTCAGTCACTTGCCCAACCTCCTTTCCTAAGAGGAGGTTCAATGTTGCGCCTTCTTGGGCAGGGCCCTCTACATATTGATTTTAGGAAATTTTTTGGACACATTTGACAAATACCATTCAGTCCAGGCCTCTTACACTCTGGGTGGCCCAGTCAATACAGGGGAAATTAAAATCTCCAGCCAATACTACTCTATTATTCCTACAGGTATCTGCAATCTCTCTACACGTCTGCTCCTCTAGCTTTTTCTTTTATTCATTAATGGAATGAGGACATCACTGACTAGGCAGCATTTATCGACCATCCCTAATTGCCCAGAGGGCAATGTAAGAGTCAACCACATTGCTGTAGGTCTGAGAATCACATGTAGGCCAGACCAGGTAAGGATGGCAGTTTTCTTCCCTAAAGGGCATTAGTGAACCCGATGGGTTTTTCCTACCAATTGACAATGGACAACATTAGATTCTTAATTCCAGATATCTTTTATTGAATTCAAATTCCACCATCTGCTGCGGCGGGATTCAAACCCGGGTCTCCGGAAAGTTATCTGGATCTCTGGATTAACAGCCCAGCAAGAATACCACTAGGCCGTTGCCTCCCCTGATGTTATATTTGGGACTCTATAACATAGTCCCAACAGAGTGACCATCCCCTTGTTTCTAAGTTCTAACCATATGGCCTCATTTGATGACCCCTTAAGAATATCCTCTCTAAGCACTGTTGTTGACGTCTCCTCCCTTATCAAAAGAAAAACTCCTCTTCCTTGCTTGTACTTCTGTCATGCCTGTAGCTTCTGTATCCTGAACATTGAGCTGCCAATCCAGCCCCCCTCTCAGCCATGTTTCTGCTTTGGCTATACTATCCCTGTCCCCAGAGCCAGTTCATGCTCTGAACTCATCTGCCTCACCAGTCAGGCCTCGTTTGTTGAAATAAATACACTTTAAACCAGAAGTCTCTTCCCTCCCTTTTACTGTGCCCCTGGCTTTCCTGAGTAGTAAACTTGCTCTTGTTGGCTAATGTATTTTCCCCTGACTTCTCTGGCTGCTCTCTTATTCAATGTCCCACGTCCCCGCCGGTTTAAACCCTCTCAGGTAACACTAGCAAATCTCCCCGTGAGGATATTGGACCCCCTCTGGTTCAAGTGCAACCCGTCCCTCTTGCACAGGTCACCTCTACCCCAAAGAGGTGCCAGTGATCCAAGAGCTGAACACCCTGCCCCCTCCACTAGCTCCTCAGCCATGCATTCATCTGGCCTATCTTTCTATTACTATCTTCACTGCGCGTGGCACTGGGAATAATCTGGAGATCACTACTCCTAAGATCCCGCTTTTTAAATTCTTACCTAACTCCCTATATTCATTTCAGCCCATCCCTTCGTGTACCGATGTACGCAATGATCTCTGACTGTTTACCCTCCCTCTTCAGAATGTTCTGCTCAGAGACATCCTTCACCGTGGCAGATGGGAGGCAGCAATCACCCTGGTTTCTCTTCTGCGTCCACAGAATCTCCTCTCTGCCCCCCTTGCAATTAAGTCTCCTATCAGTATCGCTCTGTCTGACTGTGCCCTTTCCCTCTGAGCCTCAGAGACAGTCACAGTGCCACTGACCTGACTGCTGCTGGTAGCCCCTGAAATTCGCTCCAAGTACTAGACTATTAATCCAGAAACTCGGCTCATGTTCTGGGGACCTAGGTTCAAATCCAGCTGCCGCAGATGATGGAATTTGAATTCAATAAAATATCTGGAATTAAGAATCTAATGATGACCATGAAACCACTGCCAATTGTCAGAAAAACCTATCTGGTTCACACTTCCTTCAGGGAAGGATGTCTGCCATCCTCAGCTGGTCTGGTCTCACTTGGCTGATTTATGTGAATCCAGAGCCACAGCAATATGGTTGATTCTCAGCTGCCTTCGGAGATGCCAGCCAAACTTTTGCATCAGTCACTGTGAAGAAATGAAACCGGACAGACCATTTGGCATCAACCTAGGCACCAGAAATGACAACAGCAAAAATGACCTGATCAATCCTGAAAAGTCCCCCATACTAATTAACTAGTTCCAAGACTGGGAGAGCTGTCTCTTGGACTAGTCAAACAACAGTCTGGCATGGTTATATTCATGGAATCATACCTTGCAGACACCTACATTACAATCCCTGGATATGTCCTGTCCAATCAGGAGGACAAACTCAGCAGAGGTGGTGGCACAGTCGTATGCAGTCAGGTAGGAGTTGCCCTGCAACATTGACTGACTGGACCCTATTAAATCTCTTTGCATCAGGTTAAGCATGGGCAAGGTAACCTGCTGATTAAAGTTAGATTTAGATTTCATCGTAACGTGTGCTCAAGTATGGGGTACAAGAGTACAGTGAAAATACCTGGGTACAAAATCTTAGTTACAGAAGTAGAAAAATAAAGGTACAAGTTATTAAGTTCAGTACTTTAGTTGTCTTTAGTATAAAAGTGGAAAAATAAATAAATTTTAAAAAATTAGCCCTTTCTCAAGCCACAGGCCTGCAGACACTCCCAAGTTGGGCTTTCCCCCCAACAGGGTGCTCTCTCCCCTGCGCTGGGCGTGCTTTACCACACTGGGCTAAGACCTGTCTGTGGTTGCTGGCTGCCTTCACTGCTGATCTCCATCGGCATTCCAGGCTTTGCTACCACTTGCAAGGCTTTGGCCCCAACTGTTGCTTTACAGACCGCCACTGCTGTCATTCTTCGCCATCGATGGCTCACCCTGGGTCCCAGTCACCGCCGTGCTCCGGTGCTGTCCCCCCTCAGCTGATGAATCAATACTCCATGTTGAACAACACTTGGAGGAAGCACTAAAGGTTGCATCAGTGCAAAATGTACTCTAGGTTGGGGATTTTATTGTCCACCACAGAGCGTGGCTCAGCTGAGTACTACTAGTAAAGTTGTTAGGTTCCTAAAGGACATAGCTTTTAGCCTGGGTCTGCAGTAGGTGTTGAGGGAACCAACCAGAAGAAAAAAATACTTGTTCTCATCTTGACTGATCTGCCTGCTGCGGATGTATCTGTAAGAGTGACCACTGTACAGTCCTTGCAGGAATGAAGTCCCACTTTTACCTCCATCTTGTGTGGCTGTATCACCATGCTAAATCGGACAGACTTCCAACAGGTCTAACAGCTCCACATTGGACATCCATGAGGTGCTGTTGGCCACTAACAGCAGCAGCAGAATCATACTCTATCCAGCACAATCTGCAACCTCATGGTCTGGTATATCCTCCACTCAACCATTACCATCAAGCCAAGGGATCAACCTTGGTTCAGTAGAGAGTGCAGAAGGACATACCTGAAGGTATGAGGTGTCAACCTGGTTAGGCTTCTAAATAGGATTACTTGCATGCCAAATAAGATAAACAGCGAGTGAAAGGCAGATCTTAGCAATCCCACAATCAGTGGACCAGATCTAAGCTCTGCAGTCCAGCCACAGTCGTGAATGGTGGTCCACATTTAACAGCTTACTGGGGTACAAGGCTCCACAAATATCCCTGTCTTCAATGATGGAAAAGCCCAGTACATCAGTGCAAAAGATAAGGTTGAAGCAATCTGAGCAATCCTCAGCCAGAAGTGCTGGTCAATCTCTGCCGTTTCCAATGGCCCCCAGCATTAGACATACCAATATTCAGCCAATCTGATTTGTTCCACATGTTAATGAGAAACGGTTGGAGGCGCTGGATACTGCAAAGACGTTTGGTCCTGGCAACATTCCGGCAATAGTACTGAAGAATTGTGCTGAACTTGCGTCCAGAACATCCCTGGCTCAACTGTTCCAGTACAGCAAAAAACACCAGCAACAACCTGACAGTATGGAAAATTGTCCTGTATATGCAAGTCAGGACAAATCCAACCTGGTCAATTACTACCCTATCAGTCTGCTGTTGAGCATTAGTGAACTGAAAGAAAGTGTCACAAAAGCACTGTCAAGTGGTATCTGCTCAGGAGTAACTTCACTGATGCCTAGTTTGGGTTCTGCCAGTTCCTAACCTCATTACAGCCTTGATTCAAACCTGGACAAAAGAATTGAATTCCAGAAGTGAGGTGAAAGTGACAGCCATTTATATCAAGGCCACATTCCACCCCGTGTGGCACCAAGGCGCCCCTATCAAAACTGGAAGCAAACGCTCTGCTAGAAGGAGGCATATTTGGCAAGTAAATGATATTGGTTGTTGGAGGTCAGTCATCTTAGCTCCGGGACATCTCTATAGGAGTTCCTCAGGTTAGTGTCCTTGGCCCAGCAGTCTTCACTAATTCAATAACCTTTCCTGACGATTCAGACACGGAAGCATGTTCAAATGCAACAATATCTACACAATATGCAGGCTTGGACAGAAAAGTGATAGGTAACATTCGTGCGACAAAAGCCAGGAAATGGCCATCTCCAGTAACCGACAATCTAACCATTGCCCCTTGACATTCATTGGTGATGCCATCACTAAATTCCCCATGATTAACATCCTTGAGTTTACTATTAACCAGGAACTGAACTGGACTCTCAATATAAATACGGTGGCTACAAGAGCAGATCAGAAGTTAGGAATACTGTGGCGAGTAACTCGCCTAACTCCCCAAAGCCTGTGCATCATCTAAAGGCACAAGTCAGGAGTATGAAGGAATACACCCCACTTGCCTGGGTGGGTGCAGCTGCAGCAGCACTCAAAGCTTGACACCATCCAGGACACGACCAGCTGCTTGATTGACACCACATCCACAAGTATTTACTTCCTCCACTACCAACACTCAATAGCAGCAGTGTACACTATCTACATGTTGCACTGCAGAAGTTTGTCAGTGATCCTTAGCACCATCCACACCCACAACCATTTCCGTCTAAAAGGACAAGGGCAGAAAGTGGTGTTCCTCTCCAAGCCACTCACTGTTCTGACTTGGAAATATGTTGCTATTCCTTCATTGTCACTGGGTCAGAATCCTGGAATTCCCTCTAACGGCAAAATATGGGTCTGCCTACAGCACACGGACTGCAGTGATTCAAGAAGGCATCTCACCACCACCTTCCCGAAGGCAATTAATGACTGGCCAACTAGCGATGCCCAAGTCCCACAAGAGAATTTTTAAGTGAGAGAAGAATGAAAAAGGGTTACCAGAAAGTCTTGTATAGGTATGTTTACTACAATCATACAAGGGCGATGAAATGAATGGAGATGACAGGACCATAAAGGAGATTTGTGATTGGAAGCAGGAGACATTGCTGAGGTGTTAGTGAAATGCTCGCATCTGTCTTTATAAAGGAAGAAGATGCTACCCAGATCGTGAAGGAGGAGTTAGTTTAAATGTTTTTATAGTTTAAAATTAATGAAGAGGACATACTAGTTCTGATGTCTCTCATTTAAATTGATGGCATGGGAATTGCATCCAAGGATGCTGAAGATAGCCAGATTAAAAATTTGAGGTGTGCCAACCATGAGCCGCAAGGATGTTGGTGCAGAACTTCAAAAGAATGTAAGACTGGTTGTTTGGGCAAAATGTAGTAGATGATAAACTTTCATGTAGAGAAGTTTGAAGTGATTCATTTTGGTGGGAACAATGCAAAGAGACTATATAAAATAAGGGTGCAATTCTAAAGGAGATGTAGGATCAGAGGGATTTGTGCACATTATTATATACATAAATTGTTGAAGGTGACAGGGCGGGTTGAGAGACCTTTTAATGAAACATGATGTCTTGGGCTTTACTGGTATAAAATACTGATTTGACCTCTGCTTGAGTATTGTCTGGTTCTGGGTGAACACTTCCTAAAGAATATGAAGGTTTTAGGCAGGTTGCAGAAAAGATTCATAAGAAAAGATTCATAAAAATGGTTCTAGGGCTGAGGAATTTCAGTTGTCTAGAAAGACTGCAAAAAAAAATTGAGGGAATTTGATCGAAGTAATTAAAATCGTGAGAAATCTGGGCAGAAAAGATTGCGGAAACTGTTCACATTATTGAAAGGATAAAAAAGACAAAAAATGAGAATTGGCAAAGCTACCATTTATGACATGAGAGGAAAACTTTACACAATGATTGGGATCTGGAATCCACTGCCAGAGAATGGTGGAAGCAGATTCACACGTCTATGGGGAAATGCCAGGGCAGTGACACTGGATTAATTGCTGTTTGAGGGCCAACTTGTACACGCTTTCTATGGTCTAAACATTGATATTTTTCATCTTCTAGAGCAGTTGAAGATTCCTTGAAATCTGATTTTATATGATCTATATAAAATTGATTTTAGTTGGTGCCTTTTTTAACAAAACAAGTTTTTGTTTATAATTAACTTTTAGTTTTCCACACCTTGCATTTGTGTTACAGCAACATTTGTCTGCATTAAAGTCCAAACTTAGTCAGTTTAACCTGATTAAAAAATACTTCAGCTGTAATTTTTATAATCCAAGTGAAGGATTTCCCCTCCAGCCCAGGTTTTCTTCAAAGAAAGTATTTTTACCACATCACTCACCCCTAAATGTTAACTTGAGTATCTTTTTCTAAATAAGAGATTGCAAATCAATCATTGGTTTTTAATTTCTGAGCAGTGTCAAGTTTAAGTGTACACCCATGTCCTGGTGTAGACTCAAATATATGCAGTATACAATTCGGGGCACATTTTTAGAGTTGAGCAGTTGGTTCCTGTAACTGGAAGTTTGGGATGCAGCTGATGGCTCAGTTTATTGGTGGCTTATCTCCCCAAAAAATGCTTGTTAATTTTGATTTACACAGATGAAAAGTAGTAAAACTTTGCATTCAGCTTATTTTAACGGGAAGTTTACTATCAGCAAGTGTTGATCTCTCATTCTAACTTAGAGCATTGTTTTGGCACTTCAGACCTTAAATTTGTGAACTATGAATTATTGTAAGTGTTTTCATCCTGAATGAGAGATTGCACTGAATGTAAAATAGCTTAAATTTTAAGCATAGTGAGCAGTGAGATCTTGGTGTCCATGTGCACAATTCCGTAAAGATGGTAGGGTATTTGATAAGGTGATTTGAGTTCAAGTGGATTACATGGGTGACAAATGGAGGAATAGGATAACAAAATTAAAGAAACTGTGTTAGGACTTTACAGTTCACTCATTAAGCCCCACTTGGGGTGTTCTAGACCATTCTGGACACCGTACTCCAGGAAAGATGCAAGTACTGTAGAGAGGGTTAGGAGGAGGCAGAGTATGATGTGTACCAGGGAGAGGGACTTTAATTATGAGGAGATGTTGGGGAAGTTCAGACTGTTATCTTGAAACAGGAAGTTAAGTCAGGACTTGAAACCTTCTATAGTTAAAGGTTTTAATCAAATAGATTTAATTATTTCTTTTGGCAAGAGTATCAATAAGCAGGACTCGGATTCAAAATTGTTGGTTTAAAATCTGGACGAGAGATGACTTTTATTTTAACTCTGATGATTGGGATCTGAAAGTCTTTACCTGAAAAGGTGATGAAATTTAACCTTGTAAAAGAAAATTTGATGATACTTTAAGATGAAAATTTGCAGTGTTACAAACAAAAAGATTGGAGAGATGGCACTAAGCAAACTGTTCCTTCAAAAATCCTGAGGGGGTAATGTGGGTCTAATGGTCTCTTTTCAGAGTTTCCATGATATGGAAGATGCATTGTGCCAAAAAAATTGTTGCTTTTAACTAAAACTTTTAAAACTGGAGCTATTCTGAAAGAACCTTTCTGAATTTGAGGGGTAACTCCCATTTATTTGCACTAGTTTAAAATATCAACTGAAGGCATAAATTGAGGCAATGTTGTAAGAATGAAAGGAAGTTAACCTAAAATATTTTGACACAAAGATTGCTTTACCAGAAAAGCTGTGATCAATCTAATTTGAAAAGACATTGAGAAAATAGGAAAAAGAAATTGTTGATGGCTGTAGTTAAACAACTTAGCCAAGATTGTAAAGTGTAATATTTTTTAAAAATTGTAATTGGAGTTTGAAGAAATTGGAAATAGGATGTGTAGTTCTTAGTGGTGTCATTTCTGATTGTACAGCTGTAAAATTAACTGCTGGGAGAGAAAAGATCAGCTGTGTAGCTTTCTTTTACAGAAAAACCATCTTAACATTGTGACTACTTGGATATTGGTCATTTTCAATATCACCAATGGCTGCAGTGATTGAGAAAAAACTGTTCCTTAGGCTCAGATTAGTTTCTGTGCATTGATTACATTGTGCATTGCTGAGTCTTAAGCTTGTTTTGAGTTGTATGTCCCCAGGATGTTTGCTCTAAAGTTGCACTGGATGTACTGTGTAGAAATTACAGCTGAAGTTGAAAACTGTAGTGTAATTTGTTTATCCTACATGGGTGTTAAGATTGATTTCTCACATTTCAGTTAAAACGTATATTATCTGTTTTTACTGGTATGGATACTGTGGTGCTGTAGCCAGTAGAAATGTCCTCAGGGTATCCATTGCAGAGAATTCTACTTTACATAGCCATTCTTTGCGCTCTGTTCACAATTTTTGAAACTGTTGCTGCTATTTCCTTTTGGCAGGGAAAAGATCCCTGTGTCAACTTGCCCAATTTTGGTAACATCACATTCTGCCTATCAGTGCTTCATTACTTGGGGTATCTGTGACTTGCCCAGCCAAACTGCTTGGAAAAGGGAAAAATATTAAAAAAAAACAATGCATATAGTGTGTTTGAACCCATAAGCAGCTTTGTGTAGGTCATGGTAATAAAACAGGTGAATCGTTCTTTAGCAGGTCTACATACGTTTCCACAATGCGGCCAAAATGCGGGTATGCCAAGGCAGTGTTCCTTGAACAAGAAGATTTATAGATTTTATTTGCACGGTTATTGACGTGTGAAGGGCACTGGTGCTGGTGAATGGTATGCTTTGTCATTTTGGACATAGCTCTGCATCAAACACTAAGTCTGTAGAATGACTGGCTGCAGAATAAAGTTTGCACCTTAACTGAGATGTGGCAATAAAGCCCCTGCTACATCAATGTATTGTTGTCACTTCTCTCACAAGCAACTTCCATAATCTAATTGCAAAGGGCAAATTGAAGGCACTTTTATTTCTGAGGTATGCATGTTAAAAATTGTGATTATATCAACAAGTTTTTTTTTAAACCAGAGACTGCGTAATTCTAGTCTGGGATAGACTGGCATAAAAGATCAGCTTGCTAGCCAGCTGTATCAACTCATCCCTAAGCATGTGCATGCCTATTTTTATTTTCAGACATTTAAACAATATTTGGTACTTCATGATCCATTAATGTTCCATGAAAGTCTTCTCTTCTCTGAGACTTAGTATCAGGACAAAATCAACGTTACTATGATCGGTCTTCTGTTAAATAATGTTACTTTATTTTCTGACCCCTTACACTAATACTGGTGTATTTAATGTAGTTGAGTTCCTCATAACTTAAATCTTAAAATCCTTCACTCTCTTCTAAACACTTCTATCCAACTTCTATGAACTCTCAAATTTATTAATATTTTTCTGAACTTATGCCATTGCCTGTTAGTTAATTGCAACAAGACAGCAATCAACAAAATATACTCATAAGCTTAGGACATAGGTTTACATATTTTTCAATGGTCATGAAATCTTTTACTGCCATTGACAGCAATTCCATCTGTTGTTAACTTGTTTATTTGCCAACGTGCATTGCTGTTTTTGCCTAGTATAAATTCACCTACCATTTTATCAATGAAAGGTTTTAGCACCTTTTGAATGTCATCAGTTTCTCAGTATTCAAGTGGGATTTGAAAAGCCAAGACCAGGAAATGGGTTGAGAAGACTTTATTCCACGTAACTTTTCCTTCCGTTTGTATTTTTAATTTCTATGTTCACTTGAACTATTAAAGAGAAATTTGTAATGTTTTGAAATATCACCTGTGTGGGTTAATCAAAATTGCTGCAGCTTTTCAGTGTTTATTACTGCTCGCTGTCACTACTCACTACATCCCTATTTTACCACATCTCTCGTCTTCATAGTTTTCTACATTCCTAACATGGTTAATCAACTTAGATTAATTGCTTTCTCAGTGGACCGCATTGTTGGACTGGATCAAGTTGTAGAGATGTCCCATACAGCATTGCCTGGTGCATTCAAAACCAAAAGGGGCATGTTCCGTACAGTTAGTCAACTTTACAAAGAGCAGCTCTCGAAATTGATGGCCACACTGAGGAACACCAACCCTAATTTTGTACGCTGCATTATTCCTAACCACGAGAAGAAGGTGAGTCTGTGATCTCTGTCAGTTTATGGATGAGGTAGAGAGGGTCACAAAACTGATTGAAAAGCCAATTAAAACTGCAGAGCGTCATCCAGTAAGGCTGTGAGGGTTAAGCCAAAATACAAAAAGGAATTGCACTACTGTGTGTACTACAGACTCCCAAATAATCATAATGAAACGAAAGAGCAAATATCTAGGCGAATCCCTCAAATGATCTAATCCTAGTGTGCAGGGGGCAATTTCAGAACTTGCAGATGGCACAAATGAGGGGAGGGCAGAATAGAACTCCAAAAGGACATAGCCATGTTGATGGAGTGGGAAGACAGGTGGCAGATTGCTTTCAATGCAGAGATGTGAAGTGACATACCTTGGTTGGAAGAACATTGAAAGACAGTATAAAACAGGGTGCAATTCCAAAGAGACAACACAAGTACAGGGATCAGGGTACGTACGTGCACAGATCAGATCATTAAAGATTTCAGGACAGGTGGAAAGAGTGGTATATAAATCAGTGTCCTTGACTGAGCATAGAGTTGAAGAACAAGGATGTGTTATTGAACTTGTACAAGACACTTGTTAGAACTCAACTGGTGTGTGCTGTACACTTCTCAATGCCACATTATAGGAAAGATGTGAGTGCATTGAAGAGAGTGCAGAAGTGATTTGCAAGAATGGTTCTGGGGTGTGAATTTCAGTTATGAGGATCAATTGACAGCACAGCGATTAGCACTGCTGCCTCAGTGCTAAGGGTCTGGGTTTGATTCCAGCCTTGGGTGACTGTGTGGAGTTTGCTCGTTTCTCCTGTGTCAACATGGGTTTTCACCGGATGGTCAGGTTTCCTCCCACAGATGTGCAGGTTAAGTAAAGTGGCCAAGCTAAATTGCCCTGCAGTGTCTATGGATATGCAGGCTGGGTGGATTAACTGTGGTAATACAGAGGTACGGGAATTGGATGTAGGTATGTCTGGGTCGGATGCTCTTGGAGGGTTGCTGCAGATCTGATGGGCTGAATGGCCTCTACCTGCACAGTAGGGATTCTACAGGCAGAGCTGATTGGAAAAACTTGGGACTGTCATCCTTGGAGAAAAGGAGACTGAGGAGATCTGAAAGATTTTCAAAATCGTGAGTGGCTGGATACGGTCATCAGGGAGAAACTGTTCCATTTGTAAAATGAATACGTATAAAAGGGCGCACTTAAAGTGATTTGCAAAAGCAGCTCGGTGATTTTGAGATAAAGCTTTTTCACTCTGCGAGTAGTTAGGATATGGAATGCACTGTCTGGAATTGGTAAAGGCTGGTTCAATTGAGGATTCAAGAGGGAGATGGATGATTGGGTAAAGATAATATACAAGGATATGGGAAAAAGTAGGAGATTGGCACTAAGTAATGTTGATTTAAAAGTGGTTCAGACATGATGGGCCAAATGGTCTTTCTGTGCAGTAAGACATGATTATGTGAAGTGCAAAACACTATGGCAGGATATAGAGAAAGTTCAACTATGATAATTAATTCAGAATTGGTGTGAATGCACAGAGAACAGAATTCTTGAAATGCATTCAAAAGTGCATTTTTAGCCGGTGCATAGTATGCCCAATAAGAGAAGTTAGGGGCTGTTTTGGATTTCTTTTGGCAATTGAAGCTGCGGCTGGAGGGCTATCAGTTTGGGAACACTTTGGTGCAAGTGATCAGAATTCATTTATGTTTAAGATGGTTGTAGAAAATGACAAAGACCCAAAATAATTTCTCAAACCAGAAGAAACCGAATTTCCATGCTGAAATGTGAATTTGTCAAGTTGACAGCTACCTAAAAGTAAATTAGTGCCAGATTAGTGAGAGTCACTCAAGGGAGCGATTTAGTGTTTTGGAGTAATTAGAAAGGTGTGGCATTAATAAATCCAGAGTTTCTAGATAGGGGACTTAAGGAGCGGTTTATGAGGGTAATGCATTTTTGACATGGTCCTACATGGCAGACTGGACATGGAAGTATAAGATCCTGGGAACCCAAGGTAAAGTGGCAAGTTGGATCCAAAATTTGATCAAAGCTGGGAAGCAAAACAAAATGGTAGTTTTTGGCTGGAAGACTGTGTTTCTAGTTGGCTTCCACAAGGCTCCGGACTAGGTCCCCTTTTGCCGTCTATGTATCGATGACCTGGACTTGATTGTAGGAGGCATAATTAAGGCGTTTATAGATTATTCAAAAATTGGCTATGTGACTGATAGGAAGAAAGCTGGAGACTGCAAGATGATAAAGGGTTAGTCAAGCGGGTGGTGGAATAGTGGCAAGTGGAGTTTAATCTGGAGAAGTGTGGTGTAGTGTATTTAGGAAAGGTTAAGAGCAGAGAGAATATACTGAAACTGTATAAATATTTGTTATTCCAAAGCTGGAGCACGGCATACAGTTCTGGTCACTGCACAATAGGAAACAAATAATTGTACTAGAGATAATGCAGATGTAATTAGTGAGGAAGTTACCTGGAATGGGAAATTTTAGCTATAAGGAAAGATCGCATACAGTTAGATTGTCTTATTTCAGACCTGAGGAGCCTAAAAGGTGCCTAATTGTGAAGTTCATTAAATTTAGGGGTTTTGGGTATGAGTCAATGATGGCTCTACTATCCTTTGAGTCCAAACCAGGGGGCATTTATGTAGAGGTGGGGTTCAAGGGGATGTTTATTACCCAGAGGGTGATTGAGTTCTCACTGCCTGAAAGAGTGGTAAGAGATTAGAAAAAGTCAACAGTTGAAAAGTACTTGGGTATACACATGAACTCCAAGATCTTACAAGACTATAAGCTATGGACCAACAGCTGGAAAATAGAACGAGGCTAGATCGTTTGTTGGCCTTCGCAGTTGCTGTGGGCCAGTTGGCTGCTTTCAGTGGTGTAAATTTGAGACTTCTGTCTTGCCTTGAGAAAAAGTTTTTTTATAAAAACCCTTGAAGGGAGGGTAAATAAAAGTGAACTATTTCAAGCTAAACCCTGTTTGCAAAATCTTTACAGTTTTGAATTTTGAGCATAATAGTGTTGCACTGTGCTTATATTAACTTGGTAAATCAGAGTTATTGCCAAAATAGCCTTGCATTATTTCCCAGTGAATAAAAGCTTGCGCAACTTTACATATGCTTATTTATAAAAGCAAAATATTACAAATCATGGAAATCTGAAACAAACACAATGCTGGAGAAACTCAGCAAGTCTGTGGCACCATCTGTCAGAGAGAAACAGTTAAGTTTTACTGAGCTTGAAATGTTAGTATTGTTTCTCTCTCTGCAGTTGCTGCCAGATATGCTAAGCTTATATATAAATTTGGCAGTCTCAGTAGGCAACAACTGAGGAAACAAACTTAAAAATTAGATTTATGTATTTTGGGCTAGGCATTCAGCTTGATCTTGGGATTCTGAGGCATGTGCCAATTACCATGACATTACATCTGCTTTACAAGATGTATTTTACAGTAAAAATGCTTTAAACTTTTGCCATCTTTGATTGATTTTAATAGTCCGGAAAACTGGAAGCTCACCTTGTTCTGGATCAGTTACGATGCAATGGTGTCCTTGAGGGTATTCGAATCTGCAGACAGGGGTTTCCCAACAGGATTGTGTTCCAGGAATTCCGTCAAAGGTATTCTGCCTTGACATTTTCAGTAGTGAATGTGTCTATATGTTGCATAATCATGAAGCAAAATAGTTTTATCAAAAAAGAAACATGTTCTTTCATGTTGATCAAGAGAGCAGTAACACCATAAACACATGGTTTTGTTAAGGAAGGCCAGGAGTAATTGAAAGATAACATTGTATTGTGACAGAATTGAGGGTTAAAGAAAAGTTGTGTAGATTGTTGAACTACTAGCTAGTTAATGATGGATGAGACGAGTCAATCTGTACTTGGTTTGGATTTATTTAGTGATATGTACAGCTTGACTCAGACTTTGTCCCAGTTCTCGGTAAATGTACAGAAGATATCTATTTTGTTTGCTTATGCTAATAGAGATGCAAAACAATTGCATCAATGTGCTATGCAAGTTATTCTCATCATTCAGCCTATACTGACAAAGTTGTTAAAAAAAAAAATTGTTTATGTAGATAGCTAGTATCTAGTCACTTAATGTAGTTAACGTGTATAAATGAGCTGATCGTTTGCTTTTGTTTTGATTCTTTTGTTGTCCTTCTATTGCAGATATGAAATCCTTACTCCTAATTCAATTCCTAAAGGTTTCATGGATGGAAAGCAGGCTTGTGTACTTATGGTATGTAAGTTTAAATCTGATTGTGGATTTGCGAATATTTTCTAGCTTAACTGTAATTTTTTAAAAAAATTTGTCATGAGATGTAGATATCATTGACAAGGACGCATTTAATGAATGATGTGAACATCTGAGCACTAATCCCTGATTCAACATGAAGTGCGGTTATAAGCATTGTTTCATTTTTAGAGCAGCCGAGACACTGGTGTATGGTCCAAACTACCCACCTCCACAGCTGCATAAAATGCTGTAACATGGCTGATGAAATCTTAATGAATGTAATTTCTGTTCACTTAAACTCTCAGTGCAGTAGTCCCAGAATGGGAGGCGGCCAGTCAACTGATCTTGTACCGGTCAGTTCTCTGACAGAACAATTTAGCTAGTCTTAACTCTGCTGTCTTTTCCAGCCTGTCTGTACCCTTAAATTGCACTTGCATGTCTGTCATCACTGTAGATTAAGATCACAATAGAAACTCTGATGAGCCCCTTTGTAAAACTACTTCTAGTCTGGGAAAAATACATTCACCTCTCCATTAACAAATTCATATTGTGATCATCTTGGCTCCGGTCCTCCCTGTGCTGCACTTTTTGTATTGTTTGTATGACAATGGAAGATTGTTTTGGATTACCTTTTATGTTTGTTACCAATCTCTTTTTTTTGTTGTTTCATTTCTTTCCTCAACTCCTGAACTTTGTATATTTGGCTTGGTTTTCACTTGTGTAATCAACCTGCTGTTTGTCATATATCCCCCTTTTTCTATTTTATTTATTTATACTGGTCTGCCTGAGTTGCATTGGTCCCACTTCCCCCAACTATTCTGAATATTCCAGAAATCTGCTCTGTCTCCTGCTTGTCTCCAGCCATGCATTTATCTGTCCTGGTCTCCTGTTGCTATACTCGTGCAGGGTACTGAGGGTAATCTAGAGATTACTGTCTTCAGGGTCATGTTTTATAATGTTCTTCCTGACTCCCTAAACTCTACTGCAGAATTGCTTACCTCTTTCTATGTCTCACTGGATCAAGGGTCCTGGCTGTTTGCAGGTCTCCTTGAACTGCTCTACAGCTCCTCTGTAACATGGCATAAAGGAGGCAATATACCATCCTGGAGACAAGTCTGCAGCAACTGAAAACTTTTCAGCTCTTCTATCGAGAGGATCCCTTATCATTTCTGCTTTCCACATCTTCCACCTGACCCGTGTAGAGCTGAGTACAGTAGGGGAATTGAGGATTATAGGGAAGGGGCAGGGAAGTGAATGTAAAGAGTGTCAGATCAGTCATTATCCTATTGAATGGTGAGCTGGCTTAAGGAGCTGATTGGCCTACTCCTTTTCCTATTTGCTATGATCTTATGTCTTTGGTTGTGTTCCCCAGAGGATCCCCCCCACACTCACCAGCATTCAGAATTCTGCATACAGAAAAAAGATATAAATTTAGTGATCTAAATATAAAGAGATTGGTCGTTCTGTGTTGTTCAGCCATCTCTCTTCTGTTGGTGTAAT
The DNA here is from genome assembly GCF_021869965.1 of Rhincodon typus. Lineage (NCBI taxonomy): Eukaryota > Metazoa > Chordata > Chondrichthyes > Orectolobiformes > Rhincodontidae > Rhincodon > Rhincodon typus. Next base: position 3,041,500 of record NC_063368.1, read on the forward strand.
GTTTTATTTGAAGTATAGTTTCACGTGAGTTTGCACTAATCTTAACAGAGCTTACAGCATGAGCCTAGACAATGACATTGTCACAACGGAATCCTATCTTGGCATCTACTGTCTGATTCAACAGCCACCATTGGCTATCTAACAGGGTGAAGAAAGCTGACTATTCAAGATGATATTCAATACCTCATTCCATGAGTTTCAGATCATGAATCCATCAGGAGAGACTGATTATAGCTGTCTCTTGAAAAAATTAACACTTGGATTCTCCCCCTGTCCTATTGCTACATTCTTACAGATCAAAGCTCTAGAGTTGGATCCCAACCTGTACCGGATTGGACAGAGTAAGGTGTTCTTCCGTGCTGGTGTATTGGCTCATCTTGAGGAAGAGCGAGACTTGAAGATCACAGATGTCATCATTGAATTCCAAGCCTTGTGCAGAGGCTATTTGGCAAGAAAGTAAGAGATCTGTTTTCGAATTGTTTCATTTAATTCTAGGGTAAAGTTGGACTCTTTGCTATTCCTGCCCCAACCGTGTTGAAAGTGGGTGTGTCTTAATCTGGCTCCTTTGCTTGGGCTGAGTAAATTCGTGGATGGTTTTAACATAAGAATTTAGAACCACCCCTTTTTTCAATGTTCATTTGCCTGTCAGGAAGTATAAGAGCAACGTGGAGTGACATTTCCTTGCGATGTAAAGAAGCTGAGATCAATACCCTCTCACCAGGCTTTGCGCTGGTACATATCACATATGTATCTACACTTTGTTCCTCCCATGTTTCCTCTTCCTGTTCCAAGTAGTTAGTTGTAGTTTCTGCTACCCCACCGTTTGTCATTGCTTGGTAATTGGAAACCCATGATGTTTCCTTGTCCTATTCTCAGCTCCTCAAAATCATCCCTCTTCCAATCTATTAATTTGGTTTTCAATATAGTTATGACCTCCTGTATCACATTTTAAAGTCCACTATATTGTGGTCACCTACATGATTCTGCGCTATTTAATTCTCCTCTCTGATCCAATAGCAAATCTTCCCTTTTTTCAAGAGTTGGAAAGGAGTCTGTATGTATTATAGGAATTCCATTCAATTCTCCCTTTCATCTACCTCTTCTGTCCAGTTAATGTGAAGGTAGTTGAAATCCCTCATTATTGCATTTCTTTTCAAACTCCATTCCCTAACATGTCTGCATATTTTTCCTCAACCTCACTTTTACAATTCGATGGTCTGTAGAGTACGCAACTACTGCAATTGAACCTTTCATTATCTTTTATTCTTATCCATATTGGTTATGAAAGTGGCAGCAAGAGTAGGCCATCCATCTTTTCGAGCCTGCTTCACTATTCTAGATCGTGGCTGATCATCTGCCTCGCTGTTATATCCCTCTGTTCCCATATCCATTATGTCATGAACTAGAAGTCAGTCAATCTCTGTCTTGACTTAATAAGAGCTTCCATGTCCCCTAAGACAGAATAAGACACCCTCTGAATGAAGAAGTTCCTCCTCCTTGTGCTAAATGACTTGCCTTTTATTCTGTTCTCCACTCTGATTCTAGACTTCACAGCCAGGGTTTATTCTTAAGAATTTTCTAAGTTTCTGAGATTGCCTGTCATGTTTCTAACCTCAATACAGGACTATACTCCTGAATTTCTTGAGGGCAGACCTGCCATCTTCAGAACCAGCCTGGTATACATCACCAGCAGTCTGCACAGTTGCATCCCTTTTTACTAATTGTGGTTATTTTATCCTGAATAAGTATAACTGCTCCATCTTCTCCTTTCTTACCCCTTTTTTTTGTTTTGACATCCTGTTTTACCCTTCAAGTTTAATTCCTGGTCCTGATTTGTCTGCAGCCACAACTTGGTAGTTAATACAATGTCTAGTTTGCACAATGCATACTTGCCTTCAGTTTCCCTGTTTTGTATGGCCACTGTCTGTATAGACATCTTGACTCACTTTTAATGATTCTACTCATTTGTACGGTTAACCATCCTTCAAACTCCTGTTTTATAACTCTTTCCTCTAAGAGTTTAATGTTGTCCTGCTGTTTTAGGAGCTATGTTTTAATAGCCGGTATATTGCAGGGCATTTGCTCGACGCCAGCAACAGTTGAATGCCATGAAAGTGATACAGAGGAACTGTGCTGCTTACCTGAAACTGCGTAATTGGCAGTGGTGGAGACTGTTCACAAAGGCAAGTATGATGTCAACCCCTGAGGTGGGGGCAGCAAAATTCCTTGACTTAAAAGTTGTTTGTAAGCTCTTCTCCTTTATCGTGGATATTAATGTGTAGTAATTAGTGACTTTCCATGACCAGTGAATACTCTATTAAAAGTACTGGAAATGCCCAGCAAGGTCAGCAGTATCTGAGAAGAAAAACAAGGGTAACATTTCAGGTTTATAGTGCTCTTCTCAAATGTTGGGACTATTGAGAGAAGTCTTTCATATGAGGCATGGTACAGTCAGCACTTTATCTTCTAAAAGTAGCTGATGCAAAACTTGCATGCCATAGAAGAGACAGATGTTAAGGTAGTAATTGATAAAAGATGATGGAATAGAATTCTCATGAAATCACTCCTTAGGCTTCAATTTGAAATACTTTGGACAATTCTGATCACTGTAGTTTAGGAAAAATGTCGATAGTTTAGAAAGGATGCAGAAGACATTTCCTAGGGGTAAAGACCTGCAGTTATGGGAAGTTAAAGTTAGGACTCCTCTTGGGACAAGAAGGTTGAGTTGACAGAGGTTTTCATGATAAGTTTACATAGGTTAAAAGGAATGCTATATTCCATCTGGCAACCAATCAATAACTAGAGGTTATAAACTCAATAATTGGCAAAATGTTGAATCGGGGGAGAGAAGAGATGAAAACTGTAAGAACTTGCTGAGGTTTGGAACACTTCACCTGAAAAGCTAGTGAAAGCTTATTCTATAAATAATTCTGAAAGGTAGCTCGACAGGCTCTTAAGGATGAGAAACTTTGAGGATTACGGACAAAAAGCGGGGATTTTGGAGTAACCCAATTAAAGACCAAGGGCTGATATGACTGGCCAAATATGTTATAATTTTCAGTGGTTCCGTGAATTCTGCAGGCAAGGTGGCCAGAAACAGAGGTTTTACTGTTGTATCCATCCATTTCTTGCTTTTAGATGGCTTTTTTGAACATTTCATTCAGCATTTCAGTCCACGTATGTCACCAATTGTATCTTGAAAATGGACAATAACTAATTCAACTAAGAACGATCCATTCAGAATTTTGAAAGATTTAAGATTTTTGCTAAATCACTATCTTGCCATAACTTAACTAGATATGGTTTATGCTGTCATGTGAAACAACTGTGATCTATTACCCTGAATTGTTATCCTTTTATGTCTGTATACAAGCATTTTTTAATTAATCTGAGAAATTATCTATTGGATTGTTCCTTCTAACTACTACTGTTAATGCACAGGTGAAGCCATTGCTTCAGGTGAGTCGACAAGAGGAGGAAATGATTGCCAAAGAGGATGAGTTGATGAAAACTAAGGAGAAACACTTGCAAGCAGAGAAGAGATTGTCTGAACTGGAGGAGCAACAGACCCAGGTGAATACTTTCTGTCATAAGGATATATGTTCCTTATGCCCTGTATTAGTAGCTTCATGTAACAGTGAAATAAAATATTTGCAAACAGAACTGCATGAAACAGGGCCCTTTTGTGATATCACTTGGAGTGCACTGATTTCACTGGAAGGGGGTGGTCGGAGAGCAATTTCACTGGAGTAGTTCCTCTGTTTAAATTATTCTAGTATTAGTTGAATAAAATTCAACCTAATGGTGGTGGATCTTGTAGCATTGTTTTATAAATTTAAATTAATTGGACAATATATGGGGAATGTTCAAGTTTGTAAAACATCTGCGTTCAGGTCTGCTTCATCACTTGTGACGCAATTTGCTTCTCTAGATTTAATCAATTATATATTTTGCATCCTCCGACCTTTCATGACCTTTTTGAAAGAAACTCGTTTATTTCTCTATACTCTGTTCAAAATTTACCCATTTTGTTTGCAAATTAATAACCATTGGAATTGAAATGTTAATGGAATTTTGATGTGGCTGACATAGATTAAGCTGATTTAAAATGATCAGTTTTTGTGGTGAGTTATTGCTAATTGGGATAATTTCAAGGGAACTGAAATGTGAACGGATGAGTACATATTGAAAACCAGGTCCTGCGAAGACTTGATTGCCCATGTAATCTATGCTGTACAGTGTCCCTGTGCACTTTAAGACTAGCTACACTGCAAAGAATAAGAGGAGTACTAGGCTATTTCAAAACTAATCTGCGGTGTCATCTAGATTTGGCCAACCCTGGGGAGGAAGCATTAAAGTATTCCAAGTTTGTAATTGAGTCTTGAATTGAGTGGTTCTTGGACTGGCTTGAAGTTTCATCCGCACTGTTCACTGGGAACATTCCTACTTGACCTGACTGGAGAAATCTATGGTATTTGCGTTGACAAGAAAATTATTTTTAACTTTGGGTAATATTTTGGTCAGAACACGTTTCTCCTCATAATGCAAACACATTCACTCCCCACGTTTCTTTAATTTAGCCCCTCTTGTGGAGATCATCGTCTGCGTTTGCTATTTAAATTCTCATACTTATGTCAACTTGCCAATTGTCTTGCAGTTGTTGTCTGAGAAGTCTGCTCTGCAGGAGCAGCTACAGGCTGAGACTGAGCTCTGTGCTGAGGCAGAGGAGATGAGGGCACGACTTGCAGCTAAGAAGCAGGAGCTGGAAGAGATCCTTCATGATCTGGAAGCACGAGTGGAGGAGGAGGAGGAACACTGTCAGCAGCTAATAACCGATAAGAAGAAAATGCAACAAACCATCCAGGTAAAGTTCTGTATCTCGAAGGGTATGCTGGGCTGTTAGAATTGCTGGGTTGAATCACCTCCATCCAACCCAAGAAGATTTGAGGGGACGAAATATCAGTTTCTTTTTTTTTTTATAAACCTTCATAGAAGGTGCTAGTTACTTTGGTTTGAGAATGTGTGCGTTGTTTGTTTGTTTAGTCCATTAGATATTAAACCACCTTGAAAAAACAAGTTTAACTTAGAATGTCAGCATGCACTGGGATTTTGTCTGATAATGGGAGCTGATTGCAAGCCATTGTCAAAGCAACCACTGTTAATCAATTGTTGCAAGAGCTGGTTGATCAAACCGTGAGCTTGTTGCAGGAACTGAAACAACATCATTTAACTGTTGGCAGTATCTCCATACTGACTTAAATTGTACACTATGAAGGTACAAAAATTGACAAAAAGGTGAAGAAGGGTCCTGACCCAAAACATCAACTTTCCTACTCTGATGCTGCCTGACCTGTGTTCCTCCAGCTCCACACTGTGTTGTCTCTGACTCCAGCATCTGTAGTCCTTGCTATCCCCGGGGGGAAAGAAATTATCTACTGGTCCAGCCAGATTGTCCCATGCCTGTGTGTGTCACAATACATGCACCCCTCTGTTCCTACCACACAAGAAAGCTGTATAATTTCCTAGGAAAGGCAAAATAACATCAGTTAAAAGAATCTAAATTCTATAATATCCCCTTCTTGTTCAATAGACAATGAAATCTGGAACAGGAAAATTGCTTTGACTCTGATTTTTATGCAATACCTACTTATGAGGTGATCTCTGTTTGAACTTGAAAATGGTTTAGCTCTAAAACACAATCAGAAATAGCTGGAGAAACTCAGCAGGTCTGGCAGCATATGTGAAGAAAAAGCTGTTCCAAAGAAGGGTCGCTGAACTTGAAACATGGACTCTGTTTTCTGTCTACAAGTGCTGCCAGACCTGCTGAGTTTCTCCACCTATTTCTGTTTTAGTGTCAAATTTCCAGCATACACAATTTTTTTTTTGTTTACTGGCTCAGTTCTGTCTTGAATGATGCCCATGTATTCGATGTTCTATGTTGTACAAGCTGGCATGCTCCATGAGTCCACCGTTCGGATAAGAAGTGTTTCTAACAGCTAAACTAATTCAGTTTTTTAGATAAGCTGAGAATGAGTGATCGGATTTAGCTTCAATGTTTTTTGCCTTCTGGCTAATAGTGAGTGATGATATGGATTCTCCCCTGTTTCACTGGGCAAGTGCCTAGGAAGTCTGAAATGTTGGTTAATGTTCACTGAACAACCTGTCCGTTATGTTTAATCAAGTGAGGTTTGTGCAGAGTCATACCCTAATCTGGGGCAATGTGCAACCCAAGTGCAGGAACTGAAAGGATAGGAGTTTCTATTTTGGAGTTGTCCTTCTCCCGGTTTAGCTGCTAAACAAACTAGAGTGCCACTTCTGCCTTTTCTACATTACCATCCACCCTGAGTTCTTCCACATGGTCGGTCAGTAAAGGCTAATTGGTCAGTGGCTGGGATTTGAAATTAGATTTTTCCTTCTGCTAGGAAGGCTGCAGATAAAGTCAGTCAGTAGGAATTTGATTAAGGATGGCTATTTAAAACACTGATTATTTGGAACTTATGACAAGCTTATCAATTCTTCATTCTGGCCCTTCGTAAGCGTTTGATCACTCTAGTGATTTATGCATAACCTACGGCTTATCAAGTATACTGTGAAATAGATTTGTAGACTGGAAAAAGAACAGTGATTCCTTGACTGTATACTCTTGATCCGTCATTCACATTTTACACTGACAACGATACGGTTGATCTAGAGAAAGTGGTTGAACTCCCCAGGTTAAACCTGCAAGATACCTGGTTGTAAGGAAAGAAAAAGGTTCAGTTGTGCTTTTAGGAGGAATTATTTGATTTGTAAGAATGTTCATGATTAATTGGGCCAATATTTCAGTTTTGTTAGCTAAAATCTTCAGTGAGGTTCGTCAAAATCAGAACATGAGTGTGGCATTTAGGAATTAAGGGCAGGCTTTGGTCTAACTATTAAATTAGACATCACTCATTCCTTGCTTGAATGTAAGTGTGACTAATGGTTTAATTTAAAATGCATTTGAAGTGTAGCAACCAAAGAACTTCATAAGTCCATAGATTTAGAGGAGGCTGGAAAGCAGGAGAATTTGTTAATAAAATTGTATCTTTTACTTGGTGGGAAGGCTGGTCCAAAAGGCTTGAGTTGGAATTTTATGGTGCTGTGAATCTGACTGTATTGCCAGTATATATAATGCCTGTTTGCTGTTCCATGTTTTTGCCAATGAATGGATATGAAGAATGTATTTGAATGCCCCAAAGCTAGGGAGGGGTTGCTTATTGTGTTTAGGGAATGGGTGATAGTAATGATCCATGTTAATTTCTGCATTTCCAGGAATTGGAGGAACAGCTAGAAGAGGAGGAGGCAACACGACAAAGGCTGCAGCTGGAAAAGAGTGCTGTTGATTCTAAGATGAAGACTATGAGTGATGAAATCTTTCTACTGGAAGATCAGAGCAATAAACTCATGAAGGTTAGTTATGTTTTAAAGTCTTTCGTTTTCCCAAACTTAACTAAGAGTTGTGAAGTATCTCCAGCAATGACTTTCATTATCTTAGTACATTTGTCCATTTTTTTAATACTCTTGTACACGTGTGGATCCATAGGAAAAAAAACTTATGGAGGAGAGGATAGCAGAGTTCACCACTAACCTGGCAGAAGAGGAGGAGAAGTCCAAAAGTCTGACCAAACTCAAGACTAAACATGAAACCATGATTACAGACCTAGAAGGTGAGGAACTGCATCAGCAGTGTGTTTATCTGCATCAGTATTGTACATGACTGTATTAATATACGTAAAAACCTGTTTTTGCAGTCTTGGTTCAATTTCATGAGTCCTAATGCTTGTCATAATTCATCTTGGACCCTGTTTAGGTGGATTGTGTTCAATCCTTTGTTTGAAATGTTTGAACTCTAGTCCTGAAGGTCATCTAAAGTATTAATTATTTTATTATGCATTTCTCAAGGTGTAGGTGTAACAGAGAAAGGATGCTGTGCATTCCCATCCCTAGGTAAACTGAGTTTTAATTTGGTGTGCAGATTAGTTGAATTGGCCGTGCTAATTTGCCTGTAGTGTCCAGGGTTGTGTAGGCTTGGAGGATTAGCCGTGGTAAATGTGGGGTTACGAGGATAGGGTATGGTGAATTTGATGGGCTGAATGGTCTCTTTCCGCACGGTAGATGCTGATTCTGTGGTTTTGTTAAAACCAAATAATTTGCTCAGGCACTTTAAAAGGATATTTCAAAATCAACCATGCTCTGTAACTCCAGTTCCACAACCTAGTAAGGACAGGAAGTTTTTCCACCCTTTAAAAAGGCATCAGTTGATAATTTTGCAGCTATCTGATGTCTGTCATTTTTACTGTACTTTACATTTTAAAACCAGAGTTAAACATGATGGGATTTCATCTTGCCTTGTCTGGATTAATAGTCCTAGCCTCTGAATTAGTAATCCAATATAATCGCTACACCACCATAATCCGTGAGTGCTTTTTCGACCTGGAGTATTCTGAAATCACTGGCTCTTTGAAGATAACCTTGAACATTTTGTGTTTGGAGGTGACAGTGAAGGAAAGTGATTTTGCTGATTCAGTTATTAGTCCTGATCAGGGTAGGAAGCTGTTCACTTACCTATCTTGCAAGTCAGTCTGCAATTTTCCCAGCATATTTTAGAAGCACTTGAAAGAGGTAAGCACCATATGAAAATTGAGAGTTTGAGTTTCACAGCTGCCAGTCGTTCCCAGACTGATGGCAAAAGTTTGCAACCTGATTAAAATGGTTTAGAGCAATGAACTGTTCTCCATTTTTGAAGGGATATGTTTTTGTAGCCTAGCATATGTTGGGTTCTTGTATTCATTTGATCAACCTTTGGTCCACAAGAAATCATTTCTGTACAGTATCCCGCTTCCAGCCTGAGCAAGATCTGTGATTTGGGATACCAATTGGTTTTGAGGGTGTATATACATAAAATCAGTGTGGCAGTATGTTTTAATTTTGACAGATCGTTTGAAGAGAGAGGAAAAGCTGCGACAAGAATTGGAGAAGAATCGCCGTAAATTGGAGGGAGACTCGTCTGATTTACATGACCAGATTTCTGAACTACAGCAACAGATTGCAGAACTCCGTACACTCTTAGCTAAGAAAGAAGAGGAGCTCCAGGCTGCACTGTCCAGGTAAAAATTGCAGTAGAATGGTAAATGGAAAAAATGGCTTTTGTCCTTCTATTAATATGTAGAAGTTATTTTGATGCAAACAACTGATTTGGAATAAGCAAGATGTTCATTGGTCGAAAAATAAACCCAAAAAGAGTCATAGATGCTGGAAATTAGAAACAAAAACAGAAATTGCTGGAAAAACTCAGCAGGTCTGACAGCATCTGTGGATGTCCAGTTCTGAAAAAGGGCCACTGGACCCGAAACGTTAACTCTGATTTCTCTCCACAGACCTGCTGAGTGTTGTTAATTCGTCATGTAACCCTGTCATTCGATTACTGGAAGCCAGTGTATTTTAGATGGGAATTGGATTTCTAAATGGTGTCATATGTATTTTCAGCTTCCTGCTTAGTGGTCTGGCCAAGGCAAACAAAAAGTCACTGCATGTGCACCTGGCAAGTATCGATGCTAGCCATTCCAGAAAGCATCTAAAGTTTTGAACTGGTTTCATATCTTCTACAGAATAGATGAAGAAGCTACACAGAAGAATATTGCCCTGAAGAAAATCCGTGAACTGGAATCTCACATTAGTGAGCTGCAGGAGGATTTAGAATCTGAGAAAGTTGCTAGAGCTAAGGCTGATAAACAGAAAAGAGATCTTGGTGAGGAGCTGGAGGCTTTGAAAACGGAACTGGAAGATACACTTGACTCTACAGCTGCCCAGCAAGAACTCAGGTAATCAGAAGAGCAATGACTACAGCCACATTTCAATGCTAGCTGTAAAATTCAATTTTAAGGAAGATCGGTGAAAGCAGAGCAGTAGAAGTTGTCTACGTGGACTTTAACAAGGCCTTTGACTAGGTTCGACATGGTAGACTGGTAAGTAAGGTTAGATCTCATGGGATGCAGGGAGATCTAGCCAATTGGATACAAAATTGGCTTGATGTTAGGAGACAGGCGGTGATGGTGGAGGGTTGTTGTTCACACTGGAGGCCTGTGGCCAGCGGTGTGGCCAGCGGTGTGCCCGCAAGGATCAGTGCTGGGTCCACTGTTGTTTGCTGTTTACTAAACAATTTGGATGACAATATGAGAAGCATGGTTAGTAAGTTTGCAGGTGGCTGCAAAATTGGTGGTGTGGTGGACAATGAAGAAGGTTATCTTAGAATACAATGGGATCCTGATCAACTGGACCACTGGACTAGGGAATGGCAGGTGGGATTTAATTCCGATAAATGCAAGTTAAGGCATACCAGGGTGGGACTTCACAGTTGATGATGGGGCCCTGGGGAGAGACACCTAGGGGTACAGGTATATAGTTCCATGAAAGTGGCATCACGGGTAGGGTGGTGAAGGCGGCATTTGGCATGCTTGCCCTCATCAGTTAGAGCATTTAGTACAGGAGTTCGGATGTCATCTTTTAGTTGTACAAGATATTGCCTTCAGATCCTGGCTTCAAGAATCCAACTGGTTCCTCATTGCGTGAGAATTAGGAGATGTTGAATCACGCCCCAATTTTTTACATCCGTAGATTTCGTGGAGTTTAAATCCCCTAAGGCTGAGTGTCTCCAGTTGTTCATCTCATTTATTTGTTTGGTGTAAATGCCCTCTGGCAGTAAATAGAAAGCGTGATGGCACTATCTGGGAGAAAGTGGGAAGAAAGATAGCTGTAGAAAGCCCCCTCCTACTGATTTAAAATCTTGCTGTGACAATATTTGAGTAGTTCTGGCCACTTGCTTTTAAAACAAAGATGTGTCTTGTGGCGAGGATCAAGTTCTTCCAGCTGTCACTAGTATTCCTCATGCAACTGGCAGGTAACTGGCACTCCCATTCCTTATGTGGGGAGATTTACCCTCTCATGCTTTTTAGGTCCAAAGTGAATGACCCATATTTTTCTCATATTTGCCTATTAACATAATCTATTGATAGATTTTTGGAATTTATTTCTCAAACTATGTTATATTATACTGCCTTCCAATATATTTATGTAATTACCAAATTTAGATGTGTGGTTGTCTAACCAATCATCTAGCTCAGCACTGAATTATTGGGGAACTAACATACAATCTTAGCCATTACTAATCACATCAACCAATTAAAGTTCTTTCACATTGTTCCTATTCTGTTTCTTCCATTTGACTGTTCCCCAACCAGGTCAATAGTTTGTCTTCAATTCTGTGAGCTTCACATCAATTGTGGTCCCTTTATGAAAGGACTTTATCAAATTCCTTCTGAAAATTCATATAAATAACATGCATAAATGCTGTCATGTCTGCCTCTTTAGTCTCCTCTTCAAACTTAAAATCAGTGGGATCTTTTTCTCCCAGTTGTGGTAATTAGCATACTGGATTGCATTTGGTATTCGTTTTAATACTATAAAAGGTGGATTTTTTTCTGTACAAATGTATTAATCATTTTGTTACTACCTTTTTTATTTGCTCTCTCCCTCCATTTATAATTATTAAAGAGCAAAGCGGGAGCAAGAAGTGAGTCAGATGAAGAGAGCCCTGGAAGATGAAGCAAAGACCCATGAATTGCAGATCCAGGAAATGAGACAAAAACACTCCCAGGTTGTGGAAGATCTGTCTGAGCAATTAGAACAGACAAAAAGGGTATGTTAATTTCTTTATTGGTGAGAATTTTGGAGTTTGGAGGAGCTGTATCTGAGGAATAACTCCTTGGATGCTGAAGCAGTCCATGTACAAATGCTGCAAGACCTGGACAATATCCAGGTTTGGGCTCATGAGTAGCAAGTAACATTGCCTGATACATTGTGTCAATGGCAATCTACAACAAGAGAGAATCTAGTTGTTGCTCCCTGACATTCAATAGTATCACCATCACGGAATACCCCACCATCAACATCCTGGGGTTATCATTGACCAGAAACTGAAGTGGACTAGTCACAAGTACTGTGACTACAAGAACATGCCAGAGGCTAGGAAGCTTTGTAGTGAGTAACTTGTCGTCTTACTCCGTAATGCCTTATCACCATCTAAAAGCACAAATCAGGAGCATGTTAAGAATGCTTGCCACTTATCTGTATGAGTGCAGTGCTCAAGCCTGACACCATCCAGGACAAAGAAGTCTGTTTGATTGGTACCATATCCGCAAATACCTAATCTTTCTTCCACTGACACTCAGTAGCAGCAATGTATACCGTCTACAAGATGCACTGTAGAAGTTCACCAAGCCTCCTTCCAAGCCAATGAACACTATCAGACACACTGGAACACCTGCTGCAAATTCTCCTCCAAGCCACTTACCATCCAGACTTGGAAATGTATCACTGTTCCTATAGTGTCACTGAGTCAACATCCTGGAATTCCCTCCCTAACAGCATCATGGGTGTACCCACCAAGTAGACTGCAGCAGCTTAAGAAGGCAGATCACCACCACCTTGAGGCCATCAGGAGTGGCAATAAATGCTGGCACATCCCAAATTGCCCTAGAACTGAGTGGCAAGCTTGGTGATTTCAGAGGATGACTGCGTAAACTGTGTTAATTTGGTCTGGGGTCATAATAAGGCTAGATCAGGTCAGGATCAGAGATTTTGTTCCCTTAAGGTCATTAATGAACCAGATGGGTTTTTACAAAAATCAATAGTTGCATGGTCACCACACTACTGAGATGAGCTTTCAAATACAATTTTTTCTCATTTATTGAATTTAAATTTGATTTAAACCAAAGTCCAATTGTTTTAAACTCATGTTTTGTCCAAAATGGGTAAAATCAGTATTAATGGTACACATATTCCTCAATCAGGAATATCTAGTGGAACAAACTACCTAACAATTGTGTAGTAACAATGTTGTCAAGACTCTGATAGAACTCAGTACGGTAGGAACAACAAAAGTGGCCTAAATAGATTCATGCACAACTGTGAATAATTCTTTTTGTATAATATACAAACTGGCCCTAAACTGACATCCAGAAAATATCTGGATAGGAGATCCAATGTTGCTGGACTCAAAGATCCTGAGAAGAAAGATCTACTTGGCAGCACGTCACGGCTAACCTGGCAAAGACTAATGTTTTGGGATGATTGGGAATTGTTCAACCTTTGCCTGCAGACCAGAACCAAAACCTCCTGCCATCGAACTGCAGTATGCAGATGACAGCTGCGTGTTCTCGCACTCCAAGAGGCTGATCTACTAACCATCATCGATTAGGGCATATTGAGAATGGCCCTCAGATTAAACGTCTGGAAAACCAATGCTCTTTACCAGCTCACTTGTGCTACACAACACTGTCCCTGACCATCAAAATCCATGGTGAACCCCTGGACATTACGGATTATTTCCCATATCTTGGATGCCTCCTTTCAGTGTGAACAGATAGTGACAATGAAATCGAACATCGATGCCAATATGTCAGCACAGCCTTCGGATGTAAGAGAAACAGTTTGAAGTCCGACACTTCAAGCCCAGCACAAAGCTTAATTTGTCATTTTCTGAAATTTAGATTTTAAAATTACTTTGATTTGTGCAAAATAACATGAAAGTTGCATGGCGTTAGTTGTATTTGAGTTATGTGCAGTTCTGTTTTTAATTCTTCCAGAAATGTGGTACAGATTTAAAGCAATTACTGTCCTACTTCATTATTCACATATCCTTTCCTTCTGCCTTGCAGATCTATCTAATAAACTTACACAATATACAGAACTGAAATGGGTCCCCTTTGCTCATTTATCTTATCTCATCCTTTCACCGTATCTTTTTACTCCGTTTTCTCTTGAACTTGTCTAGTTTCCTTGCAGATTTATCTAAACTGTTTACTTAAATCACTTGTTGTGATAGCAAGCTGTATATTTTAGCCATGTTTCAGGAAATTTCTGTCTACACCCTATTGACTTTATTCTTAACTATCCTATATTTATTGTTTTGGATTCTCCCACAAGTGAAAACCTGTTCTCCATAGCTACCCTTTCTAACCTATCCATAAATTTGTCAGGTCTCGATCTTTCTTAATAACTATATTCTCTCAGTTCTGATACCATTCTTATGAATGGTTTTGCATCATCACAGGTGTTTCTATACGCGATTTACAGAAGTATCCTGAACTGTGCACAGGACTTGTGTGGCATGGAAGATGAAGAATACATAAAAAAATTTAACTTGCAGTGGTGTAGAATAACAATAGTCAACACACTGAATATTGATCCAATTAAGTGGGTGTTGTAATTTTTGGGCCTTGCAGTGAGCTAAGTTTTGACCGACCTAAACTGACTCTGCTACTCTCTACAGTTCAAAACTGGACTGGAGAAAGCCAAACAGGCCCTGGAGAATGAACGCAATGAGATTAGCACTGAAGTGAAGCGTCTGATGCAGGCTAAAGCTGAATCTGAGCACAAGCGGAAGAAGGTGGAGACCCAATTGCAGGAGCTCCAGGTTAAAAATACAGATGGGGATCGGTCTCGAACTGAACTCGCTGAGAAAGTTAGCAAGTTACAGGTAAATGCACAAGCAAGGTGTTGCTGCTACTTGGTGAAATTAGATTAGTGTATTCTAATGATTAAGTTTCTTACTCTATAAATGTATTTATGATACCATCAAGTATATTTGTCATCAATATTGTTTGAAAATCCCAAGACCTTTTTCTTGTCTACATTTGCTCCATTCCATAATCAAGCAAGCCACCCCCAGTATCTAATGATACCACTGGAGAGTTGGCTGCAAAAAAGCAATGTGGGTTTTTGTGCCAGAATTTACCCTTCTTTAGAAACCTTGGATTTGCACACAGTCTGTCATCTTCTCCAGGGCATCAGTGAGATCCCAACATACATTTATGGAATGGCAAGAGCTAACTGAATTCAGTGAATCAGCATGATGACAACTGTGTGGCGTTGATCCTGCTTTATAGGATTTTCTTTTAAATTATCAATTGTATTGGTTGACAGTGTCTTGACTAGCTTTCCTTTTGCCCACCATGCTCCCCATTTCCCCCCCTTTCAATTGAAATGTCATGAGCAGGAGCCCAATGCTAGCTTGCCCAAATGTCTATTGCTGTGTGACCCTAAGAAATGACCGGTTGGTGGTTTGAGATTGACTCAGCACAGAGGTGCAGATGTTACAAATGGTTTCCTCATAATTCAGAAATGCTGAAATTAAACTCGGATCTCTAGCACCTGCAGTTCTGAACAAACAAAACCAAAAGTGCTGGAGAAACTCAGCAGAGCTGAGTGGAGAGAAACAGTTGACATTTTGATGCCAGTGACTCCTCTTCACAACTAGAAGCAGCAAGGAAAATGTGGACTTTTTATTGATGGTTGGACAGGTGGACAAAAGAAGTGAATGGCAAGATGGACATGGAGACCAGAGAGAGAAAAAAGAATGGTAGGTTAAGGGAATGTTGATAGTAAGCCAGGGAAGAGGAGGAACTATACGGGTAATAATGGGGACTGAGTAGTTGAAAATAGATTGCCAGTGCTGAAAGCAACCCATTTCATGATGGTACCTGCAGTTATGGGAATAGGCGACAGGCAATAGACATAGGTGGTGTTCATGCTAGGTAAGTGTTGAACTTGATGTTAAATCAAAAGTATATAAGGTATCATTGTAAAAAATGAGGTATTGTTTCTCCAATTTGCATTGAGCCTGGATGGAGCTCTGCAGCAGACCTGAGACAAAATATTGGCATGGGAACATTTGGTATGTTGAAGCGGTACACAGCTCTGTTCCCTCACTCATTCTAACCTGTTTCCAACTGAACTAACTACAGTCTGCTCTCAGATCTAACCCTGACTTTATAATCCGATCTGGTGGTGCTGTAGTTATCTGGTGTACTGACATCTACGTGTGAAGTCTGAGCATTAGCACATGGCCTCCAATCTCAACCCCAGACCGTGACTCTACCATTGAACATCATGCTGTGTCCCTGACTGTCATGAACCTCGTTTCATCTGGGCTGTTCCCTTCCCAACAATCCCTGAACTCATAGTCCCCCTACGCTATACAGTCACTTCTGCCACCTTCCCAAAATCCATGAACAGAACTGCCTGGGTCAACTGATTATTTCTACCTGTTCTGGTCCCGTGGAACTTATTTTTTCTATCTGGACTTTTTTTTTTCTCCCCAGTGTCCAATTTCTTCCCACTTGCTTCTGATTGTGGCGCTTTACATCAGTTTCCAGTTTACAGGTACTTTACCATAGGTGTGTAATCCTTTTGCATGTCCAATCCCATCAGGATGGTCTTGGGGTTCTCCACTTATTCCTAGAAAGAGAGCCTGAACTATATCGAAACAAGTACCACCCTCCTCTGATGGCCGAGCTCATCCTAACTTGACATCGCCTCCTTTAAATCTTCTCGCTGTTTTCAAATAAAAGGTGTTGCTGAGTTACCCGCATGGACCCTAGTTACGCCTGTCTCTTTGTGGGTATGGAAGTCATTCCTTGTTCCAGACCTCCTAGGGTGTTTCCCCACAACTATTTCTCAGGTACATCAATGACATCATTGGTGCTACTTGCCCCTGGAATTGGATAAACTTATCAAGTTTGCTTCCAACTTCCATTCTTCTCTCTCCTTTACCTGGTCCGCCCCTGACTCTCACCTTCCCTTTTCTCAACACTCCTGTTAGCCGAGCAACCAATATCCATTACGCACACTCTAACTCCCACAGTTACATTGACTATATGTACTTTCACCCTGCTTCTTGGAAGTACTCTATTCCATTCTCCTGGTTTCTCCATCACACTTTTTCTGATGCTCCCTACTGCAGGGGGGCCTCTGACATGCCCACATTTTGCCTCAACTGAACATTCCCTGCAACCATTGTTGACAGGGCCTTCAACTTTGTTTGACCCATTTCCTGAACTGCTGCCCTCACCCTTTCTCATCCCTTATCTTCCACAGTAACAATAGGGTCCTTCTTGCCTCACGACCCACCCTCCTATCACCCGCATCCAATTATAATAAATCGTCATTTCCCCACCTCCAGAGGGATGTCACCACCCCCAGAGACACATTTCAACGACCACCACCACCCCACCGCCTCCCGTCAACTTTGTCAGGACCATTCCCTCCAGGACAACCTAGTCCATTCCCAACACAACCTCATGTTCCTGCAGCACCTTCCCATAATCATCACAAAGTGTGCAACACTTGCCGATTTACCTCCTCCCTCCTCGCTATTTAGGGCCTCAGACACACCACCTTCCATCGGAGGAGCATTTTACCTGTACTTCGTTCGGTCAAGTGTACTGCATTTGTTCCTCTAGGCTGGGGAGACAAAACGCAGGCTGGATGATCGCTTTGCAGAACACTCTTTCCTGTCCATAGAAATGACTAAGCTTCTAGTTGCCAGCCACTTCAATGCACAATCATGTTCCACTGCCAACATTTCTGACTCTGGTTTAACAAAGCTGGAGCAACAACACCTCACCTACTCGGATTCTGTTATCACCTCTCTACTTTCTCTTCAATGGAGTACTATCAACAGTCTTCTTCGTAGGATCATAGAATCCCTACACTGTTGGAGCAGGCAAATTGGCCCATCAAGTCCACACCAACTGTCCAAAGAGTATCCCACCCATCCCCATAACTCCACATTTACCCTGGCTAATCCACCTATCCTGCACATCTTTGGACAGTGAGAGGAAATCAGAACACCCAGAGGAAAACAACGCAGATGCGGGGAGAACGTGCAAACTCCAGACAGACAGTCGCCCCAGGGTGGAATCAAATCCAGGTCCTTGGCGCTGTGAGGCAGCTAACAACTGTGGCGCTGTGCACCCAAACTGTACGACTACCTGTTTTTTTTCTCTTTGAGGTCTGTCCCCACCACGTCCACCCTCCCAAAAAAAAATCGGCATGAATGCCACCTTTTCCTAGCTGCCTCTAGTTCTGAAGATGGGTTGCTGGCCTCAATGTTAACTGTTTGCTGTCCACAAATGCTGCCAGACCTGTTGAGTTTCTCTAGCAATTTGTTTTTTTTTGTTTCAGAAATTTTGAAGCTAGTTGTAGAACTCGGACCTCTCATGTCACCCATGCAGGTAGTGGATAGAATATGGAGCTCAAATTCATGTCGGTGTAGCTTACATATCCATATCTGTTGCAAATGCTATTCAAAAATGCAAATTATTGATCGCTGTAATGAAAGTAGTATGATTATTTCTTTCCTTAGGAAGAGAATTGAGCATAGTTTTGACGTATTATTCAACTTGCTGTTCTTCAGACCCACAGTTTGAGATGATTGACGAAGTTACTATTGAATATGCTTCACAATTTAGAGACCAATGCTGCTTTTTGTCTTTCTTAGCAATAGTTTGCGTTGGTAGCTTTTCCCATACTTATTTAGCTATAGAAGGTGGTTGAGATTTGGAAAGCATTAGAGGTCTGGAAGCAAACAAACTACACATGGGGATAGCAAGAACTGCAGATGCTGGAGTCAGATAACAAAGCAGCAGGCCAGGCAGCATCAGAGAAACGGGAAAGTTGACGTTTCGGCTCGGGACCCTTCACATCTTCAAACGTCAACTTTCCTGCTCCTCTGATGCTGCCTGGTCTGCTGTGGTCCTCAAACTACACACGAAAATGGAATCTAAAATAGTGATCAGACACCCTAGTTCCAAGGTTGGGATTTAATATTTGTTCATAATTCTTGCTGTTACGAGGAATACCTCGTGACTGAAATGTTTTTTGTGTTCAGAGTGAGTTGGACAATGTTACTTCCCTGATGAGTCAGGCGGAAAGCAAGGCCATTAAACTAACCAAGGACCACAGCACCCTGGAATCCCAGCTACAGGACGCACAGGTATGAGAGGCAGAACTGATTTGAATGATTTTGTGAAAAGCCCTTGCTTAACACACTTATTCTGCAATCGTGCATCTAGAAGCTCCATGAAAAGGTGAAAAGAGGTTGAAGAAAACACCTTCAAAGTGGCAAAGATTAGTGGTAAACCAGAGAACTGGGAAAGTTTTTTTAAGCCAACAAAAGATGACCAAAAGAAATGGAGAAAGTAAACAATAAGGCTAATTAAGCAAATAACATAAGAATGAACAATAAGAGCTTCTTTATTATATAAAATGGAACAGAGACCACGGTGAACATAAGCACTTTAGTAAACCAGGCTGGGTAAATAATAATGGGGAGCCAGGAAATGGCAGAAGAGTTGAATAAATACTTTTCATCAGTCTTCTTGGTAGAAGGCAGTAATAACTTTCCAAAAATATTAAGGGCCTAGAAGGGGGTTGGAAATATACAGAACTATCACTAAAGAAGAATTGCTAGGGAAACTAATTGGGCTAAAGACCAATAAATTGCCTTGATCTGATGAGTTGCAGCCTCCTATTTTAAAAGATATAGCTACAGAGATGGTGGATGTAGTAACAGTGGTAGTAATCTTCCAAGAATCCTTAGATTATGATTTAATGCCAGAGGATTTGAAAATGTAACCCCTTCCTCAAAAAAGATGGAGACAAAAACAGGCAACTATAGGCCAGTTAGCTTAATGTGTATTATTGGGAAAATGTCAGTCTAGCAGAGTGGAAAGAATTGATGGGTATTTGACTGGAGAAGGCAAAAGTAAAAAGGTGCAGAATGGAGAAATAGGATAGGAATGTAGACTCAACTGGTGCAAGGAAAAGCTACTTTAAAAGCTTTGTGAAAAGTTGCACTAAATTTAGCGTAGATCTTTGGATAGCCTGATTTCCAGTTTGTGATGGAATGAAACCATGTTGAAATGAAATCTAATAGTTAAAAATTTCTCCAATGCGGATAACTGAATACAAATTTGATGTGTGAAGCATCATATCTACGATTACATATTTTGTGTGGTGTTATTTGCTGCTCCATATCCTTGCTCTGTTTTGCTGCATTCACCCATGACGTGTTAAAACCTTCTCATCCCTGTACAGGAACTGCTTCAAGAGGAGACACGACAGAAGTTGGCTTTTAGTACCAAGTTGAGACACGTGGAAGATGAGAACAGTCGCCTCCAAGAGCAGCTTGAAGAGGAAGAAGAAGCAAAGAGAAACCTGGAGAAACAGATTGCCAGCATCCACACTCAAGTAAAATGCCTCCGAACACTTCTGTTCTATTTTGGTTATGTATATGCTCCTGCTGTAAGCCCTTCTGTCCCTTCTCCGCGTCTACTGCCACTGTGACACAGTATGACGGAAGCTCCTAGAGAAGACAAATTTCAACACCTATCATAAATATGATCTTAGGCGTAGGACAGTTAAAATAATGTGCTTTAAATTGTTCTATTGTTCTATCCACATCCTCATTTTGGAGAAGTTGGAATAAGCAATTGACTTTGGTGCATAACTATCCACTACAGTTTTTCACCTTGCAGTTCAAACTTTAGTTTTGTTGGTGTAGTTGTCTGTCTTGTGTTTGAAGTTGGCAAAATTGAAAGGGATTTATTCATTATGATGTTTTTTGTAGAATGTTTAAAGGTTTAAGCTTTCAGCTTGTATAATTACCAAAATGCACAAAGTATTCCCTTATTGCAAAATTATAATCAGTCTGGGCAATGCTAGGGACATTTTTATATACTTAATTGATTACTTTGAGATTTTCATTTACATTTTTCACATCATTTGGTCATCTGGCTTTACATGCCACATGTGTATACTAGTAAACCATTTTTTCACCATGCACTATTAAAAATTGTGTTGAACAGATTTGAGCTATAATAATCAATATGCACAGGTAGAATACATTATAGTTGAATTTTTATTCATTAGTGAATATTTCAGTTAGCAGAGTCTAAGAAGCGCCAGGAAGATGGGAATGCATCACTGGAACTTGCCGAGGAAGGTAAGAGAAAGCTACAAAAAGATATGGAAGTCTTGACTCAGCGTTATGAAGAGAAAACAGCTGCCTATGACAAATTAGAAAAGACCAAGAACCGTCTGCAGCAGGAGCTGGATGATCTGATTGTGGGTCTGGACCACCAAAGGCAGGCTGTTTCCAATCTTGAGAAGAAACAAAAGAAATTTGACCAGGTGAGAATTGATCCAAAGTCTGTCATTTGGCTTTTAAACCAGTCAATGTTTAGTTATCCTAATGACGTATACATTCAGGACTTATTGCAAAAATGAAATATTCAAAAATTAAACTATGGTGCATATTTAAGGTATCTAAAGGAACCAATTCAGCATCTGTGTTTTTAATTCTAGAGGTTGAAACGAACCTTTCCTATAACTAGTAAAATTTTGGTCTGAAATTTGAGGTTTATTGAAGTTGTAAAATCCAAACCAATATTCGTGATTTTATTTGTCAGCAGTAACTATGTACAAAAACAAAATTCGTGATCTAGTTTACTTGTGGACAATGTGTAAACTTGCCATTTAGCAGAAACTTGGAATCAATAGTGTCTAGTGCTAGAAAGGAGTCAGAAAATAATGACTTCCGACTCTGGATGTAGTTATCCTTCAAGATTCAATTATATTGTACCAAGAATGGTACATTTGAACATGATACATCAATTCTAAGATAATCAACTTTGGCTTTTATCTTGTCTAACCTTGAAACTTATTAATATTTGGGTTAATGCAAGAATATTCTCAAAAGTATTACATGAATAGCTTGAGCTGTGCACTTACCCTTTATCTTAAAAAAAATTTAGTGCAATCCTATTAAATGGGTCACATTTTTCTGTTTCAGATGCTGACTGAAGAAAAGAACATCTCCTTAAAGAACGCAGAGGAACGGGATCGTGCACAGGCAGAAGCACGGGAGAAAGAGACCAAAACTTTGTCACTGACTCGTGCCTTGGAGACAGCTATGGAGCAGAAAGAAGAGATGGAGAAAATGAGCAAGCTGCTGCGTGCAGAGATGGAAGACCTTGTTAGCTCCAAGGATGATGCAGGAAAGAATGTAAGTCAATGCCCCCAGGGTTTAGGGATCTGCCCTTTTTCAGTTTCCTCCTTCCCCAGTACAGATCCACAGCACTTCGGTACTTTTATATAACTATGCTTCAAATCAGGCTACTCAACTATCATTTGATTTCACAACCAGTCTTGATCATCATCTCGCATCTTGCCTACCCCTCACACGCATGCTTTCTTCGAGAGGTGGCTTAGCAATGATCGAGGTTAACCTCCCAGTTGTGTTTTCTTACACCGGGCAAGAAAATTGAGACCAACTGTTGCTATTAACTGTGGTCTCCTAAATCGGTGAAAATCTCAAATCAATACAAAGACCTTCTGGTTTCTGCAGCTTAGGGCTACTTTCAGGGAGCTCTGGAACCAACTCAAGCATGAAATCCACCGTTTAGTATGAATACACTTTATTTTTGATCTCTTAATGTGGTGCTTGTTAGGTTACTGTGGAAAATTGTCTCCCCAGTACCGTCCAAGTGGAGTGGGAGTCATGTAAATGGCCACGTTTCATGTGTTACTAATCTTGTTGAAAGGGAGCTTGTTTTAACAATATCTGATCTTCTGTTGCTGTGATGGAAAGACACTGTTGTAAATCTACAGTAAGTTACATTGTTTTATTTATTTGTGTGCAGGTGCATGAGCTGGAAAAGTCAAAACGTGCTCTGGAGCAGCAGGTGGAAGAGATGAAAACTCAACTGGAAGAGCTGGAGGATGAGCTCCAAGCCACTGAAGATGCTAAGCTACGACTGGAAGTAAACCTGCAAGCCATGAAAACTCAGTTTGACAGGGACCTGCTGAGTAAGGACGAGCAGAGTGAGGAAAAGAGGAGACAGCTAATTAAGCAGGCAAGTACACTCGACTCAACTCAGAATACATCAGAGCTTAAGTATTTTTAATCAACCTGTTCAGGATGATATGACACACCTCTGGAACAGGCTGGACAGATGTTAAGACTGTATCATTAAGAAGTGAATATCATAAGTTTAAGTTCTAAGAAAAGATGGGGAAAGAACAGACTTTCTAATACCTAATTGAAGTTTTTATCTTAAATTGATGAAGCTGATCTAGGAACTTCATTCACTGTGGCTAGTTGAACTATACCTAATGGCTTTGTCCTGTTCCTTGTCCGTCTTTAAGTGGGTTTAGTGGAAGTGATCATTTTTAGTTGATTAGTACGCTTTTAATGAACGTACCATTTAGAAAGAAAGATCATAAGTATCTTAATTACTGCTAATATTTTCCAGGTTCGTGAAATGGAGAGTGAACTGGAAGACGAGCGGAAGCAGCGTTCCATAGCCATTACCGCCAAGAAGAAGCTGGAAATGGATTTGAAGGATTTGGAGGGACAAATCGAAACATCAAACAAAGGTCGTGATGAAGCCTTGAAGCAGTTCCGCAAACTACAAGTAAGCTTTGGCATTTAACATGGGCGTATGATAGAACACTCAGCACTGGTTTCTGTGGCCAGATCACTGCTCGTTTTGAAATTTCATGAAGGATGCTCGGCATCAGTCCTCAGTAGTGCAGTGAATTAGGAAATGTTACCATTCTCCCTTTACTGGCTTGCATGTGACTTCAGGCTCATATCAATATGGTTGACTTTACCCTCGAAATGGCCTAGCAAGACCAAGTTGCATCGACCTAGGGACTGAAAATGACATGCAGATGCAGCCCTTTGACTCTGCAAAGTTCTATTTACTTACCAACATCTGGGGATATGAACCAAATCTGGGAGAGCTGTCTCAGACTAGTCAAGCAACAGCTTGACCTAGTCATGCTCACAGAATCAGAATAGTGTCCCTCCCATCAACAGGACAGACCCTCTGCAGGTGGCAGAACAGTGATATACAGTTAGAAGTTGCCCTGTTAGTCCTTAACATAGACTCCACAAAGTCTCATGGCATTGGGTCAAACAGTTGCAAGGAAATCACCTAACTACCATGCAGTCAAGTGCCCTTCCCAACCCCCACCCATGGACATCTGTGATGCACTGTGGGCCCATCAGTAGAAACAGAATTGTATTCAATTTCTCCTAGTCTGACACATCCCACTCTACTGTCACCATCAGACTAATTCAATGAGGAGCAGCATAAGACATACCTAAAATGAGTGTCAACTAATGAAGAGAGAGATAGTGGGAACTATTGATGCTGGCGAATCTGAGAACAAGATGTAGAGCTGGATGAACACAGGCCAAGCAGCATCAGAGGAGTAGGAAGGCTGACGTTTCGGGCCTAGACCCTCCTTCAGAAATGGGGGAGGGGAAAGGGATTCTGAAATAAATAGGGAGAGGTGGGGAGGAGGATGGAAGATGGATAAAAGAGCAGTTAGGTGGAGAGGAGACAGACAGGTCAAAGAGGCGGGAATGGAGCCAGTAAAGGTGAGTGTAGGTGGGGAGTTAGGGTGGGGGTAGGTCAGTCCGGGGAAGACTGACAAGTCAAGGAGGTGGGATGAGGCTGGTAGGTAGGAGGTGAGGGTGGGGCTTGAGGTGGGATGAGTGGATAGTTGGGAGGAAGGACAGGACAGGTTAGGGAGGCTGGGACGAGCTGGGCTTGTTTTGGGATGCGATGGGGGAGGGGAGATTTTGAAGCTTGTGAAGTCCACATTGATACCATTGGGCTGCAGGGTTCCCAAGCGAAATATGAGGTGCTGTTCCTGCAACCTTTGGGTGGCATCGTTGTGGTACTGGAGGAGGTCCAGGATGGACATGTCATCCAAGGAGTGGGAGGGGGAGTTGAAGTGGTTCGCGACTGGGAGGTGCAGTCGTTTGTCTCGAACCGAGTGTAGGTGTTCCACAAAGCTGTCTCCAAGCCTCCGCTTGGTTTCCCGGATGACCTCTACGTTGGACGTGGTGACGGACAATTAAACAACTGATCAGATGGGCCAAGGGGCCGAGCAGTGGCAAATGGAGTTTAATTTGGATAAATGTGAGGTACTGCATTCTGGAAAAGTAAATCAGGGCAGTATTTTGTACACCTTTAATAGTAAGGTCCTGGGGAATGTTGCTGAGCAAAGATATTTTGGAGTGCAAGTTCATAGTTCCTTGAAAGTGGAGTCACAGGTAGATAGGATAGTGAAGCAGGCGTTTGGTATACTTGCCTTTATTGGTCAGTGCATTGAGTATAGGAGTTGGGAGGTCATGTTACAACTCTACAAGACATTGGTTCGGCCACTTTTGGAGTATTATATGTAATTCTAGTGTTCTTGCTGTAGGAAGGATATTGTGAAACTAGAAAGGGTTCAGAAAAGATTTACAAGTATGTTGCCAGGCTTGGATGGTTTGAGCTATAGGGAGAGGCTGAAAAGGCTGGGGCTATTTTCCCTGAAGCTTCAGAGGCTGAGGGGTGACCTTACAGAGGTTTATAAAATCATGAGGGACATGGAGAGGGTAAATAGGCAAGGTGTTTTCCCTGGGGTGGGAAGTCCAAAACTAGAGGGCATAGGTTTAAGGTGAGGCAGGAAAGGTAGAAGAGCGAACTAAGGGACAACGTTTTCACACCGGATGGTGCATATATGGAATGAGCTGCCAGAGGAATTGGTGGAGACTAGTACAATAACAACACTTAGAATCGGGATGGATATGAATAGGAAGGGTTTAGAGGGATATGGGCAAGATGCTGGCAAATGGGACTAGATTTATATAGGATATCTGGTCAGCATGGATGAGTTGGACCAAAGAGTCTGTTTCCTTGCTGTATACCACTGACTCTAACTCACCAGATCCATTAGGTCCCCATTCTCAACAAAGTACAAAAGACAACGCTGAAGTATTTGCATCTATCTTCAGTCAGAAAGGCCAAATGGATGATTTTTCATGGCTTCTTCCTGCTGTCCCCAGCATCACAGTTGCAGTCTTCAACCAACTGGATTCATTCCATGTCCTATCAAGAAGCAGCTGAAGACGCTGCAAGGGCTGAGTGCTGACAACACTCTGGCAGTAGTGCTGAAGATTTGTGCTCCTGAAAAAGCATACCCCTAGCTGACCTATTCTAATACAGCTATCTTCATGGCATGTATTGACAATATAAAAAACTGACCAAGTTTTTTTTTTTTTTTTTTTTTTTTTTTTTTTGAAGAAGAACAAAACCAACCTGACCAATTACCATTCGATCAGTCGACTCTCAATCGTTAGCAAAGTGATGGAAGGGTTCATTGTGGCTCTGTGGAATAGCCTGCTCTCTTTCTCGGTTTGGGTTTTCTCAGGATCACTTGACTCCAATCCTCTTACAGTACTAGTCCAAACATGGGCAAAAGAGCAACAGAAGAAAGGTGAAACTGACTGCCCTTGACATCGGGACAGCTTTTGACAGTGAGTGAGCAAGAAACCCTAGCAAAACTAGAGTCAATGGGGAATTGGTGGAGGTAGGAGAGAGTGTCCACTAGTTGGAGTCACATTTTAACAAAAAGGAAGATTATTATGGTTATAAGGCAACATCTTGGCCCCCAAGACAGAACTGCAAAAGATCCTCCAGGTAGTGACTTCTGCTCAACTATCTTCAGCTGCTTCATTCATCAGTGACCTTCCATCCATCATGTGTTTAGAGGTGGGGAAGTTTGTTGGTGATTGTACAAATGTTCAGCACCATTCACCAATCCTCAGACTGAAACTGTCTCTCTCCAAATGCAGCAAGGTTTGGACAACAACCAGGATTGTGCTGATGAGGGACAAGCAATTTGCCTGGCACTTGTGTGATGTGAAATGACTCTTTCCAAAAAGCGAATCTGACTTTTGCCCCATGATGATTAGTGGCATTACTGATGGTGAATCCCTACATACAACATCCTTTGACAGTCATTGACCAAAAACTGAACTGGACCAGCCATGCAAATACTATGACCACAAGAGCAAGTCATGAGAAACTCGCCATCAGTTTCCCCAATGCCTGGTCTTCCACAAAGCAAAGATCAGGAGTGTGTTGGAGTATTCCACTTTCCTGAATGATTGTAGCTCCAACAACAATCAAAAATCCTGACACCATCCAGGGCAAAACAACCTGCTCAATTGTGACCACATCCACCACTTTGTGTTCACTCCCTTTGTCACACGGTAGCAAACAGTGTGTACCATCTGCAAAATGCACTGTACTAACTTGACAATGAGCCTTTTACAGCACCTTCCAAACTGGCAACTTTTGCCACCTAGATGGTCTAGGGCTCCAGAAACATGGAAACCTCGAAGTTCCCCTTCAAAGCAGGCATGATCCTCACTTGAAGCTATATTGTGTTACTTCACTACTGCTGGGTCAAAAATGTGGAAGTCGCTCCCTGATAGGACTGTGGGTGTTCCTACAATTCCAGGACTGCAGCAATTCAAGAAGGCAGCTTTCTGCCATCTTGTCCAGGGCAGTTAAGGATGGGTAATAAAATGCTGGCTTTGCCAGCAATAGCCACATCCAAGATTTTTTTTTTAAAAAGTTTGAAATCAACACTATAGTTATCAACTGCATGAATAAAGCTTGAATATAGTCCCCAGTTTGAGCTACACTTTAAATAACCCCCTAAATGATGGTACCTACTCATGTTACCAGTTGCTTATCAGTCCCATGTTTGAAGTTTCATCCCCTGGTGATCAGGCCACTGTCTCCACATGTCTTCCAGTGACTAAACAGGCCACTATCCTCCAGCTGCCCCAACACTGTCTTATTGGATTTTGACACTTGTACCCTTTTCTAACTCTGGCCCTTTGACATAAGTTAAAATCCCAAATCAAGTCGTCAATTGGTATTCAGTATCTTGGTGCCTCATCAGCTTCCAAAACCACTTAGTATCTGGTCATTTCCTGTTGTTAATAACAGGAACTCCAGGTACATACCAGCAATAGAAGACGTTTGTGATATCTCTTCGAATAAGGCAGGGAGAAAACCATTTCCAGGAAAGCCATTGTCTAAAGGGTTAATCCAGAGTGTCTGGTGGTGCATTTGGCATAGGACATTGCCTTATTTATATCTCCTGAATTATCTGTATGTTTCCTTGATCGGTTAAACCTATCCTTTTTCTGTTTAAAAGTGCTGTGTATGAAATGCATCAATAATTATCTTTGGGGGAAAAAGGCAGAAGAATTCTTAAGAATTATCTTGATAACACATAAACCACCATGCAATTAGCACAGCACCTTTTCATTTCTGCAGCTAGAGTCCAAATCAGCTATCTTCTATTTCCTGTTGTCTTGCTGGGCATAAGATTAACACCACCAATATGACATGGCACCCAGAAACTGCTGATTTTGGTACTACCACATTCTGGGCTCATGTCACTCCATCAAACAGGCCTGTAACCACATTGTTCTAATAACTTGCAATGGGGCTTGGTGGGGTTTTCCACTGAAGCAAATGAGTTCTGGATTAGAAGGTCTGTGGATGACCACCTGACCAACCTCCAGTTAAGGCCCTTGAATGGTCAATTAACAAGAAGTTAAGAGCCTCAATCCAGCAACGTCCCAATTACTTACCTATCCAGCAGGCAAGAAAAGTGGCTGCTTTCCCAGGAGGGAAACCAGGGTGACCTTCCTGCTGGGCTTGAGGTGGGTGTTCACTACTTGCCACAAACTGAGAATTTTGGGGTCTTAGTGATGTTGATGGTAATGGTGTGCAGGCATTTGGCTGCTGAACCTACCCCAGCCTTACCTCTGATTCCCCTGATCTCCCTTTCCACAACCCCCTCTCTGGGATTTGCAAACATATTTGTCTTGCTAGTGTCAGTATTGAAGTTTGAGCAGCAAAAGTAGGCAATGACTCTCTGCAGCTCTGTGACTGCTGATCTCTAGCTGGCAGCTTCAAGTAGGGAAAGGCTTCCACCACACCACCTGATGAGTCAAGAAGCCCATGGTGAGATCAAAGTGCCTAATTGGTGCTTGATTCAGCACAGGCTGGAAACTAGCATGTGGAAGAACATACCAATCCCTTATAAGAAATACTTCTGCTTTGGGAAGAGTGCTGTTTGGAGAGATTATGGCTATGGGCATGACTGTATTTTGTGACATGTTATGTTTTCAATAGGCTCAGCTTAAAGACTACCAGCGTGAACTGGAAGAAGCTTGCAGCTCTCGAGAGGAAATCCTGACTCAGTCCAAAGAAAATGAGAAGAAGCTCAAGGCACTTGAGGCAGAAATGCTTCACATCCAGGAGGTACAAGATTAAAATATGCTGAGATTAATACAGAAAAAAATTTATTAAAACACTTGGAGGTTTTGAAACTGAGATTTTTGGCTCTCAACAAGTTGTTTCTTGTGGTGCTGATCCAACGATTGCCAACCATGTGAAAAATGTCCGTTTTTCTCAGAACATGCTTATTTAAGTGGACTTGTTGCTGTGAACTTAACAATAGGCATATACGTCATTTGTCATCTAAAGTACATACAAAATACAACATTATCCACTTGCAGCAATAAAACTTCCAAAAGTCTGAGTACCATCAGAATGTGACGTAAAGTGTGGCATCTGGAATGCACTGCCTGGATGTGATGAAACCAGATTCAGATGCGGCTTTTAAAAGGGCGAATTATTTCAAATTTACAAGGCTTTAGGAAAGGGTGGGAGAATGGGACTCGGAGTTGCTCTTGTCGAGAGCTGACAAACATGCAGAAGGTGAATGGTCTTTAATGCTGAAACCATTCAATAACTCTGTGCATGTTTAGCATCTATATTTTTGGCATTTCTACTTATTCCTTTATGCACTATGAAATCTCACTAGAGAGGGGCAATATCTTCTGTTAAACTGCATGCAAATGCTGACTGAAAAATTCAGTAATTTACTTCAGCCTACTAAATCTGCCCGGTCTTCCGCAAGCAAACCTACTTAATGGTTAGTGATGGAAGCAAAGTTTGATCAGTAATTTTTTGGTGTGTTGAATGTTTTCACTGCTTTTGCGTTGAATTTCTGGAAAGAAGTTTTCATTTATGAAACAGCAAACTGTAGCCGTGAGTTGCAGTGATGGCCCTGTCAAAAAGCAGCTGGTCCACAGAAGTGGATCTTTGCTGAATGCTTGCAGACTTTGCTCTCACCATAGAGAGAATCTGTGTATAGCTTAACAATCCCTTGTGGTTCTGTTATTTTGACTGTTCCTTGTAGTTGAGTGTTTTTGCCAGTAAAGTGATTACCTTTGGACTGTCATGGCTGGTATGTATGTTAAATAACATAGTTAAATGCCTCCCATGAATAGTGTAACTTAAACAGAAGTTTCAAAGTTGACCGTGGAATTGCTAAATGCCTGGGAGAACTTATGCAGGGCATTCATCTTAATAGGTGGAGAATGCTGAAATATGCATTTTACAGGCAACTATTCAAGTCTTATTTAAATGTTTTTTTTTTTAAGATCATTACTTCCTTTCAAACAGTCATGTTTTTGATTAGCACTTTTTAAAAATTATCTAGGAACTTGCTGCAGCAGAGCGTGCCAAGCGACTGATACAGCAGGAGAGGGATGAGCTGGCTGAGGAGATTGCCAGCAACAGTTCTGGAAAGTATGTACTTTGCCCAAATGGGGCTTTATTTTCTGCAATTCTTGTACCATTCACATAGCCATTTGTACAATGATTTCCTCCTCTTGAAAGAGCTAAGCAGGGACAATTTTGCGAACATTTGATAGATTAGAACACTATTGATATTCAGATTCAATCGTTGGATACATGGTTCAGTTGGTATACAGTAATCCAGGATGCTGATTTCACTTGACCCTCTCTCCAGAGGGCAGACGTGTCACTAACAGTTGAATTTGCCCCATTTAACTACAGATAACCCCAAATACCATTTGTCCCTCATGAATAAGTATAAAACTGCGAAATGTTTACTTATTCTCTATCCTGATTAAATGATTTTAACTGGATACACTCCAACAAAATGTCTTTATTTTTGCTATTCTATATCCATAGTCTCTGAACTTGGGAAAAATGTGATCTCCCTGATTTGGAAACTGGATCTCTCTCTCTCTCATATTTCATTAAAAGCCTTGAAGTTTAAATATCTTTACTAAGTTGAAGCCAGTTGTGACACTGGTGCTATAACTAATTTGGGCCTCTGTTAAAGTTCTCTTAGTTATAGTGATCATGCTGTTCGCACAAGTGATTTGACCATCTTGTCTTACGAGGATGAGCAATAATTGCTGGCCAATCAACAACTCCCACATCCCATGAGTGAATTTAAGTGTTTCCTTACCACCCAATCACAGCTTTTGTGATGAAATCACTTGCAGCTTGGACAAGCTTAATCAAGAGGAGTTTAACCTAGTACAACTGTTATGAAAACACTTCATATTTAAAATTTCTTGGAGGACTTAATTTTTCCACATCCTTCAAAACTTAATGTTTCCAGTTTTGTGGAAATACTTGATATGGCAAAGAGATCATTGAAAGGCCTTTGAAGAATCACGTGACTTGTAATAACGACTGGTTTTGCTGTACACCCTTGCTGGGGCTGTTTGAACAGCAACTGGCTTTGAAAGTTCCTTTTTATTTTTGCCTGGCTTTCAGTTTACGAGCAAGAAACCTCCTGAGGAATTGTTACCCAGTTGATCTCTTCTTTTTCTGAAAAGAAAACCCTCTTGTTGAGTTCAGGGTAAAAACTATTTGCTCTTCTGAAAGTGTGGTTTCAAGAAAAAGATGGAAAAATTAACAGTACAAATAGTTTTGAACAACTGTGATATGATTACGATTTGGGAACGTAGCTGCAGGATGACAAACGCTGGGAACTCAATATCCAAGGGTATTCAATCTTTTAGGAAGGACAGGCAAAAAGGAAAGAAGAGGTGTATTGCTAATGGAAGATGAAATCAATGAGAAGGGATCTTGGTGCAGGAAATCTGTGGTATCAGTCTTGGAGAAGCTAAGAAGCAACAAAGAATGAAAAACATTAGTGGGATTTGTCTGTAGGAAAGGCATTAAGCAGGAAATTGAAGATGCATGCTGCAGTAATTTGTGGTTACTTTTAAACTGGGCAAACTATATTAGCAATAATATTGTGATAGCAGAATTCCTGGCATGTGCAAGATGATTTTATAGAATAGTGTGTTGAGACCTGGGGTCAGCTATCCTACTTTTGGTTTTGCACAATGATAAGGACTTAATGAATAATCTTATTGTAAGAAGATCTTTAGGAAAAAATAACCATTGCATGATAGCATCCTTCATTAGGAAGGAAAGAGAAGTAGTGCAATCTGAAACTAGGGTCCTATAACAAAACAAAGGAAGCTGCAAAGATATGAGGGGTGAGTTGGTTGCAAAAATGGGTAACTTCCTTAAAAGGCTCAGCATTGGAAAGGCAATGTCAAGCATTTAAGAAATTGATGTATTTCAAGTTATTCAGGCAAAATAACACAATAGGGAAAGTAGCCCAACAATGGCTTACAAAAGGTAAGGATAGTAACTCAAAAGAAGTGTCATAAATTCCTTGAGAAAGTGCTAAGCCTGATGATTGGGAGCAGGTCTGAATTCAGCAAAGGGCCAAGAGGTTGATTTAAGAAGAGTGTGGAGATGAGAATGAGAGAAACAAGTAGATTGTAAAAGCTTCCATTTGTATACAAAAGGAAGAGGAATATTGCAGACAAATGTATGCCTGTTACAGTCTGAAGTGGACAAATTAATGAAGGAAAACCAGGAAATGGCACAGCATTTAGACAACTACTTTAGTTGTGCCTTTACAGAAGAAAACAAAACTTCCAGAAATGCTAGGGAAGCAGTGGTCTTTTGGAAAGGAAGAATTGAAGGAAATGAGTATTAGTTAAAAAGAAAATGTGCTGAAGAAATTAGTGGAACAGAAAACTGATAAATATCCAGGGCCTGACAATCTGCTTCCCAGCTACTAAAGTGGCTGCGGAGAAAGTAGATGAGTTGGTTGTCATCTTGAATTTGGAAGCAGATAATTATTTTCATGTATGCTTCTTTAAATTTGTCATAAGCCAGCTGAGCCAACACTTTGAAATAAGATTATACTTCACCGTATAATCGCGTGATTATAATTGCTTATTTCAATAAGTGCAACTTGTCCTCTGTGGTGCAAAGTTATGAGAAAACCACATGCTCCTATTGTAGCACTTCATCTTATTTGATTTGAACAGATTTACTTCCTTGCTTACATCTTTTTTTCTAACCACTTGACTTTTTGTTGAACTGGACTATATCACAACTTTAATTTTTAAAAATTGATTGCCTATATCATCATTTTACTCTCGCTCCATCTAGAAATATATTAAAAACTTTCTAACATAACGTGTAAAGTGTTTTCCAGTTGCTGAGGCTGACAAACTACTTTTCACCTCCCAACTATAGAGAGACAGCCCAGCCCCACCACATCCCATGAGTGATGATGATGTGTATCTTTTCCTTTGTTCTTTCACGGTATGTGAATGTTTCTGGCAAGGCCAGCAATTGTTGCCCATCCCCAATTCCCGTTGAACTTGTTGGCTTGTTAGGCTATTTGACCAATTAAGGATCAATCACA
This sequence comes from Rhincodon typus, assembly GCF_021869965.1. Taxonomy (NCBI): domain Eukaryota; kingdom Metazoa; phylum Chordata; class Chondrichthyes; order Orectolobiformes; family Rhincodontidae; genus Rhincodon; species Rhincodon typus. The sequence continues at coordinate 3,074,863 of NC_063368.1, forward strand.
GTGCCTTGAATCTGGAGTTACAAATGTCATACCACGGAAACCATGATGTGGAGGTGCTGGAATTGGACTGGGATGGCAAAGTCAGAAGTCACATGACACCAGCTTATAGTCAGGTGAAGTTGACATAGGAGCAGTGCTCCGAAAGCTCATAATTTCAAACAAACCTGTTGGACTGTAACCTGGTGTCGTGTAACTTCTGACTTGGACAATAGTAAGTTAGTGAACCTGATGTCTTGTTAATGATATTCAATGATGGTTGCATACTCATCGTTATGCAGGCAACTTCCAGGTATATTAATTGGTTTTAAATTCTACCTGCTGCTGTGGTTGGATTTGGAACTGTGTTCAGGAAGTTAACCTGGGCCTCTGGTTTACTATTCCAATGATAATTATAAGCATGTGCTGCTTCTCCTTCAGTGTTTTTGTGAAGTGAGTGATTATAAGGGGATTTAACAGTAGTACTATTTTCTAAACTTTGGATTTGCCTAGTTGGGCTTTAGTGTTTTGTCTCTGATCTGTGCATCCCTATATTTGTACAACAGGCAGCAATTGGATTAGTGCTGAAGGAGCCTGTCTCATGGTTGGGCGTGGAAGGTTGACCCCTGGGGAAAGTGACAGGTGTGCTGACTGTTTTAAGTGCACGTGTGAGAGAGTTTCTGTCCAGAATATGTTCAGGGGTTGGCTTTTGTTGCAGTATTTCTACTTACTGAGGTAGAGAAACAGTTACAATTGAAGGATTATTTCTGACCAATTTTTTTGTTTTTTTTAAATATAGATCTTTGGCTCTAGAAGAAAAGAGACGGCTTGAGGCCAGGATTGCTCAACTGGAGGAGGAGGTAGAGGAAGAGCAGACCAATGCTGAAATGGCCAATGATCGCCTCAGAAAAGCTAATCTCCAGGTATGTGCTAAATAAACTTTCACTTTGTTTTTCCTGTAATTTATCATGTCATTTCATGTAATTCATCATGTTCTATGGATAGTTAAAAATTACATATAATCCCATTCCCCCAACCAAATTACTGTATTGACTTAAACGGATGGGTCAAAAAATATTAGACAATTTTTGTTGACAGTGTGCCCGTAGGTTAAAAATAGGCAGTGTTTATTTGTGCTGTGACGTTGTGGCGGACATGCTCAGTTGTAGCTTTCAGCATGTTCTGTGAGCTGGTGACATGAAACTGAATAGGTTGGTTTGACATAGACCAGCAGTAAAGTTTATCCATTTTTAGGTGTGCAGGTCTTGTATGTGGTCCACTTATTGTTTACTAAATGTTTCTTCTGTAAAACATGCTTCTGCTAATTCAGTAAATTATGAATAATGTAAGGATCAATTTTAAAATATATTGACTGAATTTTTCTTAAATTACTAATGTGGAATTAATGAAACTCTTATTAACCTCAGGAGTTGACCTACCTGAACTGTGTAGAAACTTTTTGCAGAAAAAGGATCTAGCCTAAGGATGCAGGCCTAAGGATCCAAAATGCTGACATAAAACTTCATTATGATTGTGATCTCATCACAAATGGGGAATTGTAATAAGTTGTTGCCAACGTTTTTTGTGTTCTACACTGAAATGCTGCAGTGGAATTTTCATTATAATGCCATTAGTGACAATATTGACCACATACGTAGATGTAAGCAATGAATTTTAATGTTGAAAATCCCATGGGAAATGCTTACATTGCAGATTCCAAAGCATCGGGAGGCGACATTGTCTTTCATAGATCCAAAATCTGTCACTGACCAGGAAGGTGTCAGGAACAATTGCATATGCGCCTATGGCTGCGTTGTGGACCAAGTGTGCATGTGGAACATTTCCTGTTGTCTTTCCAATCAGTGGCAGGAGTTAGAATTCAAAATAAGTCCTCTAAACTGATAAGTCTTAGTTAAATAACATACATAAGTGTGTGTCAGTGGCATTAAGTTCCTTGAAATTACCTTACTGTTACAATTTGTAGGTTGCGAGCCAGTCTTTATTGATCGCCTAAATTTCAGTTTAATTGTAACTTGAAAAATTTTGCTAGTAAAAATAAAATTGGGGTATGTATGTTGCACACAGTCCACAGACTTGGGCAGGTAATGTGAACTATTTTTTTTATGTGGATGATTTACTGGGCGCAGTTGAATTGCTTGTGAGACTTGAAATAATTGTTCTGAAGATTCTGATAAAGAACATGTGCATGATTTACTGACCCTAAATACTGGGGACCCTAAATTAATACTGCTGCAGTATACCTGTAATCCCCTACTCTGTACTTCTCGGGAGAACTTAGCAGGGTAGTTAGTTTGTAAGAACTAGAAATGATGCTCTGGTTAGGGCATTTTGGTCAAAAGGTTTCACTCAACTCTCTCGTAATGTTGGTTGAGAGTTAAACCTGTTTAAATGTCAGTGTTTTGTGTTAAATGTTTTGCATTTAATGATTCTGTTGCAAAGGTTGACCAGATAAATGCAGATCTTTCAGCTGAACGCAGCAATGCCCAGAAGGCTGAAAATGCTCGCCAGCAATCAGAACGACAGAATAAGGAGCTGAAAGCCAAGTTGCAAGAGATGGAGAATGCTGTTAGATCTAAATACAAGGCAAACATCACAGCACTAGAGGCCAAAATTGCTCAACTGGAGGAGCAGCTTGATGCAGAGACACGGTACAAATAGTTCTGAAATAATATAGATGAAATATGCTAGGAGTAAATATCTTTGAGGAGAAGGTCGGGAAAGATGCTATTTATAAAGTGATTGGAAACTAAACATCTAGAACAAACAATGTTCCCTAATGTGACCTACTGTGCTCTTGCTTAGCTTCCTGAAATAGTGAATTTGAGCAATATAAATGGACAGCTTAACATTAGCATTTAAAGTTGGAATTAGAAAATGTTTCTATGCGTTAGTATAGAACCGAATAAAACAAAGTTCCCTTTTGTTCTAGTGCTGCTTTGATCAAGATATCCCTGCATCACTTCTTTTAATAAAACATTTAAGTATAAAGAAGTCTTAAGTTACAGCACAGAATGAGGCCATGGAGTCTGTTGTTTTTGTGCTAGTTCTCAATAGATCAGGGCTTGTTGTGGGGGAGGGTGTTGGTCATAACCTTATTGTATTCCCTCTTAATCTGACAATAATTAATAGCTTGCTATTTCCTACTCTAGTCTGTGTCAATTCTTTTTACACCTAGCTTCTCATTTCCTAATAATGCATTGTGCTTCAGGGTCTAGTTATTTTAAACCTTCAACCATATCACAAGCACACCTCCCCATTAGGGCAATCGACCCTGTTGTGTTGAGCTGTCTTTACAAGTTCCACCTCCCCTACAACTGGTCTCACTGCCAGTGGAATCTTTCTTTCCTGCACCATCTGTCCAGTCATGCATGCATCTGCTGTATCATCCAATTTCTGTATTCATTAATTTTTGGTTACTGGGAATAATCTGGAAGTTACTGCCTTTTGATCTCCTTCCTTGTTTAAAATTTCTGTATAGCGCCTCATTTCTGTTTTGCCTAATCTTTCCAGTATTGGCACGTTCTGCCTGCTTGCTCTCCAACTTCTATGCTCTGCAGCTATTTGGTGACATCTTGACCCTGACATCAGGAGGCAATATGCTGACCTGGAATCATGTCTGCAGCCACGTAAATATCTGCCTGTTCCCTTAACTGTAGAATCCTCGATTTATTGTTGCAAGAGGAATTACCAGTTGCCAGTATTGAAACCTTTTTTGCTAGGTTAAAAAATAAAATTCACTCTCATTACTCCTGCAATACTTGCTTGGTGATTGTCAACTCGCTGGTGGTCATCTGTTCCCCTTCTTCTGCCTGTACTCTCCCATAAGCTACAACATGACTGCTTTTAGAAGTATACCATCCAGGGAGACCTGCAAGAATGAAAGAATGTGGAGTACCTTAAAGTGAGGGCTCTGTCTGTTAGAATGGGATCATAGTTGTTATAAGTCAGTCAGAACTCTAGTGATTCCCTGGAACTTGCTTGAGGTCCCAACCATCACTTTGGATTGGATTAGGATGTCACTGTTTGAATCTAGGGATGAGTACTCATTCCAGCACAGCCATCTCTTCCAAGTATGAAGAGAAAAGACCATTGCATTGTTCGAAGGGGATTTCAGCCAATTCTACAATATTCAAAGAAAATTTGGAAATATATTGCTCTTCCTTCACTGTCGCTGGGTCAAAATCCTGGAATTCTCTCCCTGATGGCATTGTGGGTCAACCCACAGCAAGTGGACTGCAGTGGTTTGAGAAGGCAGCTCACCATCACTACCACCTCCAAGGGCAGTTAGGGATGGGCGATAAATGCTGACCAGTCAGCAATGCCCAGAAAGCGCACATGAATTAAAAAAAAACAGTACTGACGAGATATTTCAGTTTTGATTTTGAGGGTATGAATGGGTTAGTCCAAATGGTAATCCAGCTGCTACTGAATTAGCTGATCGTTGGATATTTTTGTTCATTTAATCGACTTGTTTATAATGTTGTGTAGTGTACTAGTTTTAGAATTCAGTTTTAAACCTCATTGATCAGTATTCTTGTTTCAAATACCTTTTAACCAGTGACAGCCAATGAAACTAAGATGTTACTGGTTAGGTTGGTAAATAGTGCACTCATTATGGAGATGAACCATTGTTTCAGGAAGATTCCAGGTTTGAACTTTGATCTGTGGTTAGTTAACTGACCTCAGTTGGGACATACTTAGGCCATAATTTCTGAGTTTGGAAAGAGAGAATATTAATCAGCAGTGATTATTATTTAATATCTCAGGGAGGACTGGCTGTATGAGTACTTGGAGAGGACAGAGCTCATCTGTAATATTCTAAACAGTCAAATAGCCTTTAAAGTTGAATAAATCTCATACTTAACCCCTTGGGTGAAGTACAGCGGGCTGTCAGCACACACATCTATTGACCAGTTCATGTTAGCGCCTTGAGAAAATCTGCTAACTAATATACTGACTTTGTCAAACTAGGGAAAAACAAGCTGCCAGTAAATTAGTGCGTCGTTCTGAAAAGAGGCTGAAGGAGGTGATGCTGCAGATGGAGGATGAAAGACGCAATGCTGATCAATACAAAGACCAGGTCAGTCTTGAGATTTGATCTCTACAGAGATGTGATGTGCTTCTGAAATATGAGCTGCACACAAGATTCGCTTGTTTTGTTTTCCTCTTCCCAAACACTTTCTAAGCCACATGCTTTCCTTGGCAGAGTTATCTGACTGGACCTCTAAGATTGCCCCCAAGATTAATACCCCTTAGGTCTGCCTTGCCTCGCCTCTTTTTCCAAGATGGTGTGATTCATCAAACAGCAAAGCAAATGTGAACATATAAAATAAAATAGAATCAGAAGTAGGACTCAGTCGTATACTACTTCTATTCTGTATGTTCGTATGTGGATTGATGTTGTAGTTTAATCTTATGAAAATCTTCCAAGGCAACAGCCTAGTGCTATTATCGCTGGACTATTAGTCCAGAGGCGCAGATAACAATCTGGGGACATGGGTTTGACTCCCGCCCAGCAGATGGTGGAATTTGAATTCGGTAAAATATCTGGAATTAAGAATCTAGTGATTACCATGAATCGATTGTCAGAAAAACCCATCTGGTTCAATCATATCCTTTAGGGAAGGAAACTGCCATCCTTACCTGGTCTGGCCTAAATGTGACTCCAGACCCATAGCAATGTGGTTGACTCTGAACTGCCCTCTGGGCAATAAATGCTGCCTATCCAGTGATGCCCTTATCTCATTAATGAATAAAAGAAAAATTATCTCTTACTCCTATAACTATTCATTGGATTTATGAATTTTAGCTAACCTGTGTTCATATTTCAGTCTACAATTCAACATAGGCAGCAGGTCAAAGGTTATTAAATCAAGAAATTGAAGCATTTATTTCTCCAATATAGTCAGCTTTTTTTCTACATTTCATGAAACTCGTCCTGAAACTTATGATCTTCTGTTAATCCTCTGGACTTAGTACTTTCAAACTGGCTGCTGGGTGGAGCAATCCAAGGACAGTTCTGAATTTCCTGCCATTCTCAGAAAAGCTACATGAATTCTGTTCAATATCTCTTGCTGCCACAATAGCCCAAATCAGATCATAGTTGGGCATCAGCCTTTACCCATTAGTCTTGAGTCCTTCTGACATCACCTGCTGGCTCTGAAACAACAGTTTAAAAATTTTGCCAAAGGTTGCAATTCCTTAGAACAACTGCGCTCATTACATGCGCCATCTACAGGTTTAGCTGTTCAGCCTGTTTTGGATTTGAAGTTTGTTCAGCCGAGGCTGCACCAAAACGACCCACTAGCTTTTGGTAAGCATTAGATAGGCAGGGTGGTCTCCTTTGTGTCGTTATGACTGTCTCACTGGAATAAAACCCTGCTCTCCAGAATGTCAGTGTCAGATTCTTCCAGTGGAATGTTGAGTTAAATAGCCAAATTATTAGAATACATAAAGAACTGGTCATAAGTTAACTGTAACAATGTTTTCAAGAGCCCAGAGCTTAAACTGCTGAAGGTAGAACTGCAGGGAATTATTATAATCACTTCAGTCATATGTTGTATCTTGTGTAGTTAAATATGCTAGTTAGTACTTTAGCCATCTTTCTAAAGAAAATAAGTCCATGGTGATTGGCATACTGGAGTAATGGAAGTTATAGCCCTATGATCCCAGTTTGTACACTTCCATTACAGGTGGAAAAAGCAAACTCCCGTTTGAAGCAATTGAAACGACAGCTGGAGGAGGCAGAAGAGGAAGCCCAGCGTGCGAATGCTTCCCGCAGAAAACTGCAGCGAGAACTGGAAGATACTACTGAAACTGCAGATGCAATGACCCGTGAAGTCAGCGCACTCAAGAGCAAGCTCAGGTGAGAAGAGGTTGACAGAGTGCTCACACTGTGAGAATCCTGTCTTGCGAACATTAAGAAAGCCAAAACAAAAATCGTTGGAGAAATTCAGGAGGTCAGGCAGAACTTGAGAAGAAAGCAGAGTTAATATTTCAAGACGGTGACTCTTCAGAACTGTTAGTAGCTAGAAGCTGAAGTAGAGGAGGGGTGGTGGAGAAAAGGGGAGACTAGAGCGGACAGAGCCCAGGGAGTAGAGAAATGAAAAAGGTAGGTACACAAGGAAATAATGGATAGCCGGCCAGGACAGAAGAAAAGCTGAATAAGAGGTAAGAGCTGAGAGTGAGACAATGGGTTAGCAGTGCTGAATCCAACCTAAATAAAGTAATAATGGACCTAAGAGCACGTGGGAATGGGTGACTGTGTGCTAAAAGCAACCAGTGTTGTTACAGGACAAGGTGTGGGATGGGTTTAAAAAAAAATGGAAGTATGGAATCGGGCTGTAAAGTTATTGAAGCTGATGTTGATTCCTAGAGGCTGCAGGGTCCCGAAGCAGAAAATGAGATGTTCTTATTCAAACTTGCACTGTGGCATGCTGGAATGCTGCAGCAGCCTGCAACAGAAATGTTGGCAGAGAACATAGCGGTGTATTGAAGTGGCAGGCAATTGGAAGTTCGGGGTCATTTTTGTGAATAGAGCATTGATGTTCTACAAAGTAGTGACCCAGGCTGTGTTTTGTCTCCCGAATGTAGCAGAAGAACACATTGTGAATAGCAAATGTAGTAGACTAGATTGAGTCAAGTACAGGTGAATCACTGTTTCAGCAGGAGGGTATGTCTGGGGCCTTGGATGGGGAGGAAGGAGGAGGTAAATGGGCAGGGATTAAAGCTTCTGTGATTGCAAAGGAAGGTGCTGTGGGAGTCTGAGGAGATGTTGAGAATGGAGGAGTGGTGTACCAGTGTGTCCCAGAGGGTACCGTCCTTGTGAAATGCTGACAAGGGAGGGGAGAGAAACGTGTGTCTGGTCATGGCATCCCATTGGAGGTGATGGAAATGGTAGCTTTCTGATATGGAGGCTTGTGAGGACCAGAGGGATCCTATCATTTTTGTGGGAGGAAAGGGAAGGGATGAGGGAGGAAGTGCAGGAGATGGGTCAGACACTGCTAATTGTTCTGTCGACCATAGTAGCAGGGAATCCTTGGTTGAAGAGAAAGGTAGACGTTTGAGGGCCCCCTGCAGAAGGTGACATCATCAGAGCAGATGCAACTGAGACAAAGAAACTGGGAGAATGGGATGGAGTCCTTGGACGAGCAAGGTGTGAGGATGTATAGTTGAAGTAACTGGGGGTTGTTGGGTTTGTAGTGTATGTCGGTGGTTAGTCTATCCCCAGAAATGGGAACAGATGTTGAGGAAGGGAAGGGAGGAATCTGTGATGGACCAGGTGAAAGTGAGTACACGGTGGAAACTGCAAACTAAATTGACAAATTTTTCTAGTTCTGAATGAGAGGGAAGCAGCACTAATGATACCATCAATGTACTGGAGAAATCATTGTGGGGAGGGACCCAAGTAAGTTGGGAACAGGGAATGTTCCATGTCCCACAAAGAGACAGGCATAACTGGGGCGCATGCGTGTAGCCATGGCCACACCTTTGACTCAAACCTATTTATGTATTAAAATTAACTGAGTCTGTCTAGCTTTCATTTGTCTCTAGCCACACTTCGTGGTGCTGTTTTTACTTTGCCAACACCTTGGAAGAAAGGCAGGAATGTGTATGTTCACATTCAGCCTTGGCAGTGAAACAACATTCAGTTGTGAAACAGCAGAAATAAAAAACAATTACTGTGACAAGACCAAAGAGGTGTTCTCAATCAAGATACACTGGGGGATTCAAAGGGAATTGGAAGGGAATAAGGTGGGTTGTAAAATGGAAGACTTGAAAATTAATGAAACAAGTAATAGGGAATTCATTTCATCTAGCAAGGAAATTTGAACTGAAAAGGAAACTAAGGTCACAAGAAATTAAAACTGTTTAGCTTCAGTCATATTCCACCTCAGGAGCCTACAGCCCGATGGCCTGAACATGGATTTTACCAGTTTCAAAATCTCCCCACCCCTGGCCTCATCCCATGACCAACCCTCCCTCTCATCCCTGCTTCCTTGACCTGACGCAACCTGTCCATCATCTCTCCCATCTATCCGCCACTCCCACCTCACTGACCAATCCCCACCACTGCCTATATTCACTCACCGACGGTCCCCAGCCCTCCTCTCTTTATTTGAGCTCCCCTCCCCCTCCCCATTTCTTAAAGGTCCCGAACCGAAACGTCAGCTTTCCTGTTCCTCTGATGCTGCCTGGCCTGCTGTGTTCCTCCAGCTCCACACTTTGTTATCCCTGACTCCAGCATCTGCAGTTTTTGCTATCTCTAGCTTCAGTCATGTTCTTTTGAAAACTTGAAATTGAAAAAGTATCGTTCAGTTTTTAGTTTTCTGGTCATTGGAAAGAGTGTGTTTTCAGTCTCCACCAGTCAGCAAATAAGACCTATTTCCTGAAAGGGTTTGTTTTTAGTCTGCTAAGGTCAGCAGGAACATTAAGCCAGTTTAAGGGGCTGCAGCAAATTTCACAGCGGAAGAAATTAAGTATGCATATTTATTGTAAGTGCACAAACTGAGAATCTTGTCATAATTCATTGCTTTACTGAAATAAAGCGTCTGTTTGAGTTTGCAGATCCACTCCTGTATCTTTGTTTATATTTCCTTCATCTCTCTACTTCTTCCAACTATGCAAATGCAGTAAGGCTTCTAACCAGTACTCCTTGTTCTCTGTGGTGCACCTTTTGAGTGGTTTAAAAATGCAAATACAGTTCCTGCTTAAATCAGTTATTTGTTGAGCATTCTGCTTGGTTCAGTCACCCACCTCACCTCCCCACCCCTCATTGTTCAAGGCCTCAAATGTACCTTCCTGGTGAAGCAGTGTTTCTAACCCTTTTCAGTTCTGAAGTCATAGACTCTTGGCTAACTGTTACTTTCTTCACAGATGTTACCAGACCTGCTGAATTCCTACAACATTTTCCCTTTATTTCAGATTTCAAGCATCTGCAGTATCTTCTTTCATTTTAGTTGAAATCTGTGCTCTGATGCCAAGTTGACTGAGATTTTCAAGAGTAAATCGATAGATGTTTTTAGGTTTGGATATTGAGTGATATGGAGGGAACCGTGGTTTACTAAAGAAATTGAATCTCTTGTCAAGAGGAAGAAGGAGGCTTATGTAGAGATGAGGCGTGAGGGCGCTTGAGAGTTACAAGTTAGCCAGGAAGGACCTAAAGAGAGAGCTAAGAAGAGCCAGGAGGGGACATGAGAAGTCTTTAGCAGGTAGGATCAAGGAAAACCCTAAAGCTTTCTATAGGTATGTCAGGAATAAAAGAATGACTAGAGTAAGATTGGGGCCGGTCAAGGACAGTAGTGGGAAGTTGTGCGTGGAGTCCGAAGAGATAGGAGAGGTGCTAAATGAATATTTTTCGTCAGTATTCACGCAGGAAAAAGACAATGTAGTCGAGGAGAATACTGAGATACAGTCTATTAGACTAGACGGGATTGAGGTTCATAAGGAGGAGGTGTTAGCAATTCTGGAAGGTATGAAAATAGGTAAGTCCCCTGGGCCAGATGGGATTTATCCTAGGATTCTCTGGGAAGCTAGAGAGGAGATTGCAGAGCCTTTGGCTTTGATCTTTATGTCGTCATTGTCTTCAGGAATAGTGCCAGAAGACTAGCAAATGTTGTCCCCTTGTTCAAGAAGGGGAGTAGAGACAACCCTGGTAATTATAGACTTACTTCGGTTGTGGGTAAAGTGTTGGAAAGGATTATAAGAGATAGGACTTATAATCATCTAGAAAGGAATAATTTGATTAGGGATAGTCAACACAGTTTTGTGAAGGGTAGGTTGTGCCTCACAAACCTTATTGAGTTCTTCGAGAAGGTGACCAAACAGGTGGATGAGGGTAAAGCGGTTGATGTGGTGTATTTGGATTTCAGTAAAGCGTTTGATAAGGTTCCCCATGGTAGGCTATTGCAGAAAATACGGAGGCATGGGATTGAGGGTGATTTAGCGGTTTGGATCAGAAATTGGCTAGCTGTAAGAAGACAGAGGGTGGTGGTTGATGGGAAATGTTCATCCTGGAGTTCAGTTACTAGTGGTGTACCTCAAGGATCTGTTTTGGGGCCACTGCTGTTTGTCATTTTTATAAATGACCTGGATGAGGGGGAAGAAGGATGGGTTAGTAAATTTGCGGATGACACCAAAGTCGGTGGAGTTGTGGATAGTGCGGAAGGATGTTGCAGGTTACAGAGGGACATAGATAAGCTGCAGAGCTGGGCTGAGAGGTGGCAAATGGAGTTTAATGCGGAAAAGTGTGAGGTGATTCACTTTGGAAGGAGTAACAGGAATACCGAGTACTGGGCTAATGGTAAGATTCTTGGTAGTGTGGATGAGCAGAAAGATCTCGGTGTCCATGTGCATTGATCATTGAAAGTTGCCACCCAGGTTGATAGCGTTGTTAAGAAGGCGTACAGTATGTTAGGTTTTATTGGTAGAGGGATTGAGTTTCGGAGCCATGAGGTCATGTTGCAGCTGTACAAAACTCTGGTGCGGCCGCACTTGGAGTATTGCGTACAGTTCTGGTCACCGCATTATAGGAAGGATATGGAAGCATTGGAAAGGGTGCAGAGGAGATTTACCAGGATGTTGCCTGGTATGGAGGGAAGGTCTTATGAGGAAAGGCTGAGGGTTTTGAGGCTGTTTTCGTTAGAGAGAAGAAGGTTAAGAGGTGACTTGATAGAGACATACAAGATGATCAGAGGATTAGATAGGGTGGACAGTGGGAGCCTTTTTCCTCGGATGGTGATGGCTAGCACGAGGGGATATAGCTTTAAATTGAGGGGTGATAGATATAAGACAGATGTCAGAGGTAGGTTCTTTACTCAGAGTAGTAAGGGCGTGGAATGCCCTGCCTGCAAAAATAGTAGACTCGCCCACTTTAAGGGCATTTAAATGGTCATTGGATAAACATATGGATGATAATGGAATAGTTTAGGTTAGATGGGCTTCAGATTGGTTTCACAGGTCGGCGCAACATCGAGGGCCGAAGGGCCTGTACTGCGCTGTAATGTTCCATGTTCCATGTTCCATGTTCTATGGAATAATGGCAAATAAATACAGTTTAGAAACAGATCCTGTGATCTAATTGAATGGCAGAACAGGCTCCAAGTATTGTACAACTGCAAAGAAATCTGAATTTCTGGTTTGTGCTATCAGTTTTTTAATATAAATTGTTGGTTGTAAGGGTCCTGATTTTAAAACTTATTGAATCCTTAGCTAAACACTGGTGGACATGTTAGTGTGTAATCTGTTGAGAAACTGATGATTACAGGAGAAGCTCTGACCTCCTATTCAGCTGAAACTACTGCATGTTGGTAATCAATCTATTTCTCTCAAGCTCTTAAATTGTTTGACGTGAAGTTCAATATTTGAATATGTTTCTTCATAGGCGTGGGGATGTGCCATTCACTGTGCGTCGTACCGCAGGCAGAAAACTGGATGAAATTTCGGATGATGATGTTGAAGGTCGAAGTGATGCAGGAGATTCCAAAGCTGCTGAATAAATGCCAAAATGCCAACCTGCATTCGCAGTGTAAATGCCATCATTGGGCCAATTGTGATTATGATTTTTTAAAAAGTGCATAGCTGTGTATTTTATGCTGCTGTAGGTAACACCAGGGCACTTGTCCCCTCTTCTTTCCCGCTCAGCTTTATATAACTTCTTTCTGAATAATTTTGTAATGTGCTAATAGCATACAACAGTTATTGTGTATCAGGAAGAATAAGGTTCATCGTACATGCAGCAGCAGACCCAGTGAAGGAGGGTTAAGACCTAACCCTTATGTAGAATTACGTTTCTTAAAATTAATTGCAGCTCTATAATTCTCAGCTTGTGACCTGACCTAGCCTGGAATTGAGCCTATGGAGCAATACTTTTCATTGTCTTTAAAAGAAGAGTTTTTGTCCTTGTTTTACTTTGGTTATGTTTTTAGTATTGTGATTTAGGATTGTAGAATTCCATTGGGCAAGAGGCTCCTGAAACTTGTGTCTAGTTTTAGATGACAAATGCACGTTGTTTTGACAATCCTTTATAACCATTTGGGGATCATGCAGCAAAAGTTAATTCACTGGTTCAGAAACATCAATGGGTGTTGTACAAATGGCATAGTGATGATCTGAAAACTCAATTCTGAGGAAAGCATTGATATGTACTAACAGCAGTTCTGCCTCATTGAAAGTATTTCATATTTGAAGTCTTGCTGCTTGGAGTTAGTCCCTTGTGGGGAGCAGGCTACCCAATCACTGCCGGAGAGGTTTCAGTGGCATTGAGAACAGAATTTTCTCTCTTCCTGCTGATGTGAATTGGCTCAGGTAGTAACAGAAAACAATTAACATCTAACTGGAAACCTCTTTTTTCAGTTTACCTTTGTCCATGCTGATTTGAGGCCTAGCAAACCAGTGTGCTTTCCCTAACACCCTTTTGTTTTCTGTGAATTAATTGTGACAATCTTCATTTACTAGCTTTAGTTTTTGGGATCTATTGATGGAATGGTCTATTTTCATGGAAAAATATATCATTTTTCCTCCAGTCAGTCTCTATTAATGTTTTCAAGTAATGAACTTATTCAAAGAGTCAACTCCAGAACATGCAGTTAGCATGGGCATCCATCTTAACTTAAAAGTAAGGCTTCTAACCAGTACTCCTTGTTCTCTGTGGTACACCTTTTGAGTGGTTTAAAAATGCAAACTACAATTCCTGCTTAAATCGGTTATTTGTTGAGCATTCTGCTTGGTTCAGAATGTCCATTTGAAATCCTTGGTCAAGAGCAGTGCAGAACTGGTTTATGGGGGAGGATGTACATGTTCACTAATAGTCCAGACAATACAAATCAAATCTGGCCAGTTCCAAGACTTGACTTCTCTGCAAATGTTTTATTGTGCAATGACATCCCAAGAAGACTGTTGAAAGGAAACCCATAGATATATATATTCATTTTTATCTAAATGACAATTGCTTCATAGTTGTTTTGGAAAGGTTTTTGATAATCTGTTGGCTATACTGGATTTGTAAAATGACTTCATTTCCTGTGATTCTTTTAAGGACCAAATATATATTTAAACAAGGAAATATATAATCAAGAAAAATTTGGTAATGGATTCTCGTTTTTATATATATGCATATAATGTAACCATTTGCTCTGGCCAATCATGATTTTTTTTTTTCTGAGCACTGGCCTCCAATTAAAATAAAACTGGAAAATGTGCTAAATCTCGAACTGCACAGTTTTAAACTCCATGCCCAGTTCTAGTAAGAGATGCAGTGTTCTCTGGGTACAACAATCCTGGATCCATCTTCCCTCATTCACTGAATTGTTTGGGACCTTGGTTTGATATGTTTTACATACACAACACACTAGTATTGGGCTAAGAGAGGAAAAAGTGTCTCACTTTCCTAAATGCTGCAACATTTATCTTGCGCACAGGAAAATTTGCTCCATTTTTCTTCCTGTAAGGTTTGCTACAGAAACTGGTTGAATTCTTAACAGACACATACGCACTGTCATATTTTTATAAAAGTGCCTTAAACATGTGTCACGCCAGTGCCGCTAAACTGAATTGTAACAGTGGTTTGCAGATGTTACCACAAATGTGTTACAAATAAAGATTTATTGAAAAATTCTGGTTGATGTGGAATGTTTGTCGACTGCTCCAATTTGTGATATTCATGAGAATTAAACTCCTTTTATGTTGAACTTTGCTGTGCTGTCCTGCAACTGTAAAGGGCTGCTTCCTGCTTCCTACCAATGCAACAGTTCAGGTGTATTTATTTTACAGCTTTGTGGTACTCCACAGCTATCTCCCTGCCTCATTTCAGTTCTGCCCTTCAAACCCTTGGGAATCTAGTGTTATGCATATACAGTGTGTCCTGATTTTTATGGCAGTGAGGCTTTCATTTTCTGACTAAAATTCAAATTAAACATTAAAATAGGAATGAAGAGTGTCAAACTTTCAATTAATGTTAGATTATCCTTTATCCTATCATAGAAATTATAGCAGGCCGTTCGGCCCTCCGAGCCTGCTCTGCGATTCAGTAGAACTGTGGCTGATCATCTCAATGTCATATTCCTGCTATCTCCCCATACCCCTTGATGCCTTTAAAAGCTATAAATATATTTATCTTGAATATATTCAGTCATTTGGCCTCCAAAGCCTACAGTGGTAGAGAATTCCATAGGTGGATTACCCTTTGAGTGAAGACATTTTTCTTATCTCAGTCCTTAACAGTCTACCCCAATATCCTGGAACACACTCTTCACTGGTTCTAAACTCTCCAACCAGGCAAAACGTCCTCCTTGCATCTAGTTATCTGTACAGCCCTGATAGAATATTTCTGTTTCAGTCAGATTCCCCCCTCTTTCTGAACTCTGGTGAATACAAGCCCAGTCAACTAGTATCTCCTTGGTACAGACCAACCATCCTCACACTAGAGAACCTTCTGTGCACTCCCTGTAAGACCAGTATATCCTTTCTTATAGGGGAACCAAAATTACATGAAATATTCAAAGCATGGTTTCACCAAGGTCCCAGAAAGTTGCAGTAAGACATCCCTACTCCTGAACTCTAATCCTCTTGCAATGAAGGTCAACGTACCATTTGCCTTCCTAAATGCTTGCTGCACCTGCCTGTCTATCTTCATTGGTGTACGATGACATCCAGATCCCTTTGTACATCCACACCTTCCAATATATCACTATTTAACTAACATTCTTCCTTTTTTTTACATGGAAGTGCATAGATTCATACTTAGGCATGTTGTACTGCCTCTGCCATGTGTTTGCCACTCACTCAATTTGTCAATCACCTTGAAAACTCTTTACCTCCAAGTCTCAGTCCTTCCCAGTTTTGTCCTAACAACAAACTTTTAAATGTTGCATTTGTTTCCCTCATCCAGGTCATTTTACATGTCCTGAATAACTGAGGCTCAAGCATTGATCCTTACAGTATACCACGAGCCAATGCCTGCCTCTTGAAAAATTCTTGATCTATGCTAATATAGTGTCATCTATTCTGTGTGCTTGTATCTTTGCCCACTAACCTCTTGTGACTGACTTTTTCAAAATCTCTCAAAATACAAATAAACCATATCTACTGGTCCTTCATTATCTATTGTACCAGTTACATCCTGAAAAAACTCCAGATTTCTTTAGCATGATTTGCCTTTCATAAACTCCTCATGCTTTTTCCAACCCTGTTAATACTTTCCAAATGTAACGTTATTAGGTTTGACAAAGTTCTACATGGTGGACTGATTAGTAAAATTAGATCACATGAGATTCAGGGAGAGCTTGTCAATTGGATGCAAAATCGGCCTGTCCAAATGCAATTTAAATGTTGTAACTCTACCTGCATCTACCATTTTCTCCAGTTCATTCTACATACAAGCCACCCCACCGTGTTCCTTTTTAAATTTTACTCCCCTCAGCTTAAAAAAAAAAAATGCCCCCTAGTTTTGAACTCCCCCACTCTAGGGCAAAGACCTTTGCTATTCACCTTTATCTGTACCCCTCATGATTTTATAAACCTCTGAGGTCACCCCTTGACCTCCTACACTCTGGTGAAAAGTCCCAGCCTATCCAACCTGTTTTTGTAACTGAAACTCTCCATGCCTGGTAAATCTTTTATGAACCCTCTCCAGTGATAGTTTTCGTGCAAGGGATTGGTCCAAGTGAATTGACCAATGACTAGCACGCATCCACTTAACATGGAATAACCTCTTCGATGAGCAGGACTTGTTTGGTGAGTAGTAACGGCTTGAATTAAGAACTAAAGATCAAAATATTTTAAGACCACAAACGTAGGCTGCTGTTTTAGAGCAGTTGGTAATAAGTGATAGCCTGGCAGCTAAGATCCATAATTTTCAGTAACTTGCTCTATGCTTTGGTATTTTGTTCTCATTAGGGTTAACATTGGCAGTTACATAACTATCTTTTCTTGGGAAGATTGTACAAGTAGTGGAAAGGAGTTGCATTATTTGTTGGGATTGAGAGTTGTGCAGAATAGGCAGGTATGAGAGGAATCAATGCATTCAACAGATAGTCAGTGATCAAAAATGCATCATAAGAGGACAGACATCAATGGTTTTTTTTCAGTTCAACTGCTGCAGCAAGCTGTCAAATCAAGGCATTCAATGATAGGTATTAAAGCAAAGGCAAAAATGCATTTTATTGGTCACAATGAATGTCAAGGTCCCTGAGTCTGTATATCGAACTGCACTTGGAAACTCCTCATCAGAACTTTGTGTCTGAGGAAAATTGTATGCTCAATACTTTGAATCCAAGCCACTGGAATATGCAATTCCTCTGACTAAGCCATGGACCAACATGGGCTAGAGAGAGGGCAGCGTGGATTTCACCGAATCACATACAAGTATCATTTAGAATTAGGCCATTCAGCCTTTTTTTTGCACTGGCTCTCCAAATTGTCTCCTGATTTGGTGCCATTCTCCTAACTTTCTCCAAACCCTTGCACATTGTTCCTATTTGATCATCTCATGCCATCTGAACGCTTTAATTAAAACGCTTTAATTAAAACTGCCTCCACCACATTTCCACAAAGTATTATCCAGATCCAATTCACTTGTGAACTTTTTTTTCCTCTTGTCATTTTTGCTACTATGTAAATCCCTTTAAATCTATATACTGTTGTCCTTAATCCTTTATAGCAGAAACTGTTTCTCCCCCATCTGCTCTATCCAGGCCCTTCATGATTTTTGAAAACTTCTATCAGAGCCCCTCTTAGCTATCTTCTCTCTAAGGAGAACAATCTCTGGATTTGTAAAGGGAAATTCATGTTAGTAAATCTATTTGAATTTGAAGGGGTAGGTGAAGGATTACCTATAGATTTTTATTCTGTAGAAACTTCATTGAAAAGATTCCACAAAGAAGTTTTAACAAAAAGCATGTAATATTGGAGGTAATGTTGCTTTAATCATGGAATTTGTCAAGGGCGAGAGAGCAAGAGCAGGGATAAGATTATGTGCAATTGGCAAGATGTGACCAGTGGGACCACAAGAGTTGTATACTAGGGTCTCAGGCTTTTTGCTATATAAATTATTTATAGAAAGAAGTGTAAACAAGTTGGTGACACCAAGTTAGTGGCACAGTTTAGGATATAGATGGGAGCAGCAAGTTGCAAAGACACGTTGGACAAATTAAGTGAGGAAAACTGGCTAGTGGTTTTATGATCATCCACTTTGAAGGAGACAGTTGGGGGTGTCAGAAATCACAAATCACAAATACAGAAATCTCAATGTTAATATAACTGAGATGGAAGGAATGTACTGTCTTTCTCTACTAGCAGGTCTTTAGGTCACAGCATAAACCTAATTGTTTTATCTGGATACTGATATGGCCAATTGTGTGCTTTCTCTGTATTAGACTTTTAAAAGATCCATTGATCTAGCTTCTTCAATTAGTTTTGAGTTAACAACATTAAATAAAGATGTGCAATTGTTTAGTGCAGGTTTGTAAAATGATAATATAAATGTTTACCCCTTTGAATAACCTACAACATGCAAATAAACATTCAGTAGGCAAAGGAAAAATATTATCTCTGCAGAAGTTCACTTTGCTTTTTAAAAAAAAAAAAGACTCTTGGCCAAAATTGTTAGCTCTTGAATGTAAAAATGAGAACATTTGAGATTTCTTGGCATGTGTGGACTGGTCCTATAGGCTGCAAGGCCTTATCTAGAGGCTTATCGTTCTGGATGTTGAAAATCGATGGGGATATATTTTCCCTCGAGAGGCTGTACTGATGATTTAGCAGAATTACACCAGTGAAAAGTTAAGTTATGAAAACAGCTTGCACAAACTAGGCTTCAATTCCTTTGAATATAGAATATTACGAGGCAAATGAGTTGAAAGGGTAGAGAGACAGAGAAAACTATTTAATCCGGTGGCAGGGGTTCAAATTTAGGAGGGAATAACCACGATGTCAGAATGACCTTTTCTCACAAAGGGTAATGAAAATTTGGAATTTTTTCCCCATCTTCCCAACCCCAATCCCAAAACTTATCTTGTGGCTGGAGATAAGCTAAATATTTCCTGAGATTGACAGATGTTTGTTTAATATGGGTCTAAAAGCTATGAAATGCAAGTAGGTAGTGGTAATAATGTGCACTGCAGCCATGATTTAATTGAACAGAGCTGATGGTCACATACTGAGCTTGTCTTGTTACTCGTACTTTAAGGGTTTCAGTCTTTGAGATCAGAAAGATGAATGAAACTTGTAATGTGTATTATGTAAATCATAACCTCGGGACTTTTCAAAGCTTTTTGCAGCCAACTAATTACCATTGAAGTCCCACTTTGATGTTTCATAATGAACAGCTGCTAATATGCATACAACTAGATCCCATAAACAGCAATATGATAATGATCAATCATATTATCATAAAAATCATAAGATGTAGAAGCAGCATTAGGCCATTCAGCCCATTGACTCTGCTCTGCCACTAAATTAGATCATGGCTGATCTGATCATCCCCTACTCCACTTCCCTGTTTTTTTTTCCCCATAAACCTTTGATTCCCTTACTGATTAAAAATCTATCTCAACCTTGAATATACTTAATAACGGAGCCTCAACAGCCTTCTGTGGTAAAGAATTCCACAGATTCACAATCCTCTGCGAGAAGAAATTCTTCCTCTGTCTTAAATGTGCAACCTTTATTCTGGGATTATGCCCTCTGGTTCTAGACTCTGTCACGGGGGAAACAATCTTTCTCTTAATTCCCCCAAAAAATCTTGTACGGTCGGTTCTGATATAACATAATAGTTCTGTTCTCATGCGATCTCGCGTTATAAGAAAATCACATGATAGCCGCACATTTAAACTAATGGGTCCGGAATTGCGTTAGAGCCAATACAGATAAGGAGAGTTTGCGTTCTACAAATAGTGGTCTAAATTCTTCAATAGCATTAACCCCAATTCATGTTGAAGAAACATGCATTATATTGGAACTGACTGTATGTTTCAATAAAGTTGCCTCTTATTCTTCTAAATTCCAATGAGTACAGGCTCAATCTACACAACTCTCCTCCATACCTGGTATCAGTCTAATTACCTTCTCTGGACTACTGCCATTGCTAGCTTATTTTTTCTTCGATAAGGGGCCCAAAACTATTCACTGTATTCCAGTTTGGTCTGATTAGTGCCTTGTATGTTTTAAGCAAAACCTCCCTACTTTTAATGACCGTACTATGCCTTTGGGAGAGATGTGTTCTGTCTTGTTTCTGTAGCAGAAAGGTGTTGCCAAAGTGATGCCAAAATGTCTGCTTCAGAGTTGGTAAACAAATTTTGAGTTTCCCTGTGTGTTTTAATGACACAAAAGAATCATGAGTGGGCGGGGTCAGGGCTTTCTCAAGAAGGGTCTAGGCCCAAAACGTTAGCCTTCCTGCTCCTATGATGCTGCTTGGCCTGCTGTGTTCATCCAGCTCTACGCCTTGTTATCTCTCACAAACCCAGGAAGGTTTTTAGTTTGGTTTTGAGTTTGTGAGAAAGTTTTCTACTGCTGGATCTAACAGCTAGAGTGCTCTCTCTGCTGCTAGAATGAGAAGACTTAAACTATTTTTAATTTATTCACTCTCAGGATGAGGGCATTTCTGGCTAGGCACCATTTATTGCCCATCCCTAATTGTCCAGAGGGCAGTTCAGAGTCAACCACATTGCTGTGGGTCTGGAGTCACATGTAGGCCAGACCAGGTAAGGATGGTAGTTTCCTTTCCTAAAGGACATTAGTGAACTAGATGGGTTTTTCTGACAATCAATTCATGGTCATCATTGGACTCTTAATTCTGGATTTTTTTTAAGTGAATTCAAATTCTACCCTCTAGGCTGTTCCCTTACTACATTTTGAGGGTGTCTGGTCTGGTCTGGTCATTTTGCACTCTATTCCCTTTAAAATGAAGGCCAACATTCAATTTGTCTTTTCTATTACCTGCTGGACTTAGATGTTAGCTTTTTGTGATTCATAACTGAGGCCTTACAAATTCCTCTGTTCTGCAGCTTTCTGCAGTTTTTCTCGATTTAAATAATATTTAGCTCTTACATTCTTCCTGCCCAATAAGGCTAGAGTACCCCTGGACCTCACATTCCACCCCACCCCCCACCAATCTCCAAATCTGATGCATCATCCTCTCTGCCATAGAAAGCAGTCGAGGCCAAACACTGTATAATTTCGGAAAGAAACGTATGTAGCGTTTGGGATCAAAGTGATATGGGGGGAAAAAAGCAGGAACAGTCTCCTAAATTGGATGCTCAGCCATGATCAGATTGAATGACGGAGAAAGCTCGAAGGGCCAAATGGTCTATTCCTGCTCCTATTTTCTGTGTTTTAACTCTGCCGAAGTGTCACAGGACTCGAAACCTTAACGCAGTTTATCTCTCCACAGTTGCTGCCAGACCAGCTGAGTTTCTCCAGCTATTTCTATTTTTGTATGAAAACATAACTCCTTTCAGGCAGTCACGAAGTGTCGTGCCGGTTTTGACCATGAAGTCCACAAGGAGTTGGCTACGAATGCAGCTGTTGCTTTGATTTCACGTTTCTAATTTACAACACATTGTTTTTACATTAGCTCGAGCACAGCCGATTGCCACTGGATTCCCAAATAAGGGGTATTCCCGTTTCAGCAGGAGCCAGCAGATGGCGGTCACCGTCCATGCGGGGCCGGTACCTGGTTGTATCCAACAGGTGCCGGCAGGTGGCGGTCATGGTCCACACGGGGCCGGTCCTTGTTCTGCCCAACAGATGCCGGCAGGTGGTGGTCACGGTCCAATCGGGGCCGGTCCCTGTTGTATCCAACAGGTGCCGGCAGGTGGCGGTCATGGTCCACACGGGGCCGGTCCTTGTTCTGCCCAATAGGTGCCGACAGGTGGCGGTCACGGTCCATGCGGGGCCGGGGTCCTCGTTCTGCCCAATAGGTGCCGACAGGTGGCAGTCACGGTCCTTGCGGGGCCGGTCCAGGGGCAGAAGCAGCTGAAACCGGTTTAGATCCGGAGAGGTAGAGTGGATCACGGAACCGAGATCGGAGCTGGAGCTAGGGGGAGACGGAGTGGATTGACACACGGCTCAGAAACAAAAAAAATGGAAGATGAGACGTTGTAAAGTACAGAGAATCCTCTCTGACCTGGAGCCTGGGATCAGGTCTGAATTTGAATCAGAATCGATTCCAGATCCAGGAACCGAATCAACCCAAAACTAATCTCAGGAACTTGGACTTAATCTAAGATCAGGGACTGAAGGGTACTATTTCGATTCGATCCCATCTCAGAAGCTGATCTTAGGACACCGAAGACTCGATCCCAAGATCACAGACTGATCCCAGGACAGCAAGGACTGGATTCAAGGATCAGGAACTGATCTCCAGATCACACACTGATCCCAGGAGGAGCTCCAGTCCTGGGCACCAGGTAATTGTGGCCTCATCCCTCTCTGACATAATTGATTGTGTTCCTTGAGGTTTTATTTAATAAAAGTCTTGCATTCAATTTTGGTCAAACATCCAAAAGTTCCTGAAAAGACTGAAAGTCACTTCTTCTTAAGCGAGTGACATCCCCCCTCCAGATTGGATGGCATTTTAATGAAATCTCCCTGACCCTCATGTGACAATCTCCTCTTCAAGGATCATTCCTCTGAGAGTTTGTAGAAATTCCTGGAGGGTGACGGTCTCGACTGGAAGTAGGAAAGATATATCTTTACTCTGTGTTCAAATTGTAGTTTTATATTTACTTTTTGTTTGTTTAAATGAATCAAGAGTTGAGGTCGATAATCCAGGATTGGGCCCTGAGGAAGAAACAGAAGATGGAAGTTTATTTGGTAAGTGAATGTATTTGGTTTAATGGGGAGACGTGGTGGGGTGTGATTTGAAGATCCAGGAACGTTCATTGGAACAGGGAGATAGTATTCAGCCCCTTAAACCTGTTCCATTGATCAATCCTGTACCTTCTGTATCCCTACGTTAGTTCTGATATTCTCACCTAGTCAAACTGTGATTTTGAGATTTTTCAGTTGATCTACAGCATTGACAGGTTTTCTGGGGTAGAAAGCTTCAAAATTCCATTCCCCTTTCTGTGAAGAAATATTTCTGACATCACCCCTGAATGGCCTTGAGCTTATTTTGAAATTTTGCGTCTCGTTCCAGACTCCCCCTTAGAGCAACTAGTCTCTCCCTGTTGACCTTATTAACTCGTTTAAGCAATATGAAGATCCTCAATGTGATCACCCTTAATCATCCAGACCCCAGGAAATATAAACTGAGTCAATACAATCTGTCCTCATAGCCTAACCCTTTTAGCCCAGGTTGAGGTTGATATTCAGTTTGTTTTTGTGGGTTTTCTGAACAAAAAGCTTTTCTAGGTGTAAAGGTCCTGGAGGTTGGGGTTGCTGCCTGGCTGTGGGGGATACAAGTTGAGTTTGGGAAGATCAAAGCAGCTGGGGAGTCCCCCCAGCCTTGTAGCACGTTGGGTACTCATAGGGAGGTGCCCTGGTTTTGATCCACATCCTACTAATGGCCCCACTGACCGTCACCCCACCACCATTTCCCATCACCATCCTGGTGTGAGGGAGAGAAAGACGGGCGAGTGATAGATTGTACGAGAGGGTAAGAGACTGATGGCATGAAAGGATGAGAGACGGAAAGACAGTGTGAGAAAGAGAGAGAATGGGAGAAGTGGAGTGAGAGAGCGTGAGCAAGTGAGAGAGAGATAGAGTGAGCAAGAGATGGAGTGAGCGAGAGAGAGTGCGAAGTAAATGGTGCAAGGAAATGAGGGCATCACAGTGTGTGTGAGAGAGAGGGATGGTAAGGTGGAGAAAAGGCGAGCGAACAAAATGTTTGTCTTTACTGCAAGAATTGAAGTATAAGAGTAGAGAAGTCTTGCTAGAACAGTGTAGAATGTTAGTGAGACCTCATGTAGACCACAGTTTTCCTCCTTATTTAAGGAAAGATGGTGATATAAGCAGTTTCAGCGAATGGTCGAAGACTGATTCCTGGGATCAGGAATTTGTCTCCCGGAGGAAAGATTAAACAGGCTGGACAGTTTGGAATTAAGAACAATGAGGGGGGCAATTGACAGGGTGAGTGTGAGAGGATGTTGTCGGGTATCTAGAACTCAAGACACAGTTTAAAACTGAGGTCTGTCTTTTGGTCTTTCTTTATCTTTCTCTTTCTAACAGTATCTCTCTCATGATCTTTTTATCTTTCTCTGTCTCTTTCTGTCTGTCGGTCTTTCTTTCTCTCTGTCTTTCCCTGTCTCTGTTGGCCTTCAATTTTCTCTCCCTGTCTTTCTATCTCTGTTTTCTTTTCCTCTCTTATTGTCTCTCTCACTTTTTTCCTCTCTCTCTCCCTCTCTCTCTGTCTTTATGTCTCCTAGTCTCTCTCTCTTTCTCTCTCTCTGTCTCTGACTCACAGACATTGATGCCAGACCTGCCCCCTCCACTCCCCCCATTCCTTGCTGTCTGATTGGCTTACTCGGCCTGTAGTCAGCAGCGTTGAGCACAGTTTCCTGTTTCCTGCAGTGGATGGATTAAATGCGAGTGCGTGGAAGAGTCTGAGAGAGCACATGCCAAATGTATAACTGGAAGAGTATCTCCCTGCTTACCAGTGCTGCAGTCCAAACGTCTGCTGGATATGGGCCTGAAATAGCAAAGTGTCCGTCGTTTCAGTTCCCCAGCCCCTTGAAAACAGAGTTAAATGGATCTGGAATGTACTGAGGTTTCAGATGATATCAGTAATGTGTTCATCGACCTCTATCAGGAAAAAAGGTAAACACTGAAGTAACTTCACAGAGACTGGTATCCTGTCACCAGTCCCCCATTATT
Organism: Rhincodon typus; assembly: GCF_021869965.1. Lineage (NCBI taxonomy): Eukaryota > Metazoa > Chordata > Chondrichthyes > Orectolobiformes > Rhincodontidae > Rhincodon > Rhincodon typus. The sequence goes on from NC_063368.1 coordinate 3,099,670, forward strand.
TACACGTGGAATATCTTAACACTGATCCAGCTCACGCAGAGCCTGCTCTCATAGCGACAAGATGTCTGACACTCTGCTTGCTGTCTGGCAGCCAGCGGTACCTGATTGGACCAGGTTAACATCCCCAATTAGGGAACTCATATTCTATGAGGTCCACTTGGCTGACCTCATTATAATCACTACATTCCTCGCCCTCTGAGTCTGAGGACATAGGTGGGTACTTCTTCTTGTAGCTCCTTCTGGGGTGTTTTAACACCTGGTCAGGTTCCTCTGACTCTGCCTCTGATATGGGCACGTGTAACAATAGCTGGCCTCCTGTGCCCCAAGCCTCTTGGGAGAACTTCATTCTGTTCTTCAGGAACGTCCGTCATGTTAACCCCACCTTCTGAGGTCTTTTCCATGTTGCCGGAGGGGAAGAACCCATGTGTTCTGCCAGGCTTTCCAACTGTTCCAAGGAGCTGGTCATGTTTTGCTTCTGCCCGTTTGCAAGTTTGCAGCTTTCATATGGTCCACGTGCTTGTTCAGGACCATCGCAGCTACTTGAACTTTATAAGTCATGGGTCCTGACCTCGCGTCAACCATGCCTCTTAGCCATGAAGGGCCATTCCCACGGTTCCTGCACCAGACTTTGTCCCCTGAAGTAAACTGTCTCTCTCACTTAGCAGTGTCCTTTGTCCAGCATTGGTGTTCCTGATGCGATTCCCCCCACCCCGCCCAGGACTGGGAAGATCAGTTTTAACCTAGTGTGGAATCTTCTCCCCATTAGCAACTCTACTGGAGCTGTCCCTATAGTTGCATGAGGAGTAGTTCTCTAGTTAAATAAGAGCCATAACAGTTTGGTATCTAGTGAAGCTGTAGGCTGTTTCTTTAAGACTGCCTTCAAAGTTTGGACTGCTCTTTCTGCCAGACCATTGGATGATGGATAGTATGGAGCTGTCCTTGTATGTTGAATGCCATTTGGCTTTAGGAATTACTCAGATTCCCTGCTGGTAAATGATGGCCTGCTATCTCTGACCAACACTTCTGGGAGTCTGTATATTGCAAAAGTTGCTTGCAGTTTTCTACCGTCATCCCCATGTTTGACGAATGAATTCTGTGCACGTTCAGCCACTTTGAATGGGTGTCCACGATGACAAAAAACATTGAGCCCGTGAAAGGACCTGCATAGTCGACATGTAACCGAGTCTCAGGTTTACCCACCCATTCTCACGAATGTGGGGCAGCTTTGTTTAAAAACCCTACAAAGGCAAACCAACCTGTCAGGTTTCACACTCGATACGACTTGTGCTGCCCATTCCGCAAACTGGTTTGATGATTCCTTCACTTTCCACTCTTCAGATTTCTGTCTCTATGTTTGCCTGTAAGGCAAATGGCACTGAGTGGGCCTTGCAGAATCATCAAATTGCTCCCTGGTCAAGATGTAGGGTGGTCTTGGCTCCTTTGATGGTCCGTAGACCTTCCTGAAAAATGTCCAGGTATTTAATTAGGACTTCACTCAGGCAGCCATTTTCTAATTGAAAAATGTTGAGCCGATCAAGGTGAATCTTTCTCCATCATTTCTGCCCCATCAAGCTTGGACCCAAACTTTTCACTACAGTCAGTGGTAATTGAACCAGTTGCTTCTCATAAAAGTCCAGAACAGAATTTGTACCCTTTAATCTGTAAAGGTTCCCCGATATAGGTTCTCAGTCTAGCCGAGGTGTTGTGCAAATTTAAAGCTCGGAGTCCACAGTGAATTTTGTTAAAGACTGGTTCTGCGATCACTGAAACGGCCGCACCGGTATCAACCTCCAGTAGAGCCATACAACCGTTTAACCAGATGTTTATTTTGATTGGTTCTAATTTGCATTGTTAAGCTGTTTAACTGTCCCAAACCAGATGTAGGGGACTTTCCAGAGTGTACACTCTCCTGGAAAACGGCCTATGCGTTCTCAGTCAGTTTAGGTCTAATGGGACTCTTTTGCAGTCTCGAGTCCACGTACCGGCAGCAATTACATGGGCTTGTTGGCCTGGATCCTGAAGAAAATTTTCACTATTTGGCTGAGACTTGCCTTTGTTTTGGGGTTTTTGCTGTGGGCTGACCTAGAGTCCTTCTGTTCAGGATATGTCCTGAGTGAGGCCATGCCATTGCCTTCACTCAAGTGATGTTCCCCAAGCTCAGTCAGACTGATGAAGGTGAGCACTTCCATTGGAATACCCTGCAACTCATATGGTCCACTTGCCACGTTTTCCAATGATAAAGCTAATTGTAGTGCCTGTTTTGAAGTTGAGTTAGGCTTCAGCTGGTAGGTGCTTTTGCATGGTTAGCTCATTAATCTCACCTACCAAATGGCCTCTCAGCATCTCATTAAGGGTTAAACAAAGTCACATGCCTTTGCCAGTTGTCAGTACGGATTCCCTGTTCCCAAATTGCCAAGTAAAACTGAAAGCGTCTAAAAATTAGAGGATGCTTGTGTTCTTAATATTCCTTAACTAAATCTATAACCTTTGAAAGGTTTTAGTATCTGGTGTCTCAGGGAAAGTTAGTCTAATAACTGAAAAAGCTTCGGGTCCACAAGCAGTCAGGAGAATTACTCGTTGCTTTACATCTGCCCCAGTGACATTTGCCTGGAAAAAACTGACTTATTCTTTCCACATACTGGGCCCAGTCTTCGATGGCAGCATCGAATGAGTCAAACTTGCCAAATGATGGCATGATGCCAGAAATGCTTACCCTGACTCAAAGACAACAGTTGTGAGTGAAACCCTTCAGGAGCATGCTTTACTCTCATCGTCACTGAAATAACACCACAGAGGCCAGTATCCCATCACCAAATCCCCCTTTTATTTACATGTGGAAAGAACTTTACACCGATCCAGCTCCCTCAGAGCCAGCTGTCAGAGTGACAGGATGTCCGACACTCCCGCTTATATCTGTCAGCCAGGGCTCCCTGGTTGAACCAGATTAACAGCCCCAATCAGGGAACTCCTATTCTGTAAGGCCCATCTGGCTGACCTCATTACAGTCACCACAGACAGCACCTTCCCAGTCCAACCTACACCAGTTACAGTCAGACAGTGACAGACCCACTGCACTCTTCATGGGGCATTGTTAACCAGAGGGAAATGGCAACATTACCAGTGACACCCACATTAAAGTACAAGACCCAGTGTTGCTTGTTCCACTTGTTTGAGGTTTTGTGGGATGTAGATGAGACAAGTAACATGATGGAGTGAGCTGAAGAGAGAGGCTTGTGTGGAATATAAACACAGGTGTTGCCTGGTTGGGGTGAATGAGTTGTTTCTGTGATGAAGACTGGTAGGAATCTGTCACACACTGTGATGAGTCAGAGGATCAAATCAAAGAACAGAATTGGTGTTTTGTTAATTTAAATTCACATTTTTCCCCATACAGAGTTAGCCTATATTTCATGTTTTCCTCTTTCTCTGTCTCTCTCTCCCAGTGTCATCCGGTGCTGAAAGCTTTCATGTGTGGCTCTCTGAGTGGGACTTGCTCGACGCTGCTCTTCCAGCCCCTTGACCTGGTGAAGACCCGTCTCCAGACTGGGCAGAGTTCACTGAATGGGTGTGTGTTCATAGTGCGGGGAGGGCAGAGCGGGTGGGATCCAGAGCTAGGGGGATGGCAGGAACAGTTGTGCAAGGGGACGACGGGAGTGGGAGTGTAGGGGGATGGCGGGAGTGGGTGTGGAGGGGAACGGCAGGAGCGGGTAGATAGGGGAACGGTGGGAGCAGGTACGTAGGGGGACGGTGGGAGCGTGTACGTAGGGACGGTGGGAGCAGGTACGTAGGGTGATTACAGGAGTGGGTACATAGGGACGGTGGGAGCGGGTATGCAAGGGTACGGCGAGAGGGAGAGGGTACATAGGGGAAGACGGAAGGGGGTACATAGGTACAGTGGGAGCGAGTACATAGGGGGTATGTGGGGGCCTACCTAGGGACGGTGGGAATGGGTACGTAGGGGGATGGCGGGGGAGGTACGTCGGGGGATGGCAGGAGCGTGTACGTAGGATCAGTGGGAGCAGGTACGTAGGGGAATGGCAGGAGCGTGTATGTAGGGATGGTGGGAGCCGATACATAGGGGGATGACGGGAGGGGGTACGTAGGGATGGTGGGAGCGGATGCACGAGGGACGGCGGGATGGGGTACATAGGGACGGTGGGAGCGGGTGCGTGAGGGACGGCTGGATGGGGTACATAGGGACGGTGGGAGCGGGTGCGTGAGGGGAATGGCGAGGGTGGAGTGTGGAATGTATCACGTAAACATTTTGTTGTTCAGGAGATTTTATTTTGGGATTTTGGATGTGTTTGTGTAATAGATCTGGGCGAGTTGGAATGATTACGGTCTTGCTGAATGTTATACGAACTGAACGAATTATTGGATTATGGAAAGGAGTCTCTCCGGTATGTGAGTGATAGATATGGTCTCATTGTGTGTTTTCACTGTGTTACTCCCTCTTTGAGGAAAATGCAGATTAAATATAATACCTGCTGCTCATCCCATAATGGTAGCTGTATAGTGCTTCACCGTGCTTGGTGAAGGGAATGGGGTGGAGTGGGATCTATACCCCAGGCTTGTCATTAGACTTTTTAGGTGAGCACAGGATCAGGTTTGATGGTGATGTTCCTCATGGTTAGATAGCCAGCTTGCATGTGACTGTTTGGCTGTCACTATAACAGTTCATCAGAAAAGAAAGTGATAGGGTAGATAAACTGGGTGTGAGGGAAAATGGGCAAAGGCAGGTACTGGACTAAAGATACAGATCAGCAGCGCCTTTATGCATTGTGGACAGAACATTCGCAAAGGGCCGAATGGCCTCCCCCTATTCTGGTGCAAACAAATGAATCATTAATGAGACATCTCAAGCTGATTCAGTGGAATGTGACAAGAAACTGCATCAGTGTAGGAACCATTCAGCCCTTTCCTGGTGCAGGCTGCCCAGACGCTTCCCTCTTTCACTGTCCTCACTGGTGTAGTGCAGTTGTGTTTGCCAATAGCTTTCCCCATCTCTTGGTAACCCAGGCACCTGGGACAGCCAGTATCCCTTAGCATGAATCAGCACAGAACTGGAATCTATCAAGTCTGTGTCGGGATGAACTTGGCAGCAGTGGTGGTAGATCTATGTACTGCCAAAAGGTTTTTAGCCTGCCAACTGCTGCATGCCAGGGCATGGGTGAGGGGCTGATAGAGTACTGCAAGTGAGCAGAGCTTTTTCTGATCCTTTAAGCATGTTGATACCCACAGCTGTGAGCCTCTCGCCTAACTCCTTTTCTACTTCTTTATCTTTCTTGATTCAGTCGTTTGTCCGCTGTATTCCTGGAGTTGGGATTTACTTCAGCATGCTCTACTCTATGAAGCAGCAGTTCTTCAGGTGAGAACTTTGGGATGTTTCATCACATGGATCTTTTAATTCCAAAACCTAGAATCTCATTCTTCCCATGGCAGTGCCTATCTCTGCTTAATGTGAAATGGTTTCTTGCATGTTCTCGCCAGCGTAAAAAGGAAGGAGTCATAGGGATCACAAGAGTCACAGTTGTTTGCTGCAGCAGTGAGTGTACAGAAGGAGCAGTATTATGCATTTAGCCTGCGCTCTGGGACTGTTTGATGAAGAATGTGTAAGAGAGCTTTACTCTAAATCAAACCCAATGTGGTATCTGCATTTGGACGTTGAAGGATTTAGAGCAGGGTTGTCCAACTCCTTTGCAATGATGGGAAAGGCATAGTTCAATTATCGTCTCGTTTGGTGGTGGGGGTTTGGTGAAAAGATTTCAGAAAGATAATAGTGAAAATGGTACAACAGTAAATATGAACGAAAAATCTCAAGCAATAAATATAATTTAATCAAATGATTAATTAATAGAATTGGTCATTAAAAAGTGTTAAACAGTAGAACTAACTAATAAAACCTTTTTTGTTTTTTTTTCGGTTGAGAAGCAGAGCTAGAGAGAGACAGGCCTAGGCCTCAAGTCCTGATCATCTCGGAATGGGATTGGACCAGAGCTGAACTTAGGAGGTGGATTTAACTAACAACAATCCTTGGTTCATTTCTAGTCAGTGCACATTCCAAGCTGACCTTGTGGGATTTCAGCTGTGTTTGAATTTCAAAGTAGGATGCCAGCCAACCTGGATATTTCTCCTCTCCCGGTCCAGTATGTAGATTTTTGAGGAGGGGGGCAAGGGAATAGGAAATATATAGGTCTGGCTCACAGTCTCAGTCACACACAGTCAGAATCACTGATTCTCACACACAATTATTCTGTCTCTCTTGCTCTCTCTCTATCTCATACGCATACACAAAATCACTCACATTCACTCTCACCCACATTCAGACAAAATTACTCAGTCACATGAACAAAAGAATCTCTCACTTGCTCACTTGCACACAGACAGAATTATCACTCTCATACACACAATCTGACGCACATACACTCACTAGGACCAGGCCGTGTGTGCTTTGTCATCTTGACAGCAGTTCTTTGGTGGTTAGAGGCTGCTGGGGAGGGCGAAAATCTTGTCTTCTCCAAATATCTGCATTTCTTGCTGCTCACACAGGCCTTTCTCTGTTCTGCCTCCTGGTGTTTGTCCCCATTCACACAGACCCGTCTCTGTCTTCCCTTACTGGCTTTCTCCCTACTCACAGACCTCTCTCCACCTTGCTACTGTGTACTGGAAACTGAAAATTGGTCGCTGCTGCTTAGGATTTTAATTACTCCTGCTCGTCTAATCACAGCCTTTTTGTTTGCACTGAGGGCAACTCTATAGTAACTTTCAAAACCCCTCCTCGCCAACTGTTCCATGTTTAGTTTCTTCAGAAGTGCAGAGGGACATTTGGATAATGGAAAATTTGAGACACTCACAAACACTGTGGTGCCACCAAGATAGTTCAGATGAAGGTTTGCCTGTCCACCTCCTACACTTACTATTGTGTGATGTTCATTTTAAGACTTTTGGTCTGCAAGAGCAACATTTTGAATGTAAATAGATTTATTCCCCAGGAATTTCATAGGAAGGATGTCAGGATACCGTGGGTGGAATTTATGTGCCTAGCATACTGATCCAGCTGATTGGCTAAATGCTGAAACCCGGCTCTATGCTTGACCTTGGGTCAGGCTTTATGGTCAGTTTCAAAATAAACATCTAGGGCCACCCATCGCAAGGGAAGTGGGCTGTTAGGGCTGGGATGATTGTGGATCATATTTTAATGTCCTCTACCCCTGACGTGTTGTGTCCCCAGACTCTGAGCCCCAGCTCGGGAGAGGCTGACCCACTGCCCAATGACGGTATCTTACAAAAAACCTGTTTTTCCTCTCTAGCGAGAGAAACCCAACAGCGTTGGAGTCGGTGGGTTTGGGTGCCAGTGCTCGTACAGTGGCGGGCATCTGCATGTTGCCTGTGACCGTGGTGAAGACTCGATATGAGGTGAGTTTTGATGCTACGTCCTGACCACAGGGCTTTTCAGCTGTTCGGTAGATGTGTGGCAAGTACTGGCGAGGTGGGGGAGGGTATTTATCTGATAGGCCCTTTCCTCAGATGGATTCATCATGTGGTGCATATTACAGCCCACTACTGCTGCACATCTGCTTGGCTGGAAACTGCAAGTGGAATAATTGAGAGGTGGGAACTAGGCTGTGTAAAGACTGGGAGCTGTAAAAGCCCAGGTGGAAGGGAAGGAACAATATATTCCTGGTTAGGCTGGCCTCTCTTTGTAGGTGTGACGTACAAAAATCAAAACTGGCCCTGACTGGGCAATTCAACCCATTGTAGGAAATGAAAGGCTGCCACTACTTTCCAAGGTAGAGTTCAGTTGATTTGTACAAACACCAGTTTGTAGCTTCGTCAGTTCCACTTTCAGCGTCCATAACTTGCCCTCTGGACCGTTCTTCCAAGTAGTTTTGATCTCTCTGTCCCCTGCGCGCACACAATCATCACCACCACGACCCACCCACCCCCACCCCCAACCCCCCTGCCAACAGAGGTCTTTTGCTATGTCTTCAGTCGCCCCAAGACTCTTCCCTTTCTGCTCACTCAGCTGTTGTGGTTAAGAATAAGTTGTGGAAAGAGCTGGTGCCGTAGTTGAGAGACTGCAAGCAAGACATCGGCCTATGATGTGCTTCCTGGGGCTAGTCCATTGGTACCAGCAGCCGGGAACCTGAAAAAGGTACATGGAAAAACTTCTTCCCCATGGCTGCCCCTCTTTGTCATTTCCCAAAGCCAAGTGGCCTGCAAGTAGGACGCATTTCGGGTTTCCAATCTGCCCGGGGTCTCTCCACTGAGTGAATAATTTTGCATGAACCAAGATTGTGCGTTTGGCCAGGTGTTGACGATCAGTGATACTGAAAAGCAGGATGTGTCATTGATTGTCGCTGGATAATGTTCGTACTTCGGCCAAAACCAATTCAATGGATTGCTCAGTGATGCCCATGTGACAAAAGTAGCTGCTGCCTTGTCTGGAATTATGACACTTTCATTGCAGGAGCTCCCTGGAGATTTGGGAAGAAAGACCTTGCAGCTGTGATAGAGCCTCTGATGAACTCTGGATGACTCCAGAACACTTGTCAACCAGTGCGTTCTTTGTTCCTGATGAGCTGTGATTTGTTTGATGGACAAATGAGGTAGCCAAGCAGTGCAGAGCAAGATCCCACAGTTCTCATTCTGATGACATAACCAGAGATAATTTGCTATAATGTGTAGTTGGGAGACTCCTGTTTTGACGTCTGGGAATCTTTCATATCTGTCTGAACAAAGAAGAACTCAGTCCAGCATCCATCAAATGATCCCACCTGTGACGATGCAGCATTGGAGGGTCATCCTGGATAGATTCTGTGCTGAAGTGAGATCTGAACTCAGCTGGCCTCCTACGGTGACTTCTGAAAGATCGTGTCAGCAGTTCCAAGGGGGAAAGATAGAATCACAGCAGGAACATTTCTATTTCAATTTTAATAGTAATGCAAATCACTCAAGCCTGATGGGAACCTAATGGTAGAAATCTAGTGATCTTTCTATTTCCCTTGTGGACCCTGAGGATCCCCAGTGCAGAAACAAGCAGTTAGACTCCAAATCAGTTGCTGAAACAAACACAGAGATTTCTGGGAGAGCTGATGAGGCACTGTATAAATCTCTGTTGCTGCGTGAAACCATCACTTCTTTAATTCAACGTGTGTGTCAATGGGGAGATGGGGAATTGGGAGAAGGGAAGAGAAAATGAATGTGTGTGTGTCTACATCTGCAGAGCGGGAAGTATCGGTACGAAAGTGTGTTTGGTGCTTTGAGAAACATCTACAAGACGGAGGGTACACGAGCACTGTTCAGCGGACTGACGGCTACACTCCTTCGCGATGCCCCCTTCTCTGGGGTTTACCTGATGTTTTATACACAGACCAAGAAAGCCTTGCCTGAAGGTGGGTGTGGGACTTGATATTGTGTTAATGAAAGGTACATTGTAGGGGAAACAGTAGGGTGTTGGTTCATGCAGGCACTGCTCCTTGTTTAATATACTTAAGATTCTAGCTCAGTGGCAGTGGCAAAGATCCACTTCACTCCATTGCAACCTGCATGTCCTTCAAATCCCATTGTAAATTCCTGCATAAACCAATCCACCATGGAAGTACTGCAGGATCAATACCAGTTAGCAGGTATAACTACACTGTGACACGTTTTACATGGCAGTTTCTGTTTTGTGTGTGGACACAGGAATTTCTAATGGAAATATAAAAATAAGAAACAGAATTTCTGGCTTAAAAATAGCCCTTACTTGGGTCAGCTATTATTGCTTCCTTCCCAAGGATGAATATTGGTGTCCTTTCCGTGTTTCCAATCTCAAAGGATATCAATTGGTTCTCCTGAATAATCTGCCAAGTACTTGGGAGGAGGGGTTAGCTTGCACTGGGTTTGACCATATCTATCAGAGATAGTAGGAACTGCTGATGCTAGAGTCTGAGATAACAAGGTGTAGAGCTGGATGAACACAGCAGGCTAGGCAGCATCAGAGGAGCAGGAAAGCTGATGTTTCGGGTCTGGACCCTTCTTCAGAAATGGGGGAGGGGACGTGGACTCAAATAAATAGAGAGAGGGGGAGGCGATGATGGAAGGTGGATAAAGGAGCAGATAGGTGGAGAGAAGACGGACAGGTCAAGGAGACGGGGATGGAGCCAGTAAAGGTGAGTGTAGGTAGGGAGTTTCCCCTCCACAGTGGTCGAAAATGCCCTCGACTGCATCTCTCGCGTTTCCCGCAACTCATCCCTCACTTCCCCTCCCTCCAATAACAACAAAGACAGAATCCCCCTCGTCCTCACATATCACCCCACCAACCTCCGGATTCAACGCATCATCCTCCGCCACCTGCAATCTGATCCCACCACCAAGGACATTTTTCCCTCCCCACCCTTAACTGCCTTCCGGAGGGACCGTTCTCTCCGTGACTCCCTCATCTGCTCCACACTCCCCACTAGCCCCACCACCCCCGGCACTTTTCCCTGCAACCGCAGGAAGTGCTACACCTGCCCCTACACCTCACTCCCATCCCAGGCCCCAAGAAAACCTTCCACATTAAACAGATGTTCACCTGCACATCTGCTAATGTGGTATATTGTATCCGCTGTTCCTGATGTGGCCTCCTCTACGTCGGGGAAACCAAGCAGAGTATTGGAGACCGTTTTGTGGAACACCTACGCTCGGTTCATGACAAACGACTGCACCTCCCAGTCACGAACCACTTCAACTCCCCCTCCCACTCCTTGGACAACATGTCCATCCTAGGCCTCCTCCAGTACCACAACGATGCCACCCGAAGGCTGCAGGAACAGCACCTCATATTTCACTTGGGAACCCTGCAGCACAATGGTCTCAATGTGGACTTCACAAGCTTCAAAATCTCCCCACCCCCGACCTCATCCCAAGACCAACCCAGCTCATCCCCGCCTCCTTGACCTGTCCGTCTTTTCTCCCACTTATCCGCTCCTCCCACCTCACTGACCAATCCCCACCCCAACTTCCTACCTACTAGCCTCATCCCCACCTCCTTGACCTGTCCGTCTTCTCTCAACTGACCAACCCCCATCCCAACTCTCCACCTACACTCACCTTTACTGGCTCCATCCCCGCCTCCTTGACCTGTCCATCTTCTCTCCACCTATCTGCTCCTTTATCCATCTTCCATCATCGCCTCCCCCTCTCTCTCTATTTATTTCAGAGTCCCCTTCCCTCCCCCATTTCTGAAGAAAGGTCCAAACCTGAAACGTCAGCTTTCCTGCGCCTCTGATGCTGCCTGGCCTGCTGTGTTCATCCAGCTCTACACCTTGACCATATCTATGTTTTTGCTCTATCTAGAGTCCTATCACTGAATGTCAGGGGAATATTCCAACATGAAGAGCCCTCAGGCTGATTGCAGATTACTGACAAGAGCGGGGTAGTGGGAGGCTGAAGGTGGTGGTGTTTTTATACTGCTGGACCCACCAGAGCAGCTTCTTAACAGTTCCAACACCAAAAGGACTTTAGCAATTCAAGAAAGCGGCTCACCAGGATCTTCACCAGGGCAATTAGTTACAAGCAATAGATGCTGGCATGCCAGAAATATCTACTTCTGATGAAAGAGTTTATTGAAAAAATACACACTGTGTGAAGAGTTCGCACTATTGATACCTCCCCTCTGACAACTGATCCAGGTCCAGTCTATTATGACTCTAAGTCGGTCAATGTCAGGTGATTTTTTTTCCCACATACAAAATGATAGAGACGCAGACACTTGGAATTTATCTTCTGAAAAGGCAGGGGTACCAATAAAGGATTCACCTTTAATTTTCAAAAGATATGTGAATAAATACTTAACAAAAGAAAGATCACAGAGTTATTGAACAGAGTGGGGTGGGGGGATGGTGTGAAATGGGATTAATCGGACAGCCCTTTCAAATGATAACAAGGTGTAGAGCTGGATGAACACAGCAGGCCAAGCAGCATCAGAGGAGCAGGAAAGCTGACATTTCGGGCCTAGACCCTTCTTCAGAAAAACGATTCAGGCCCAAAACAGCAGTGTTCATCCAGCTCTACATCTTGTTATCTCAGATTCTCCAGCATCTGCAGTTCCTACTATCTCTGAAGCCCTTTCAAATGGTCTCCATTTGTTTTGTAATATTTTATGATCCATTCCACAAAGGCATCTTGTGGTTTTTGTATTTATTCATTAACAGGATCTGGATATCACTGGCTAGCCATGCATTTGTTGAAAATCCCTAACTGCCCTTGAGAAGGTAGTGGTGAGCTGCTGTTTTAAACTGCTGCACTCTATGTAGTGTAGGTGTATCCATAACGTGATTAGGGAGGGAGTTCCAGGAGGTGGTATTCCCACGTGTCTGCTGCCCTTGACCTTCTGGCTGGTAGAGGTCATGGGTTTGGAAGTTGGTGTCTAAGGAGCCTTGGTGAATTTTTGCAGTGTATCTTGTAGATGGTACACACCGCTACCACCTGCATCATTGGTGGATGGAATGTGAATCATTCAGCTTTATCAAGCTTCTTAGTTGGGGCTGCACTTGACAAGGCAAGAGGAGCATATTTCATCACAATCCTAATTTGTGCCTTATTGATCGTGGGAAGTCAGGAAGTGAGTTACTTACCATTGTGATTGTAACTGAACTGTGACAATTGATTGAGAAACATAAAATGGGAAATGTTGACATGGCAGTGTAAAGTAAGCAAACCTTGTGAATAGTAAGTATGTATGGTTTTTAGAGAGATAGATGAGTATGTCAATTACCTCAGGATGGTTGGGAACACAAAAGGAGACCAACTGAGTTGCTTTTGTATAGTCAAAGTTGATTTTGATTGTATCTTTCAGAGCGGTTCGATACACCACTTGTCCCTCTGATCAACTTCAGCTGTGGCATCTTTGCTGGCATTCTGGCATCTGTGTCGACGCAGCCAGCTGATGTTATAAAAACGCACATGCAGCTTTCCCCCCAAAAGTACCGACGTGTCAGACACACCGTAATATTTATATTTGAGGTACAGACGTTTGGCACAGTTTGTTTCCTGCTCGTTATTTTTCAACTCTTGCCTTGTCTTCAACCAACTGTTTCTGTGGTAACAGGCTATGATACTTTTTGAATGGTCCATGATTGGGCACAAGGGTGTGTGACGGTGAGTTGGGCAGTTATGGGGATTGAGAAGGTAGAAGTGGCGGAGTCTCAGCTCTTGCAATTAGAGTCATAGAGATCTGCAGCACTGAAACAGGCCCTTCAGCCCAACATCTCCATGCCGACCAGGTTTCCTAAACTGAACTAGTCCCATTTTCCATATCCCTTTAAACCTTTCCTTTCCATGTATCTGTCCAAATGTCTTTTAAATGTTGTAATTGTACCCGCCTCTACCATTTCCTCTGGCAGCTCGTTCCATATACACGCCACCTTCTTTATGGAAGAGTTACCCTTTGGGTCCCTTTTAAATCTTTCCCTCTCGGTTGAGATATGGTCTCATCAAGGTCCAGTATAACGACAATAAGGCATCCTTGCTTCGAAACTCAAATTCTACTACAATGAAAGGCACTATTCCACTTGCCTTCCTAATTGCATTCTGCACCTGTGGTCTGCTTTCATTTGATTGGTTTCAAAGAACACTCTTTATACATACAAGCTTCCCAATATATAACTCTTTAGTTAATACTTTTCCTTTCTCTTTTTCGCACTGAAATGTGTAACTTCGCACTTACTCATATTGTGCTGCATCTACCATATGTTTGCCCACTGATGCCAATTGTCTAAATCACTTTGAAGCTTCCTTGCATCCTCTTCACAACTCTCAGTTCTACCAAGTTTTGTGTCGTGAGCAAAGTTGACATTTATTTACACACACAAAACAGAAATTGTTGGAAAAGCTCAGCAAGTCTGGCAGCATCTGTGAAGAAAAATCAGAGTTAACATTTCAGGTCTGGTGCCCTTGCCTTAGAAGGGTCTGTTCTGAAGAATGGTCACTGGACCTGAAACGTTAACTCTGATTTTCCTTCACAGATGCTGCCAGACCTGCTGAGCTTTTCCAGCAACTTTTGTTTTTGTTTCTACTTTACAGCACTCTCATTTCTTTCGGTTTTTATTTGACATTTATTTATATTGGGAATAGCTGATGCCCAAGTGCTGATCCTTGTGGATTCCCAGTAGTCACTGCTTACCACTCAGAAAGAAACCCATTTATTCTCTGTTTCCTGTCTGTCAACCAATGCTCAAACCATGCCAATATATTATTCCCAACCCATGTGCTTTGATTTTGCACACTAATCTCAAATGAGAGGCCTTTTCAGAAACCATCTGAAAATTCATCAATTGGTTCTCCCTTTTCTATTTGACTTGTAGCATCCTCACAAAACTCCATTTGATTTAGAACATAGAACAGTACAGGCCCTTCGGCCGACGATGTTGTGCCGAACTTTTACCCTAAACCTAAGGTCTATCTAACCTCCACCGCTACCTTATACTATCATCCATATGCCTATCCAATAGCCACTTAAATGCCCCTAATGAGGCCGACTCCACTACCCTCTCCGGCAATGCATTCCACGCCCTTACCACTCTCTGAGTAAAGAACCTACCTCTGACATCTCCCCGACATCTATCTCCTTTCACTTTAAAACTGTGTCCCCTCGTAAAAGCTACCTTCACCCTAGGAAAAAGTCTCTGGCTGTCTACTCTATCTATACCTCTGATCATTTTGTACACCTCTGTCAAGTCCCCTCTCATCCTTCGTCGTTCTAAAGAGAAAAGCCCTAGCTCTCTCAACCTTTCCTCATAAGACCTTCCCTCCATTCCAGGCAGCATCCTGGTAAATCTCCTCTGCACCTTTTCTAACGGTGACCAGAACTGGACACAATACTCCAGATGTGGCCGAACCAGGCTTTTGTATAGCTGGAGCATAACTTCACAGCTCTTGAATTCAATCCCTCTATTAATGAAAGCTAACACACTATACGCCTTCTTAACAACTCTATCCACCTGGGTGGCAGCTCTCAGGGAACTGTGAACATGAACCCCAAGATCCCTCTGCTCCTCCACACTGCCAAGAATCTTTCCGTTAACCCTGTATTCTGCTTTCAAGTTTGTCTTTCCAAAATGAATCACTTCACACTTTTCAGTGTTAAACTCCATCTGCCACGTCTCAGCCCAGCTCTGCATTCTGTCAATGTCCCTTTGTAACCTAGAACAGCCTCCGCACTTTCCACAACGTGGCCCACCTTCGTATCGTCCGCGAACTTGCTAATCCACCCTTCCACTCCTTCATCCAAATCATTTACAAAAATCACAAGTAGAAGAGGACCCAGAACAGATCCTTGTGGTACACCACTCGTAACTGAGCACCATGTTGAATATTTTCCGTCCACTACCAACCTTTGTCTTCTAAGGGTCAGCCGATTCTGAATCCGACCTGCCACATTTCCCCCATCCCATGCCTCCTTACCTTCTGCATGAGCCTACCATGGGGAACCTTATCAAACGCCTTACTTAAATCCATGTATACCACATCCACTACTCCACCTTCATCCACGTGTTTGGTCACCTCTTCAAAGAATTCAATAAGGTTTGTTAGGCATGATCTACCTCTCACAAAAGATTTCTTTAGCATGATTTGTGTTTCATAAACCCAGGCTGACTTTTTCCAATCCTGTTAATGCTTTCAAACCCCACTACTGATTTTAGGCTAATTGGTCTGTAATTCCTTGTTTTTCTCACTCCCCCCACCCCGCTGCCTTCAGTACTCTGGGATGTAGGATTTCCCTAGCACCATTTTCTTACCAGTTCTGATTTTCTTCAGTTCTACTCCCTCACTAGCCCCTTGGTCCCCTAACATTTCTGGAAGTTATTAGTGCTCTCTTTTATGAGGACAGAGCCAAAGTATGTATTCAGTTTATCTAGTCTCTTATATGTCTCTTCTTTGGATCCAATACTATCCCTAATTTATTTTGTAAACTGTAGTTGAACCACATTCCTTTTTTAATTTTGTGCCAAACAGGAAGGAATAATTTATTGTAATTAATACACATGTTCTTTTAAATATGAATGATTGACTATCCACCATTAACCCTGTAAGTAAGGTTCCCCAGTCCATCCTTGCCAATTCACACCACATGCCCTTGTAGTTTCTTTATTTGAGACCTTAGTTTCGGTTTTGACTACTTCACACACCATTTTAATGAAGAATTCAATCATATGATGGTTGCTTTTCCTAAATGGATGTCACACAGCAAGAGTTCTTTCTCATTGCAGAATATCCAGCCTAGATTAGCCTGTTCTCTGGATGGTTCCTCAACTTTTTGGTCCAAAAAAATTATGTGCACAATCCAGGAAATCCTAGAAACATTTCTAGTTTAGTTTGTCCAATCTATATGTAAAGTAAAGTCTCTCAATGATTACTGTTGTACTGTTGTTACATGCCTCTCTGATCTTTTGTTTAATGCTTTCCCTTTCATCTCCACTACTGTTTGAGGCCTGTAGACACACCCCAACAACGTTTTCAGAACGTTTGCATTTGTTATCTTCAGCCATACAGATTCCACGTGATTTTCTAAGCCAGTATCCTTCTTCACTGTTGCCTTGTAATATTCTTCACTACCGATGCGTCCCCACCTCCTTTTTCCTTTTTAGTCTATCCTTGCTAAATTCTGAATACCCGAGTGTTCAGTTCCCATCCTTGGTCACCTTGCAGCCATGTCTCTGTAATTGCAACTATACCATAAACATTTATATCTTTTTGCACAGCTAATTCATCTACCTTATCACAAATGCTGCACGCCTTAAGACGTAAAGCCTTAAGACACATCTTTTTGACTTGATCAAGTGAGTGAGGTTGTGATAAATTAACAGACAAGAGAACAACATAACAATATTGGCGATGATAATCACATTATGATTGCAAAAATAATAAAAAGAGAGCAGTAAAGACTCTGTATATGATTTTACATTCTATTCATAAGAAAATCGGTGCAAACAACTCAACTGCAATAAATATGTATGAATTGATAACCATTACAGACATGGCTATAAGATAACTAAGGCTTGGGACCTGAACGTTCAAATGGTACATGACATTTTGGATGATCGGGCAGTTAGGAAAACAGGGCAGTGGGGAAGCCTTGTAAATTAAGGATGGTACAATAAGGAGCAATGACATCATCTAGAGATCAAGATGTAAAGTTAATTTGGGTAGTAGTAAGAAGTAGCAGAGGTAACAAGCCATCTGTGGGAGCAATTTATACACCTCCTAACTGGAACTGCAGTGTAGGAGGGGATCTACAGGAAGAACTAATCGGGTCTTGTAAGAAAGGCACAACAATAATCATGGATAATGTTAATTTACATAGAGATTGGATGAATCAGATTGGCAAAGGTTGCCTTGAAGTTGAGTTCATCTTCCATGAGTTTAAAGTGGGAAAACAAAAATGGGAGCATTAGAATAGTCCTCTAGCCTGGTCAGGAGGAAGAATTAGACTGAGCACCTTCTTGTCGGAGCCTTGATTTGATTCATTAGCAGCAAAATAACATTAACACTCCTCTCCCTTTCCCTCCTCAGAACCATGGCATGGTGGGCTTTTTCCGGGGTGCTGTTCCTCGGTCATTGCGTCGATCACTTATGGCTGCCATGGCCTGGACGGTTTATGAACAGATGATGACCAAGTTGGGCCTCAAGTCATGAAATCCTAGGCTGATAAATTAAGGACTGTTTGGAAATGGAAGGGAGGATCTTCCTGTCAGTTGAAAATTTTGCTACTGGAGACTTCAGTGGGACTGGAGTCTTTGAAAGTGAACAGTGGTTCCTTTTATTTTGGTTTCAAATAATTTGCTTCATAGAAGAGTGGAGTTTGCACTGTTTGAATCTGTGCCAAAGAGCTCTTGTTAAATGTATGCGCATAGCTACAAATTCCATGTGTCCTGTAACCTCCTGACCTCTGTGCTGTTCCCCGAGGTTATGTAACAGGCAGATGAAACCTGTTTTTAACTTTGGACCCAAATCTGACCTTTTCCTGATTAGTTGGCACTTTTCAGAGCTCTGGCCCTGGGCTGGTGGAAACTAAGCAGTAAGTCAGAGCTTATTAAAATGCTCGAAACTTACTTACTCAACAGGAGCTGAGCACGTCTCCTGTTGATGTAATATTGAGGGTGACTTCCAGTTAACTGAAGAACTGGGGAAAAATTATTGTTGGCCCCCTTTAGGATAAGGTGCAAGAACCCAGAGCTGCCCATTTCAGTTAATCTTTTGTGACCTTCACAACCTGAAGCACATTCGCTCACGTTTCCTGAAAGGAAAGGGTGAATATACCACCCTTTGCCATGCTGTGTGAGCACAGAAGTCGCTTGTCTATTCAGGTTCAGAAGTAGGGGGTTTCTGCAGTTGGTCTCAGTGACTCTGCTGTATGGAAATTGAGTCAAATTCTCCCCTGATCCAGGCACTTGGGTGGCAGAAAATGGCAGGAGTAGCTGTGATGCCATCCAGTGTTTGAATAGCCAGTGATATATTCAACTTTCTAAGCTCACCAGGCATCTTTGGATTCCAGTAACCCAAGGAGGGTTTTACCACAATGCAGCCACATTCATCTCAATATCAAATGATTGCTGGATTATTAAAAACTTTTATCTCCATACAGTGATCACCCTAAATTTTCTGGATGATTATCTGTGCAGCTGCAACCACAGCAGGAACATGGCTGTCCAGGAAAGTTAAAATTAATTATAATTTTTCTGAGAGGAAGGTTAGAATTATAATTATTTCTTTATGATTCACATAAGGTTAGTGAATTTTGGAGTATTCTGAAATCTACTGGCTTAATCTGTAAAGGTTTCAGTTTGACGTAGATTGGAAATTTCTACAGCCTCATGACCTGGAATCTGGTTTACCCAGACTTGGTGCCAGCACAAGGAGGCTGGGTTTGATATTGGCACTGTGGCACCACTCTGATTTTTGACTAGTTTTGGGAGCAACCAGATTCAAGAACTACAGATCCCCTTATAGCTGAGTGCCACATTATACCCAGAACCCAATATAAGAAAAACAAACAACTTTCAACCTATTGATTTTTTTCTTGTATTTCTTCTGAGTACATCAATGAACTTGGATTTTTGGAAAGACCTGTCTCAATGCTGATATTTGATTTTATTTTGTTTTGGAGGCAGGGAATAAATCCTAAATCTAAAAATTGTATTTGTGGAAGCTGGAAGTTGATAGGAAAATTGGATTTAAACGTTTTATTCCATGCATTGCAAAATTCAGGGTGCAACTTGAAGACACATTAGAACAAAAAAAAGCTTGATTTGCAAAGATTCTGATGCTTTTGGATTCTTCATTAATGCTGCCTATCAGGTTAATTCCCTCCTTGGATATTGGACTGGAGCTGGAATCTTTGGTTTATTGTGGAACAGCTTTGGATTTTCTAATCCTTTATTTGAAGTTGTTGCACCCGCTCCCTCTTGCCCACAGATTCAGCTGTACCCACCCGTACCCACCCACATGTTGTGCAGAAACTGGGAAGTTAGTAAGCTGCGAGAATGAACCTGAATCTCCATGAAGTTTCAGCAGAGATCAGCTCAGCCATGACACACTCACATGGTTCCTCATACAGACACTCCTCAAACACATCTCTCCCTCTGTCATTTCCTACGATTAATTTTGGTGTTAAATGCTAATAATAATACAGTAATAGTAATTGTTGGTTTACAAATACTGAATGTGCAATATACGTCTCTGGGCCAATACAGAGATCTGTATGAATTGTTTAGTGTTAATGGATGAAAGTTAGGAGACACACTGCATTTTCATGGTATTAGATTTTTAAAAGAACTTGCTCTTTTTAAAGCCCCTGATTGTTTTTCTCACCTCCTGCTTATTTAAATGGAGCCTAATGCTCACAGCACTTGCTGCCTTTCTTCAAATACCACCAGAGAAACTCCATTTTTGTCAGACGCAAGAACAACAGAGAAATGAGTGTCCTGCAGCAGAGAGAGAAATGTAACAATGTCTGTCCATATTCTCCCCTCTGCCACCCCTAATGACAATGTATTGGGCATTGCCAAACCATCCCAGCTTAAAGTTGCTCCACAGTCTGGTGAACAGTTTATACTGGACTCGGTGGGAGAGGTAAGAGATCAGCATTAATCTCTCTAGCTGCAGGCAGTTTAGTGTAACTCACTTATTCCTCTGTCTTGTTAGGTAAATGCACCATGTTGCACAGGACAGGGCATTCCGAGGTTCATTCTGTCAGATCGGTCACTGAAGGGACAGAAGGCAAAGTCCAGTGCTGATCATTGGTCAGATAAACTTGCTGGAGAGTGCAACTCTATGTTAGCTTGGATTTGTTTGTGCTGACTCAAGGCTTCCAGCATTCATGAGTTGAGCTAACTGTTTGAATAGTTGTCTTTTGGATGTGAAATTTGAGGGCTTTTAGATCTTGAATCTCAGTGAGAGTCAGTAAAGGGAGGGGAGAATATTGATCTGGCAGGGTGCAGTTTATACATTGCAGTGTGATTGTGCTAATCGGCGCTACACGCCCCTGTCAAAAGCAAATTTAAATTGTGCAAGGTGGAATGTGAGCTTGATTTTTTTTGTTAATCCTCTGTTCTCCTAAGGGGACAGACGCTGCTACGCTTAAGATTCTGCCAAAACTGCCCTTTAACCAACTAGTACAAGATGTCATTAAGTGACTCCTTGTTACTTTTTTCCCTTCCTCTCTGGGAAAGCATACTCTAGGGTGACCCAGCAGCAAAGGGCAGGATCACAAGAACAAAAGATAATGATTTTGAACTGTTGGTACTTTCTGTCAGAATAGTTAGAATGTATTGCTGCAAAGGCAGGTCTTCTGATTGCTGTCAGTTAGTAAGTCAGTTTGTTTCAGTACAAGGAATGATAATGAGCAAAGCTGAAACTTCCCATAAAAATTTTCTTTCCTGAAAATTCTTCTGCGCTGGGATTGCCTCTGCTGTCTGCCAACTCTTAAGAAATACAGCTGATCACAGTTCCTCATTTTGATGGGATCTCTCTTGTGGGGAAACCTTGCAGAGTTTTATTTAAGAACAGTCTGCATTGGAAAGGCTGAGTGATCATACGCTGAATAATATGCACTTTTAATTAACTGAGTGTAAAAATGGAGCATTTCCTGTGTTAATATTGATTGACATTGAATATGAAAGTTTGAAATGGTGCTCAAATTCATGTTATTGACCCAGCTAAAAACATGTAACTAAAATTTATTTAATCGGGATCAATAAAATTTGATTTGTTTTAAATGTGGATTTTTATATTTGGCTTCGAAGTGGAATATCTGAGGAAGTTACTTTACACTTTATCACGTCAAATCAAGGAGTGGAATACTCTGCCACTTTTTTTTAAATGTTTGTTTTCACCAAGTGGACCATCAAGGCTGACATTTATTGTATATTCTGACTTTTCCTGAGGAGAAGGTAGTGATCCACTTTCTTGAGCCCCTGAAAGCAATGCTGGATCACTGGAGAGGGAAGTTAGGAACAACCACTTTGGACTGGGACTGGAGTCACATAGGTAAACAAGGTAAGAATGCCGAAAACGCTGGCCTATTTGTTATTCAGTGAATAAAGCCAGAAGGTCATGGATTCAAGTCCCCCTCTGAAGGTTTGAAAACATAGTCAAAACTGAAACTCCAGTGCCGGTACTGGCCTTTTGGAGATGCTGTCTTTCAGATAAGACTTCAAACTGAGGCCCCTTCTGCCTGCTGAAGAAATCGGTACTATTTCAAAGACAACCTGGCTTCCTAGCCAATGGTTATCTCTCTACCAATATTATTAAAATTATTATTTTGGTCATTATGGTGTTTATGTTTACAGGAGCTTGCTTTTTATAAATGGGTTGAGGTGCTTGCTAGATTACAATAAGCACCATGCTTCAAAAATACTTTTTAGTATTAGCTGTAAGTTGCTTTTGGGTGGTTCTGGGGTGTGCCGAGGATCTGAACAGGACTGTTGAAATGTCTTTTCTGATGTGAAAACGGGATATTTTATTGTATGGAGATAGTTTTTTTTTTCTCGGCTTCTCCCCTTACTTTACAAAGAGACAACAATCTCAAGCTTTTGATAAAACACTAGTACAGATTTGCAACTGGTCATCAAGTTTGTTGTTGTGGTTTAGCGTGAGCTGGGATCAGTCCTGGCTGACCTAAACAACTCCTTGAACTTAAAGCACGATGCTGTGGGCACTGGCCAAGAACGTGTTTACTATGCCAATCCTTTCAAGATCACTGAGGCAAGGACGAAAACACTTGGGAGCAAAAGCAGTAAACTATTTTTTTTTGTTCCCCCTCTTCTCAGTTCACTGACTCATGCTGGTATTTGATTAGCTAAGTGTTGACAAGAGTACCCTTTGGGTACTTTTCATCTGACAGTTGTAGGGGTAGTGGGAAGTATGAGGTGTTGGTAATGCCTAAGTGGGTAGTGTTTGCACCTCAGCATTAGAAATTTGTGGGTCAGCTTCCACTCGAGACTGTGTCATCTAGGCTGATGTGATTAGTGCAGTACTGAGGGAACTTTCACATGGGACATTAAACTGAACTCCTCTGTTCCCCCCTCAGGTCAGTGCAGAAAAGAAAATCCACCTGCAGCACTCTGAAGAAGAGCAGGGGAGTTCTTTTAGGTGTACTCCAAGATTTATTCCCTCAACAAACATTGTCTTTGCCACACTGTACTTTGTGAGACCTTGCTGTATGCAATTTCATTGCTTGTTTCCTTGAATCCACCAGTGACTACACTTGAAAAGTTCTTTGGAATTCTGAAGTTGTGCACTACATAAATACAAACATTTTACTATTTAGAGATTACATCAGAATCCAATCCTGTCTGACTTGAGGCTTTATGATCTGACTAGTTCGAGGCCAAAGAACACAATGCTCTCTCTCTCAATATGAGCACTGAGGTCCTAGGAAGAAAGGTTTATAAAAGCAAAAGGCTTCCAAAATCAGAATTAGCAGTTCAAAGGTTAAACTTCCACTGGTGAGCCTGTAAAAAAAAAGAGGCAAATGTTTCTAAAGCAAGTTTGTGTGGGTCAGCTATTTAAAGGATTTTTTAAAATGTCACTGCAATTGTGTTTTTTCATTCCAGAATTAGGATTTAAATCTGGACAGATGAAATGAACATTCCTATCTGCCTGAGGCAAAAAAAATGATCCTGATCAGTGTTGACGCAGAATGCGTACAAGCCAATGACCCAATGACACAGTATCACATGAAAAGATTGGGAAATCCTGCTCTGAAAGACAATGATACTACCGTACAAAGCATATCTACAAATATTGTAGGGAGGAAAGAACTGACAGAATGACAGTAGGAAATAAAAGCAACAAAGATGGGCCACAAACATAAAACACAACAAAGAAATTCTTTCAATTTGGTGCTTAAACAGAAAGAGGGCAATGAGATCAGATGTGAGAAGCATAAAACTTTTAGACCAAATTAAAATGTACTGTCCGCCTGTTACAGGTTCCTTTTTTCAAAACCAGGAAGGTGGAAGAAATATTTACAAGGATACTGAAAAGATGTAACTATCAGAAAAGATTGAACGGGCAGATGTTCTTTTTCTAGAAAGCGGCAGAGAAGAAGTGGGTTGACAGTGGCATTGTTTTGATGTCACAGAACTAGTAATCTAGATCTCCAGGATAATGTTCTGGGTACTTAGGTCTAAATCCGACCATGGCAGATGGTGAAATTTTATTTCAATTCCTAAAACTTTAGCCTAAAGGCCACTATGGAACTATTTGCCATAAAAACCCATCTGATTCACTAACATCTGTTTAGGAAAGGAATCCTTAATCTCAGGGCAATTAATGATCAACAATAAATGTGGTCTAGCCAGCGATGGCTATGTCCCATAAATGAATAAAAAGCAATTAAAATTCAAAAAGTGATTGAAAGAGATGTTTCAGAGAAACTTTGTGCTGAGAATGTGAAATTTGCTACCATGGGAGCAGTTGAACTGAACAGCATATGGGAAATCTGGATAAATAGTTGAGGGAGAAGGGAATTAAAGTGATTTGTAAATGAGACTTGATGAAGCAGGTGTGAGGCCTGTGTAAGTATTATAGGCTGAATAGTTTATTTCAATGCTGGAAATTCTATGTGAGCATTCAAAAGGACTAGTGAAATATTGGCTGAAATGCAGAGGTAATGAAGCGATTCTTCAGATATGCAGGGCCTTTGTTAGATCCCGTTTGAAGTACTGTATTCAGTTCTGTGAATTGCACCTCAGCAAGACCTCAGGATGCAGAACGTTACTGTAGCTGAAAGGGTTACATTATGGGGACAGGTTTATATAAACTTTATTTGTATTCTCTGGAGTTTCAAAAGTTGAGGGTGATCTAATTGGGATGTTTGAAATGATGAATAGATTTGGTAGGGGATTACAGAAAGATTTATGTCTTAAAAGATGATATCTGGATCACAAATGTCTAGCCTACATGTGACTTCAGACACAGCAATGTGGTTGGCTCTTAGGCTCTTAACTGCCTTCTGGGCAGTTAAGGATGGGCAGTAAATGCTGGCCTAGCCAATGATATCCAAATTCCATGACTGAACAAATAAAAATTTAGAACTAAAATTCAGAAACAATTTATACCCAAAGGCTGTGCAAATGTGAACTCCCCTTCCAACTTAATTGTAGACCAGGCTCAGAAAGCTTTATGTTCTCTTCCTGTTCCTATGTCAGAATAAAATATGATAATTCAGTCAATTTAAAAAACAGGGGGAGTGGACAGCAGCATAAAGGATTTACATATATAAGGGAGTGAGACTGTTGGTTAGCTCAGTTGGTTTGCAAGCTGGTTTGCAAGGCAGAGTGGGACCAACAGTCAATAGTGTGGGTTCAATTCTTGCACTGGATGAGGTTACTATGAAGGTCTCCTGTTTCCTGAGACATGATGACCCTGAGGTTCAACCACTACCAGTTATCTTTAATGAGCGAGCAGCCCTATGGTTTGCTAAGACTTTGCAACTTTCCCTTTGTGAAAAGGAAGTACTACCATATTAAATAGGATCAGATTAAAAAGACCTATGGAGAGTATAAAGAAAGATTTAAAGCGCAGGCATGTACATGGACAGTGTGGTAAATAAGTTAAGTGACCTAAAATCACAAATAGCTGTGTGGAAGTTATGACATAGTGGCAATAACAGAAACGTGGTTTAAATGATGATTGACTGGACATATTATTCAAGGTTACAAAATGTTCTGAAAAGATACATCACAGAAATAGGCCCTTTAGCCTAAGTAAAAAGGAAAGTGGTAGCAAGCAATGACCTACATAACTATTTTATTCTTTTGGAAGCTGTGAGCATCAATGATAAGGCTAGTATTTATTACTCATCCATTCTTGCTTTTAGTGGTAGTGATGAGTCACCTTTTTGATTCGCTGAAGTTCATCTGCTGTAGGTACATTCAGAGTGCTGTTAGGAAGGGAATCCAGGATTTTGATCCAGCAACAGTGAAGAAAATGCTATAGTTTCAAGTTTGAATGGTGTGTGGCTTGGAGGGAATTTGCAAATGGTAGCGCTCCCATCTTCTAGGTAGTAGAGGTCGCAGGTTTGAAAGATGCTGTCAAAGGAGCTTTGACTAGTTATTACAATGATATTTGTATTGCCACAGTATTTATATGGCTGGTCTACTTAAGATTCTGGTCATTCATAATCCCAGGATGTTGATGGTGGGAGATTCAGCAACGGTAATGCTGTTGATTGTCAAGAGGAGATGGTTAGATTCTCTTGTTGGACATGGTCATTGCCTGGAATGTGAGGTGGCAAATGTTAGTTGCCACTATCAGCACACGCCTGAAAGTTACATAGATTTTGTTGCATGTGGATATGGACTGCTTCAGTAACTGAGGAGTAACAAATAGACCTGAACACTTCAATCATCAACAAACACCCTCATTTCTGGCTTATAATGGAGGGAAGATCATTGATAAAACAGCTGAAAAAGTTGGACCTAGGGCACTAGCTCGGGGAAATCCTGCAAGAATGTACCAGGACCTATGATCCCTTTAAGCTGCACAGCCACCGACAGGCTCCACGTACATTGATGAATGGCTTCTGCTTCCAGAAGCAGCTGCTGTGCACAGACCTCAGAGGTTCACACAGTGGTAAGAGAAAATACAGGAATGTTGCCCATGACTTAAGATGATTGACCTCCAACAACAGCAGCCATCTTCCCTTGTGCTAGGAATGACCCCAGGAGTGGAGAGATTTCTCTTTTCCTCGATTTGTCTTGATTTCAGTTTTCCTAGGGATACTTGATGTCTGGAGCAGTCATTCTCATCTAAGCTCTTGTTTCCATGTTTGGATCAAGGTTGTAATGAAGTCAGGAGCTGAGAAGCTAGGACAGACTTCAAACAGAGCATTGCTGAGCAGGTTATCACTGTGCAAGTGCCATGTTATAGCACTTGAATTTGCTGAAGACTGATAGTGGACTAATGGAGGCCTGCTTTTAATGGACAAGACACAACTGGACAATTTTTCACATCATCAGTAGATGCCAGTTTTGTATTTGTACTGAAATGGTTTGGCTAGGAGTGTGGCTAGCTCTAGAACATATCTTCAGTACTATTGACAGATGGTGTCAGAATCGATAACCTTTGCTGCGTCCAGCGTATCTAGCCGTTTCTTGATATCACATGGATTGAATTGAATTGTTTGAGCATTGGCATCTATGATACTGAGGAGGAGGTTGAAATGGATCATCACTGGTGGTCACTCCTACCAATACTATCATGGACAGGTACACATGCAACAAGTAGATTGCTAAAGGTAAGTTCCAATACATTTTTGTCTTGTGTTGGTTCTCTCACTGCCTACTGGATCTCCAGTGTAATAACTGCCTTTCAGGACTCAGCCAGCTCGGTTATTAGTGGTCCTACCAAGCCACTCAGTGATGGACATTGAAGTCTCCCATCCAGAGATTTTCTTCATCATTTTCCACATCTGTTCGTGACATCTTATAGATCTATACACATGAATCCCAAGTCTCTTTGAACGCCCACCGTATTTATCTTCATACTTTCGAGAATGTACCCTAATCTATAATTGTTTGGGATAAAACAGATAACCTTACTTGCAATGAACTCCATCTGCCACAGTTTGTAATTTTATGTTATCATTTACACTTTCTATAATTGCTGCCTAAATTTTTGTCAGCAGCAAATTTGAATGTTGACTTTCTATTCCATTATCCAAAATGTTAATAAATAAGGTGAGTATTTAAGGCCCTCAGATCCTTGTGGGATATCACTGGTCACATCCTGTCAATTTGAGTACCTTATCGCTACTTTCACTGCCACTCAACCAATTTCCCAGCCATTTCAGTCATTTCTTTTTCTTGGTTTTGATATCAAGTTTCCTTCACAAATCTCTTTTAGGACCTTTTATAAGCTACTTTGTGGCCGTTTGCTGGTTGTTGTGTCTTAGCAATTCAGCAGGATCTGTGCTGTTATTTTGCATTTTTGTAAGCGCTTTTTTTTTAGCTTTATACTGTCCCTTATCTCTAGTTGTCTGTAGCTGTTTTTTTCTGTAAAGTGGAGCTTTTGCCCCCTCATGAGTATAGATTGGTTTTGTATTGTGGTAACTGTTTCTTTATACATCTTGTTGATCAGTTGTTTTACCCATTAGCAGGTTTTCCCAGTTTACTGTAGATATTCTCTGTCTCATCTTGAGACAGCCTTACTTAAATCTAAAACTTTAGTAGCTGATCCATGGTCTTCTCTTTCAATGTTACGTTGAACTCGATCATTTTGCGATCACTATTCGATAAATATTCACACACGATTAGGTTACTAATTAAATACGGCTTATTAATCATTACTAAATCATTTATTGCTTGTCCCCCGTTGCACCCAGAACATATTGTTGTAGGAAACTATCCTGGGCACACTTCAGAAATTCACTACCTTTCTGACAGGTGCTTATTTGCCTCTCCCAATCTACGTTAAAGTTTCCCATTAATACTACTCTGGCTTTGCTCAGCACTTGCCCAATTTCTGCATTTACACAATCTAGCATTTCAGAGCTGCTACCAGGGGGTCTAAACACACCACCCATTATAGTTTTAGATCCTTTGCTGTTCCACAGTTCCACCCATGTGGTCTGCATTACATACTTTCCCCTTATTATATCCTCCATCACCACTGAAGTAATTTGGTTACTAATTCCACCTCCTCTACTATTTTCCCTTACCTCATAATCTGGCATATTTAGTTTCCAATCCTGACCATCCTTCAGGCATGTCTCAGTAATGGCTACTATATCAATCTCCAATTTGAATATGTGCCTGCAGCTCATTTAAATTTATTCATTATGCCCCATGCATTCATATATAGAACTCATATTTGAGTCAAACACTGTATCGTGTCACTGAGTACTGCTACTTTATTCACCTGGTTTAATCAGTACACTTTGTTAGTTTTGTCACTACCTGCCATAACCAAAGTAGGATTCCTGACTGACTGACTTTACTCTCTGTCCTGTTACTTGATCCTGTTAATTCCTCTGAGCCCTCCGCCATTACTAGTTAAAGTCCCTGTGACTACGCTATTTAGCTATTCCTCTAGGACATTAGTCCCAGATCAATTCAGGTACTGTTCCTTCCCGTGCCGATTGTGATGCCAGTGCCCCACAAAATGGAACCTCTTTTCCCCCACACCACTCCTTCAACCACACATTTTACTTCCCTAATTTTCTTAGTTCTATGCCATTTGTAGCTCAGATAATAATCCAGAGATTATAACTTTTAAAGTCCTGTTTTATAATTTTGTTCCCATATCTTGTTATTCCCCAAACAAAACCTCTTCTCGATGTTGATATAACACAGTGTGAAGCTGGTGGAATGCAGCAGGCCAGGCAGCATCAGAGGAGCAGGAAAGTTGATGTTTCGGGTTGGCGCCCTTCTTCAGAAATGGGGGAGGGGGAAGGGAGCTCTGAAATAAATAGAGAGGAGAGGTGGGGTTGTGGAAGGTAGGTGGGATGGTGATAGGTGAGTGCAGGTAGGCAGTGGTGGGGATTGGTCAGTGAGGTGGGACAAGCGGATAGGTGGGAGAGAAGATGGACAGGTTGTATCAGATCAAGGAGACAGGGGTGAGAGCGAGGGTTGGTCATGGGATGAGGCGGGGGGGTGGGGAGATCTTGAAACTGGTAAAGTCCACATTGAGACCATTGGGTTGTAGGCTCCCAAGGTTCCTGTGTTATTGGTCCCAACATGGACCACAGAACTGGATCCTCCTCCTCCCACTCTAATATCTTTTCAAGCTGATTCAATATGTCCTTTACCTTGGCACCAGGCAGACAACACACCATGTGGGACGCTTGATCCTGCTTACAAAGATTCTGTACCCTAATTACAGAATCCCCTACCACTTTTCTTTTTGCTACCACTCTTGAATATTTTTCTGTACCATGGTGAAGTGGTTTCAGTGATAGTAGGAACTGCAGATGCTGGAGAATCTGAGATAACAAGGTGTAGAGCTGGATGAACACAGCAGGCCAAGCAGCATCAGAGGAGCAGGAAGGCTGATGTTTCGGGCCTAGACCCTTCTTCAGAAAATGGTGAAGTGGTTGGTTTGCCCATCCTCCCTACAGCCCTGTTCCTAATCCACACAGAGAGCAAAGTTGGACAAGGTCAAGAGCTGAGGCTCCTCTAATGTTAAATTCATGTTCTCTCTACCTGCCTCACTTGTAGTCAGACCCTCCTGTCCCTGATGACTGTCCAAATTTGAAATACTTAACATTTAGAATGTGATTGCCTTCTGAAACACAGTATTCAGGTAACTGTCTCACTCCCTGATGTATCACAGTGTTCAAAGTTCAGCCTCTAGTTTATAAATTTTGAGTCAGGCTTCCTCAAGCAAGCAACTCTTGTTACAGATGTAGTCACTATGAACCATGATGGGGACCACTAACTCCCACATTGTGTAAGTACAACACATCACTTGGTCATACATCTCTAAATTATTTAAATAGGTTTGATTTTATGTTTAAATTTAATACTGGTCTTTGGTTTTGAATCTGTGAAATATTTCTCCGATTTACCTTTGTTCTGAAAGCAACTTAGAATAGGTATTCATGCTAGTAGGTATTTACCAACCAATGAACTTATGGCTTTTCCTGTGATGTCACTTTTTTTCCCACACCTTTTCTGATCCCTGAGTCTCACTCCCTGCTGGCTTCTCTCTCTCTCTCTCTCTCTTGCGCTCTCTCTCTCGCTCTCGCGCTCTCTCTCTCGCTCTCGCGCTCTCTCTCTCTGCCTCGGCTCCCAGATCAGTGTATAGGCCTTGATTTTTACTTCTTGTTCAGTCTCAATCTCCTTCCCTGCTGGCTCCTCTTTCCATTTATATCCAAATTCCCTACAACCTTACTTTGATATTAAAGAGTAGAAGCGTTCACCATTGGAAGAAGAGGAGTGACTGACCTCCTTGTCCCTCTTACATCTACCATCATTTAGTGTAACAAAGCAGCCCTGAACAAGGTCTCTTTATAGCCTCTAATTCAAAGGCTTCTGAAATGGGATTAAACCGCTTGTCTAATTAAATATGGCTTTGTGCATGGGAAATCGTGTCTCACTAACTTGATTGAGTTTTTTGAAGAAGGAGCGGAGAGGATTGATGAGGGCAGAGTAGTGGATGTGATCTATATGGACTTTAGTAAGGCGTTCGACAAGATTCCTCATGATAGACTGGTTAGCAAGGTTAGGTCACATGGAATACAGGGAGAACTAGCCAGTTGGGTACAGAACTGGCTGAAAGGTAGAAGTCAGACAGTAGTGGTAGAGGTAGAGGGTTGCTTTTCAGACTGGAGGCCTGTGACCAGCGGTGTGCCATAAGGATCAATGCTGGGTTCACTGCTTTTCATCATTTATATAAATGATTTGGATGTGAACATAGGAGATATGGTTAGTAAATTTGCAGTTGACACCAAATTTGGAGGTGTAGTAGACAGCAAAGAAGGTTACCACAGAGCACAATGGGATCTTGATCAGATGGGCCAATGGGCCGAGGAGTGACAGATGGAGTTTAATTTTGAGAAATGTGAGAGGCTACATTTTGGAAAGGCAAATCAGGGCAGGACTTATACACTTAATGGTCCTGAGGAGTGTTGCTGAATAAAGAGACCTTGGAGGGCAGGTTCATAGTTCCTTGAAAGTGGAGTTGCAAGTAGATAGGATAGTGAAGAAGGCATTTGGTATTCTTGCCTGTATTGGTCAGTGCATTTGAGTGTAGGAGTTGGGAGGTCATTTTGCAGCTGTCCGGGACATTGGTTAGGCCATTTTTGGAATACTATGTGCAATTCTGGTCTCCCTGCTATAGTAAGGATGTTGTGCAACTTGAAAGGGTTCAGAAAAGATTTACAAGGATGTTGCCCAGGTTGGAGGGTTTGTGCTATAGGGAGAGGCTGAATAGGGTGAGGCTATTTTCTCTGGAACGTCAGAAGCTGAGGGGTGATTTTATGGAGGTTTATAAAATCATGAGGAGATGAATAGGGTAAATAGACAAGGTCTTTTCCGTGGGGTGGGGGAGTCAAAAACTAGAGGGCAAAGGTTAAGGTGAGAGGGGAAAGATTTAAAAGGGACCTAAGGGCAACTTTTTCACGCAGAGGGTGGTGTGTGTATGGAATGAGCTGCCAGAGGAACTGGTGGGGGCTGGTACAATTACAGCATTTAAAAGGCATCTGGATGGGCATACGAATAGGAAGGATTTAGAGGGATATGGGCCAAATGCTGGCAAATGGGACTAGATTTATCTAGGATATCTGGTCGGCATGGATGAGTTGGACCAAAGGGTCTGTTTCCATGTTGTACATCTCTATGACTGACTGTTATGTACGGTGGAGGAGGCTCATGTTGAATGTTAACACTGGCTTAGGCTATGTGGATCCAAATGGCTATTTATTTAAATTAAGATACATTGGAAAATATGAGGTAAAAATAAAATATACTCATGTATGTAGAATTATTTTTTTCAGGAAGCTGAACATGCAGATGAAGTTAATAGTTGAAGTCACATGAATACAAATTAGAAGGGTGTATTTTCAACTTAGTAAAGTTCCAACTGACCAGTGGGGTTGATGTGACTGTTACATTGTGGAGACATGATGGGGGTCTGCTGCCTTCTGTGTGGAATGATCTTGGTGATACTGTTATGTTGTCTCACGCCCAAAAATAACTGGCTATTTGGGTGGGGTTTCAGAAAACTCATAGAAATTTGGACTGTTCAGGGTGTTGCCTCTACACGCATTGTAACTTTTAAGTGATGCAGACAGTTGGGTGCAGGGAGCAATAATTTTGAGCCACTAGAGTTTGCAAATGACTGAAGTGCAGGCAAATAAGAATGGGAACTTGCTGTCTGCTGAGGAAAAACAACTTTGTTCTGTGCTCTGGCAACAGCATTTCTACAGGCAGCTGTCCAAAAGCAGCTGAGGACTAGCACGGGTGTAGCTTTGGGTGATTAGATTATCAGCTGGCTCCAAGACACAAGTATATGATCAGAGGTTTGCAAACAAGAAAACACATTCACAATTTTGGAATAGCCTCTGCTCAGTCCAGTCACTACTGCACAGTTAAATGGGGACATGAGAGAAGAAAGTCTTGATTCAGAACATGTACTTAAATGCTTACTCTAAAGATTAAATATTACAAAACTCATGGGTATACTTTAACCAGTATTGGAAAAGAGGTGAATTTACAGTCAGAAATTCCCACAGACTCAGGATGCCCTAATGTGCTTTGCAATTAATGAAGTACTTTCTGAAATGTGATCATTTTTGTAATGTAGGATATATAGTGGCCAATTTTTGCACAAAAAGCTGCCACAAACAGCATTGTGATGATGATCAAGTAATCTGATCAGCTATGATCTAATTGGATTGCAGAACAGGACTGTGGCTGAATGACCTACTCTTGCTCCTATTGATACATTTTAAATCAGTTGTTAATGGGTTATGATGTATGCGAAAATTCACCAAAGATCCTCAGACAGCATCTTCCAAACGCATGACGACTTTGATCTAGAAAGACAAGGGCAGCAGATATATGGGAACATCATCATCTTCAAGTTTCCCTCCATGCCACTCACCATCCTGAGTTTGAAATATATCACCGTTCTTTCACTGCTGCTGGGTCAAAATCCTGGAATTTCCCTCCCTAAAATGGCATTGTAGGTCAACCCACAGCAGGTGGACTGCAGCAGTTCAAGATTGCAGCTCACCACCACCTTCTCAAGGGCAACTAGGGATGGGCAATAAATGCTGGCCCAGCCAGCAATGCCCACATCCATCAAATGAGTAAAAAAAAACACACATTTCTGGAACAGAGATAGTAGGAACTTCTGGAACAGTTGAGACTTGAACCTGGGCCTTCTGGATTAGATGTAGGGACACTACCACTGCATCACAAGGCCCTCAGGCTCTTCCACTTGTAGGTATTTTCCTAACGAACCTGTTCAGCGATGTTGTAATTCCTATTTGGAGCTGATGGGAATTGAACCCAGGTTTCCTGGTACTACTACTGTGCGACAAGAGCCCCCTCTGCCGCTTGTATGCTGTACTTAATCAGATAGGATATGTGACATAGAATATCACAAAGTGGAAAATTGAACTGTTAGCACTATTAGTAATCAATTAATCACAAAACAAGGCATTCATTCAGTAAAGTAGTTTCCAGTATCTGAACAAAGCCGCCAATATTCCTTGCAATCAAAAGTTCACAGTTCTTTATCTGTCCAAGATGGTAATGCCATCTTGTTTAACAGGTTGTTTGCAATAGTTGCTGTTGCAATAGTGATGGGCTGTTCTCTGATAATTCCTGACTGCTCTGATTCCCAGGGTCAGTTAAAATATCACAAGTTAAATTCAGACAGAAAAGACTGTTCTGTACAACTTAGCTCCTCCAACTATATCTTAAATGACTCTCTCTAAGTTATATTCGTGGTTGGTCACTCTCTTTGTGGGAAGCACTTTCTATTATTGTGGCTTAAAGGATTAAATTAGAAGGACAGGTTGCATAGACTAGGCTTGCATTTCCTTCACTATAGAAAATTAAGAGACAAACTAATTGGGATTTAATAAGTTAGATACTATCTCCACTGGAAGGGCAGAATCCAGAACAAGGAGGCATAACCTTAATATTGGATCCATGCTCTTCAGGGGTGATGTCAGAAAGCATTTCTTCCCATAATAGGTAGTATAAATCTGAAATCCCTCACCCAAAAAGCTGTTGAGCCCAGTGTCAACTGAAAATGCCAAATCTAAGATTGAGGAACAGGTTAAGAGTTATGGAACCTATTTGGGTAGATGGAGTTATGATTCAGATTAGCCAATATCTAATTGATTGACAGTATGTGCTCAAAGGGCTATGAGACATAGATTTCCCTAATTGACAGGCATCCTAGTCTTGGTGACGAGACCATGAAATGCCTCATATCTGAGCCTGAACTTGCCTGGATATACGAGACAACAAGGTGCAGGGCTGGATGAACACAGCAGGCCAAGCAGCATCATAGGAGCAGAGAGGCTGACGTTTCGGGCCTAGACCCTTCATCAGAAAAGGGGGAGGGGAAGGGGGTT
>NC_063368.1:3139236-3159626 GCF_021869965.1 Rhincodon typus
TTCAAAACCCCCTTCCCCTCCCCCTTTTCTGATGAAGGGTCTAGGCCTGAAACGTCAGCCTCTCTGCTCCTATGATGCTGCTTGGCCTGCTGTGTTCATCCAGCCCTGCACCTTGTTGTCTCGGATTCTCCAGCATCTGCAGTTCCTACTATCTCTGATTCGATATTGCCTGGATATACCATTTTTTTCAGCAGAGGATCACTGAAATGTGATCAAGAGGCAGAACTGGAACTGCAAATACACCAAATTGCTATTCTGACTGATACCAACAATTGCCAGAGTTGCATAATAGGAAGGTGATTTTCTTTTCCCTTTATTCATTCACGGGATGAGGGCATCACTGGCTAGGCACCATTTATTGCCCAGAGGGCAGTTAAGAGTTAACCACATTGCCCTGGGTCTGGAGTCACATGTAGGCCAGACCAGGTAAGGGTGGCAGTTTCCTTCCCTAAAGGACATTAATGAACCAGATGGGTTTTTCCGACAATAGATTCACGGTCATCATTAGATTCCTAATTCCAGACATTTATTGAATTCAAATTCAACTATCTGTTGTGGCAGGATTCGAACCCAGGTCCCCAGAACACTATCTGGGTCTCTGCATTAATGGTCCAGCGATTGTGGCACCAGGCCATCACCTCCCCTTCTGGTGCTCTAGTGGACTGATGCACACTAAGATTGACATATTTCAAGAATCTCAAAGGCAGTCCCATAGGATCAATTTGCTTTCATTTGGGTTTGATGGATACTGAATTGAGTTAGATAGCTGAATGTGATTCATTTCCTGACAGAACATTGGTCAAATGTTTTCGAGAAGATTTGTAGCTCATTGTAAACATGCTCGCCAAGCCGGTGAGTTTGTTTGCAAACGTTTTATCACCCTGCTAGGTAACATCATCAGTGTGCGTCCGGTGAAGTGTTGTTGTTCTGTCTTGCTTGTTATTTATATGCCTCAGTGTATAGGGGTGTATAGTACCAATTCTGGTTCTGTTTCTCAGTGGTTTGTACACGGGGCCTAATTCAATGTGTTTGTTGATGGAGTTCCGGTTAGAATACCAGGCCTCTAGGAATTCCCTGGCATGTCTCTGTTTGGCTTGTGTGATTATGCATGTGTTGTCCCAGTCGAATTCATGTCCCTCTTTGTCCATGTTTAATAAGATAAGTGAGAATTGGCCGTGTCTCTTTGTGGCTAGTTGGTGTTTGCGTATCCGTATTGTCAGTTTTCTTCCGGTTTGGCCTATGTAGTGTTTCTTACAGTCCTTGCACGGTATTTTGCAGGTTTTGGGTATGGGATCCTTTACATTCGTCAGTAGCTGTCATAGGGTGGTTGTTGGTTTGTGGGCTACCCTAATACCTAGGGGCCCAAGTTGTCTTGTGGTCATCTCTGAAATGTCCTTGATGTAGGGTAGGGTGATTAGTGAGTCTGGCCGTGTTGTGTCTTACTGTTGTGATCTGCCTCGGAGGTAACGGAGGATTGTGCTTTTCGGGTAT
The DNA here is from genome assembly GCF_021869965.1 of Rhincodon typus. Classification (NCBI taxonomy): domain Eukaryota; kingdom Metazoa; phylum Chordata; class Chondrichthyes; order Orectolobiformes; family Rhincodontidae; genus Rhincodon; species Rhincodon typus. Next base: position 3,140,728 of record NC_063368.1, read on the forward strand.
CCATTCCTTTTGAAGACTCTGTATAGGTGCTCCTGTTCTGCTTAGTGTAGTTCCGGGTTGCTGCAATGTGTTGTGTCTTGTTTAATAGTGTCCTGATGCAGCTCCATTTGTGGGCGTTGGGGGGGTTGCTAGTGTAATTGAGTATCTGGTCCAAAAACCAAAAGAACTGTGGATGCTGTAAATCAGGAACATAAACAGAAGTTGCTGGCAAAGCTCAGCAGGTCTGGCAGCATCTGTGAAGAAAAAAACAGAGTTAATGTTTCAGGTCCGGTGACTCTTCCTCAGAACATTCTGTGGAAGGGTCACTGGATCCAAAACGTTAACTCTGATTTTTTTCTTCACAGATGTGGCCAGACCTGCTAAGCTTTTCCAACAACTTCTGTTTTTGTTCTTGAGTATTTGGTCTGTATGTCCATATACAAACATATCAACGGAACACCAATGAGATCCCCAATATCAGGACTGATTGCAGAAGCAATAATGCAAAGGTTAGAATGGACAGCGCTCCCCACTATACAACCCAAACTTTGGGTCTGATATGTAAATGATACCTTCGTGATTATCAAAACGCACAAAACTAGAAGAAACCCACTAACACATAAACAACATCCTTACCAGGATAAAATTCACGAAAGAAGAAGACAACAACAACAACTACCCTTCCTGGAAATAATGGTAGAACGCAAAAACAATGGGGAACTCCAGACTAGCGTATATAGAAAGACCACACATATGGACCAGATACTCAATTACACTAGCAACCACCCAAACGGAGCTGAATCAGGACATCATTTAAATGAGACACAACACATTGCAGCAACCCAGAACTACACAAAGCAGCACAGGAACAGCTATAAGGAATGGATACCCGAAAAGCACAATTTGCCGTTACCTCCAAGACAGACCACAACACGAAGGCACAATGCAGCCAGACTCACTAATCACCCTACCGTACATCAAGGACATTTCAGAGATGACCACAAGACTACTCAGACCCCTGGGTATCAGGGTAGCCCACAAATCAACAACCACCTTATGACAGCTACTGACGAATGTAAAGGATCCCACACCCAAAACCAGCAAAACTGGTGTAATATACAAAATACCATGCAAGGACTCTGAGAAACACTACATAGCCCAAACTGGAAGAAAACTGACAATATGGATACACAAACACCAACTATCCACAAAGAGACATGACCAATTCTCAGTTGTCTCACCACACACAGACAAAGAGGGACACAACTTCGACGGGGACAACACATGTATAATTGCACAAGCCAAACAGAGACATGCCAGGGAATTCCTGGAGGCCTGGTATTCCAACTGGAACTCCATGAACAAACACATTGAATTAGACTCTGTATACAAACCACTGAGAAACAGAAACGGAAGTGGTACCAAACACCCCAACAAACTGAGGCATGTAAATAATAAGCAGGACAGAACACCAATGCTCCAATGGAGGCAGACTGATGATGTTACCTAGCTGGGCGACGAAACATTTGCAAACAAACCCACTTGCTTGGCAAGCATGTCTACAACCTTGTTGGTCTAATGGTCAAGGGGTTCCAAGGTGGTTGGAATAATAGCATGGTCTGTTCATGATCATAGACAGGTGAAGAACATCAAAATGACACAGGCAAGTTTATGGCATGGGAGGATAAGTGGGAGATGAAACCTAACACAGAAGAAAGTGAAATGATTCATTTCAGTGGAAGAATGTAGAGTCAATAAATGGGGTCAGGAGTATTGAGATCTGGCATATATGTGCATAAATCTTTAAAGTTATCAGGACATGTTGAGAACAGTTAGTAAAGTATATGGTATTTTGGGCTTTACCAACAGATTTAAAGAATACAAAAAAAAGCTAAACCTGAAATAAAACACTGATTGGCCCTCTACTGGAGTATTGAGTCCAGTTCAAGCTGCGAGGAAAGGATATGATGGCATTAAAGAGGGTGCTGAAAATATTTATTTGAACAGTTCCAGGACGAAGAACTTTTGTTATGTAGGAAAACAGAAGTTGGGCTATTTTCCCTGGAAAAAAAAGGTTCGAAGAGATTTGATGGAAGTATTCAACATCATGAGGAATCTGTACGGGGTAAAGGAAAAACCAGCAGAAGCATCGAAAACCAGAGGTCACAGATTTAAAAGGGGAAGAAATGACAACATGAGAACTGTTTTTCATGTAGCGAGTGGTTAGGATCTGGCAACGTGGTGTAGGCACATTCAATTTTGGTACTGGAAAGGAAATTGGATGATAATCTGAACAAAGAAGAATGTACAAGGTTAAAGTGCATAGAAGGGCCAGCACAGACCCGACGGCCCGAATGGCCTTCTCTAATGCTGCAAACATTCTTCGCGTGTATTTCCCCCTTCCCTTCCAAGGTGAGGGTCCAGGTTACTACAGTTTAAACCCCCAACCTCCAACCTCCAACCCCCCTCAAACATCCCATTCCGGCCCTCTGCGGTCTGTTAGTGACCGAGCTGGTCACCACGGCAACCACCCGGAAACGAATGTCCCACCAGCTTCGAGTTGATTGGTAGAGGGTCGCGGGGTGTGGTGCGGGGGTCACCTATAAATGGCGTCATTTCCTGCGCTAGGCCTCTTTGCTGCTGAGCTTCCACACGGCGTTGTACCAAGTGAGTGAAGGAAAGATGGGGGGAGGCGGACGGTGCGGGTCGGCGGCGAGTACAATCCACTGTATATACACATTCTTTCACGCGCACACACATTTCCCCGTTAAAACAATCACGGCATCTTAGTCAATCATTGGAAAGACGCGGGCGAAGATCGAGTCGCTTCAGCCGGGGAACGTGGGTGGGTTTTAGGCCTCAGGCTCTGAGCGTTTGGCGGCCAAGCGGCAATTAATAAGTTGATGGTCTGACTGGTGTCCACATCGGAGGCTGAGCGTGCTTCAGGGAGGAAATTCAAGCGGAGCCTTACCCCCTAGGCTGCAGTCATATTTCAGGGAGGGGGCCACACGATATGGTAAAGGGTCAGCACGTGGTCCTGAGGCCAAATGCTCACAGTCCCATGTCAGTGAGGCACTGTTCAGCTGCCCGTTTACAATTTGACATTGCTGTCAGTTCCTAATTGCGCTTGACGGTGTGGTGCTGGACTACTGTAGTCCACGTGGTGTCGGGGGACCTGCCGTGCTGTTAAGGGAATTCTATGGTTTTGACCAGTGATGTTTACAGAATGGTGATGTGTGACTTGCAGGGAAGTTTGTGGGTGGTGGTGTTCAATGCCTAACGTCTTGGTCAGGTTCTGCCAAACAAGCCGTGGTTAAATATACCACCGCCTCTTGTATATTGTACATACTGCATCCCCTTGGTAGTTGCAAACATTGTTTCCATATTGAGCTATCACTGTTATCAACTGTCTGTTGGTGTCAACTGTAACCTCCCTAATCAGCCTGCTTGGCAAGTATATGGCAGTTTGGGGGAAAGGTGTGGGTCTGAGAATATTTTTAAAGATTTAAATCCAATTGAGGGCACATGAAAGTAGAGCTAGCTAAAGTGAATTAGTAGAGTGGATTAAATGATAGGTCACTCAAGATGCAGTGACCGACATTTAAGGGGATATTGCAGAATACAACACGTGAAGCGCATTCGTTATGTAGAGTAAGAATAATTCCAAGGGATGTACTCACCACCTTTGGTTAACTAGAAAGGTTCAAGGTAGTATCAAGTGTGTAGGATAAGTATAATGTGCAAAGATATGCTTCAAGTGAGAAGTTGAAAAGAATATAACTTGAAAAGAATATAAAAGAATGGTGACAAAAATTAATAAGGATGGAAAAATTGAGGAAGCTTTCTAGAAGTATGAAACTTGATAGGGTTTATATAAATATTTTTAGAATTTGTGACAGTTCTAAATATCTGGAGGATTAATAATTGAAAATGAGATGGTAGTTGAATTAACAGATGTTATGCATTATTCTTTATTATAGAGGATGCATGTAACATCCCAGAAGCAGCAATAAATTTGGAAATGGAAAGGAGAGAGTGACTCTGGTAAATCGCAATCACTAGAGAAGTAGTGCTGAGTAAATTTTGGAGTTACGGGCTGACAAATGTCTAGGTTACATTTGTATCTTAAGAAATGATTGGTGTTAATATATTGGCTTTAATTTTCCAAAACTCAATTGAGGAAGGTCTCATAAGATTGAAAGAGAGCAAGTGTAACTCCTTTTAAAAGAAAGTTATAGGCACCTAGACAAATTCAAGATAATCAGGCAGGGTCAACATGACTTCTTGAAACAGAACTCAAGTTTGACCAATCTTTTTGAAGTTGTTTAAGGTAGCAGCATGTGCTGTGTATGAAGGTATTGAACAGCCATGTTACAGGTTATTGCAAAAAGTAGGAGTTCATGATGTATGGGGTAGAAAATTGCTGCGTAACATGAAGCAGAATAAGCAAAACTGGGTGTTTTTCTGGTTGGCAGGATGTGACAAGTGACATGCATGGGGTCATTGCTGAGACTTGGATGAAGGGATGCAAAGTGTGATTGCCAAATTTGCTGATGAGACAAAGATGGGCAGGAGCATACGTTGTGAGGAGGCCCAAAAAGATGATAATAGATTCAGTGAGTGGCAAAGAACTGGCAAATGGAGTACAATGTAGGAAAATGTGAAATTGTTCACTTTGGTGGGAAGAATGCAGAATTCAATAATTAGGTCGAAACACAGAGCTTTGAATTGGAGAGGATCTGGGTGTGTTAATGCATGAATTACAAAAGTTACTATGCAGATACAGCCAATAATTAGAAAAGTTAGCAATGTTTTTATTTTGTAAGGGAATGAATGGAGTACAAAATTAGGGAGGTAATGCTTCTGTCTATACAGTACATTGGTGGGAATATGTCTCGCGTATCGTAAGCTGTATTGTTCATCTTACTTAAGGAAGGATATAAATGCATTGGTGACCAGACTAGTACTTGGAATGAGAGATAACAAGGTGTAGAGCTGGATGAACACAGCAGGCCAAGCAGCATCAGAGGAGCAGGAAGGCTGACATTTCGGGCCTAGACCCTTCTTCAGAAATGGGGGAGGGGAAGGGGGTTCTGAAATAAATAGGGAGAGAGGGGGAGGCGGATAGAAGATGGATAGAGGAGAAGATAGGTGGAGAGGAGACAGACAGGTCAGAGGTGGGGATGGAGCCAGTAAAGGTGAGTGTAGGTGGGGAGGTAGGGAGGAGATAGGTCAGTCCAGGGAGGACAGACAGGTCAAGGGGGCGGGATGCGGTTAGTAGGTAGGAGATGGGGATGGGGCTTGAGGTGGGAGGAGGGGATAGATGGGGGGAAGGACAGGGCACGAGCCGGGCTGATTTTGGGATGCGGTAGGGGGAGGCATCCCAAAACCAGCCCAGCTCGTCCCTGCCTCCCTAACCTGTCCTTCCTCCCACCTATCCCCTCCTCCCACCCCCATCCTGCCCCCTTGGCCCATCCATCCTCCCTGAACTGACCTATCTCCTCCCTACCTCCCCACCTCTGACCTGTCTGTCTCCTCTCCAACTATCTTCTCCTCTATCCATCTTCTATCTGCCTCCCCCTCTCTCCCTATTTATTTCAGAACCCCCTTCCCGTCTCCCATTTCTGAAGAAGGGTCTAGGCCCAAAACGTCAGCCTTCCTGCTCCTCTGATGCTGCTTGGCCTGCTGTGTTCATCCAGCTCTACACCTTGTTATCTCAGATTCTCCAGCATCTGCCTTTTCTACTATCTCTAGTACTTGGAATGTGTGGGTTGTCGTAAGGTAAAGTTCAACAGGCTAGTCTTTCATCTGAAGTTTAGAAGCACTTGATTTAGATCGAAGGATCGGGAGCAAGCAGATAGAGGCATAGATAGTTGGAGTCTTTTTTTTTTTTTTTTGCAGGATAGAAATGTTGGCAATTTTTCTTGCATGGAATGATAAGTGCCTGGAATGCACTGCCAGAAGGGTGATGGAGGCAGATACAATGAATTTGTTACACAAAAGCCAAATACTGCTGGAAACCTGAAATGAAAACCGAAGATGCTGAATGTTCCTACCAGGTTTAGCAGTGTCTGTAGTGTATAATGAAGTCAACATTAACTTTCAGAGTCATTCAGCATAGAAGGCAGACCTTTGGCCCACTGTTTCTATACTTACCTACCAACAAACACCAATCTACACTAATCCAATTTACCTGCTGTTGGTCCATATAGCTATGTGCCCTGGCACTTTTAGTGCCCATCTAGATACTTCTTTCTTAAAAACTAAGTGAGAAGTGCTGAAGTTGTAAATATACAGTGGGACTTCATCTGCCTGTACTCATGTTTCTGTCTGTTTAACATGTCTGACTCTTGTGTTTTAGGTTACCCATCGTTGCTTTTAACGGGAAACATTCACAATGTCCGGAGGTCTCGATGCGTTGCAGATGAAGGAAGAGGATGTCCTTAAATTCCTTGCTGCTTCTACCCACCTGGGCAGCACCAACCTGGACTTCCAGATGGAGCAGTATGTCTACAAGAGGAAGAGTGATGGTAGGCACGTGATATGAGTCAAAGGAGGAGTTTGAACTTGGGGGACGTTACATTTTGTTTGTGCAGTATTACTGCTCAGCGCAGCACTGACGGTCTCATAAAATCCCAGGAACCAAAATAGGTTAATCAGACCTTGAGTCTGCTGTGGCATTTGAATTATCATAGAATCATAGAATTCCTACAGTGTGCAAACAGGCCCTTTTGGCTCAACAAGTCCACAGCGACCCTCGGAGCATCCCACCCAGACCCATGCCCCTATAACCCAACTAACCAGCACATCCCTGAACACTACGGGCAATTTAGCATGGCCAATTGACCTAGCCTGCACATATTTGGACTGTGGGAGGAAACTGGAGCACCCGGAGGAAACCCACGCAGACACAGGGAGAACGTGCAAACTCCACACACAGTCACTCGAGGCTCGAATTGAACGCGGGTCCCTGGCACTGAGGCAGCAGTGCTAACCACTGAGCCACTGTGATAAGACCATGGTTTGTGGCTTAATTCTCTTTCTCTATAATCATTCACTCCTTTGTCAATCAAAGATCTAATTCTGTCTTAAAACCACGCAATGATCCTGCTGCCACTCTTCTCTAGAGAAGAGAATTCTCCGGACCCATGACTCTTCGAGAAAAAATTCCCCTAATTTTATCCAGTGGGAGACCTTTGTTTTTAAACTTTGTCCTGTCATTCTAGACTATACTAGAAGGGGAAACATTCTCTCCGCGTTCACCCTGCCAGGATGTTCAATAAGTTCAGCTGTCTTGCAAACTCCAATGGGTACAAGCCTGAACTATGCAGTCTTTCTTTGGAAGATAACCCCTTTATCCTAGGAATCATTTGAATGAACCTTATCTGATATTACAGTTGAATCCTTTAAGTAAGGGCATTAACTGTATGCAGCATTCCAGATGTGGTTCCACTACATGGCAAAATTGTCCTATTTTTATACTATGCACACAGTCCTTGTTGGATCTGTTTCCTGTGGTAGTTGGGAACTTTCAAACTTCCCATTGTGGTTTCTTTAATCTTTGGGGTGCACTGGAGAAAGGAGCTCGTTTCTGTGCATTCGCACCACTTCAGTGCTGTGCAGCTCTGCCAGTCTCAGTACACCCTCACAACAAGTCACTAATATCTCAGATCCTCTGGTGCTCTTTGAAATGTACTCTTTCAACATGTTTGCAGTTGCTTGTCTTGATTTTTTTTTTTATTTGTTTGTTTTCTGTACATTGAAGACACTTTATTAGCACATGGTTCTTTTCCACTTCTTACACCAGGTTTAATTTGCCAGTTGTACTGTGACTGTTCCATTTAGTTGTGGACCTGATAGAGTCTGGGCTGGATTTGAACTCTGGTCCCATTGAAACCACCCAGTTTCCCCAACTTCTTTGCTTTTTTTATTTATTCATGGGATGTGGGTGCAGTTGAAACGTCTGGCATTATTGCTTGTCTCTAACAGTGGAGCTGCTCACTCTTATGTTTCAGAGGGTCATTAAAAGTCAATCATGTTGCTGATGATCTGGACGCGCATGTAGTCCAGACCAGATAATGACAACAGGTTTACTTGGGACTTGTGTCTCTCAATCTTTAGTATCAGCCTCAGGATGACAAGCTGACTGTGCTGTTATTCCTTTTTTTTTAGTGTGTATAGTCTAAAGTTAAAGATTTGTTACATTTCAATGATAATTGCTAGATTACTGTGTGCATTAGTATCTCATAAGTGGGTTATCTTGTCTGCAGGGAACATCCTGGCTTAAGGCACTACAATTTCAGCACAGTGTTATGGAGCACTGCATTGTTTTTACTATATTCTTCATGCTATGCCAAAGCTGCCTCTCTGAGGCCCAGGAGGCAATGCCATGAGGATGTGGATTTGGGGAATTGGAGGAAATCTTGGTACCTCCAGCTTCCAAAGGATGTGGTGTGATTTTCTTTGCTCTATTTTGCATGTTCTTAAAACCTGGAGTTGAGGTCATTCCCTGGTCAGTGAACTCTGGGTGTTGGAGATGTGCTACACTAAATTGGCAGGTATTTTACTAACACCACTAGCATCTGTGATTTGATGAGTGGGGTTTGATAGTAGTTCCTGTTGCAAAAAGTGTGAAGCATGTAGTCATTGCACTGGGGGATGCTTTGATATAATCTGGAATAGACAAGTGGGTGCATTTGGCCAAGAAAGGGGCAAACTGTTAATGCTCTGCATTCTTTTTGTTAGCTGGTTTGAGGCTTTCAACAGTGCCCCAGCGATATCCAGAGGATTCTGTTCTCTAGAGGTACAATATGCTATGCAATTGAATCTGTTAGGATAATGTGTTGGTTTACACGTTGCCTCTAATCTCTGCCAGAAGTGAGCCATTTTCTTACCTATGAAGTCACCCATCCTGGGCATCCCCACCTCAAGTCTATTGTTAACTGGACAGCAAAGAAGAATTTTCAGTGATGCAGTGCTCAACATATTCCTCAAGGATATCTGAAGTAAACAAGAGGGTGAAAGGTTAAATTGCTTACCTTAATAACTCCTAGTTTTGTAATAGTCGTATTCCAGTTCCTGGTGGCTGTCAAGCTGCAGCGTACAATTGACTTTCTCACTTAGAGTGGCCACAATAATTGTTATGAACAGATGAGAAGGAAGAACCAACTTCAGTCATTTGAAAGTCGTCTTGGTGAGATATACTATTAAAATTTCTTTTCAGTGTCATACTACTTGATAAGGTCCCTTGAAATGTTTTGGGACTTTTTGCTATGTTAAAGATGTTTTACAAGTGCATTTTTCCATGCAGGATAGTGAATCAGTAGAATTTTTTTACTGAAAAGGGCTGTTGAGGCTGGGTCACTAAGTATATGCAAGACCAAGATAGAAAAAGTTTCATTCTGTAATGGAATCAAGAATTATGGGGGAAAAGGCAGAAAAGTGGAGTTGGGCCATCTGCATCAGCCATTATCCCATCGTTTGTCAGTTGTCTAACTTTTCATAGATTCTTGTTGCATACGAATCATTCAGTGCCTGTATTGGGCTGTTTTGAAAACAGCCCAGTGAATTTCACTTATCCTGTTCCCTGTAGCCTTGCAAATCCATCCCGTGGAGTAATTAGCCATTTCTATTTCCATGTTTTGGGGTCCATAATTAACATTGTTTTAGGGAAGGAAGGGTTTATGTTATTATGTTAGATACAAAACACAGGATTAACTGTGATTTTGCGTCTTGATGAGCAGGTATCTATATTATCAATCTGAGGAAAACATGGGAGAAACTGCTGCTTGCTGCTCGTGCCATTGTCTCTATTGAGAACCCAGCTGACGTTTGTGTCATCTCCTCTAGACCATTTGGACAGGTGGGTACAAAAGTAACGATCTGTTTGATTTTGTTTTCACTGAGCGACTGGTATCTTGTAAAACTGCACATTATTAAAACCTGGGAGCTGGGGCCAGTATCTTGGTCAGTGAACTCTCAAGTGTCGGAAATGTGCTACAATAAATCTGGCAGGTTTTTCGCTAACACCACAAGGGTCCATGTGACTCGATGAGTGGGGTTTGATAGTAATCCTTGTCACAATTGGTTCTGAAGCATTGGCATTACAGCGGAGTGCTGCTTAACTTCGAGATAACCATAATCTTTGAAAGCTGAGAATGGACACCTGTTGGGTATTAATAATGAAAGGGGCTATGAAAGAGTTACCAAATTTTAACATCTCTGAAGGTTTGTTAAATCCCACTTGGGAGTTACACACATCCGTTTTCTGTTCTGAACGATGTTCAAATATTGAAGAACTTCAGGGTGGGCTCGGCTGGTTTACTGAATGGTTCTTTCCAAGTTTGTTTACAGTGACTGCCTCTTGCTCCTCAGCGTGCTGTGCTGAAGTTTGCTGCTGCCACTGGTGCCACCCCAATTGCTGGAAGGTTTACCCCAGGTACATTCACAAATCAAATCCAAGCTGCCTTCAGGGAACCCCGTCTGCTGGTAGTGACAGACCCTCGACAGGATCACCAGCCATTAACTGAAGCATCGTATGTCAACATCCCCACCATTGCCATGTGCAACACTGACTCACCGCTGCGTTATGTGGATATTGCAGTTCCGTGCAACAACAAGGTACAGCTGTTTATTACTGTGCATTCATCCAGTGTGGCTTAATTGATGCAATTTTAACTTCATTCTGAAGATGCACTTTGGTATTTTCTTGACAATGAAGGCTGCTATCTTGTGCTAATGGGATATTTCCTGATCTTATGCCTTTACTGCTCTGATATGTATATGAGAAATTTTCCGTCTTCTTCCAGTTGATCAGAACAGTGGATGGGCTAACCTGGATGGAGAGTGCTCAGGGTGGGCAGGCAGGGGAGGAGGAAGAGACACCCATGCACATAAGAGTCCTGACTCGGAATGAGATGGGACGGAAGAAATGAGAATAAAGCTATACTGAAGGGACATTGGAAGAGCTGGGGCTGCGGTCACTGGAATGTCTATTTCATCAGGGACTTGGCTTATTGCGGACCCATTTAGGATCCGTGGTTGGGAGTGTTTTATGACACAATAATTATGCCATTATTACAGTATCTAATTTTTTAATTAATGTATTTCCAGCCACATCAGGTTTTCAGAAAGATGTATTGTGTCTGACACAACTGAAGGTACTGCTTGAGCAGGTGAAAGATGTAGTGGATGTGGGAAGGCAGTGGATGCTGTGTCTGTGGACTTTTTAAGAACATTTTCGTTGAGGTGTCATGTAGGAGACAGTGTGTAATAAAAGGGGTCATAGGAAATCTGATTGTGGTGAATCTGAATCTTGGTGTGGGCAGCAGTGCACATTGCTAGAACTTGGAGCTGAGGCCACTCAGTGGCCAATGAACTCTGAGAGTAGGAAATGTGCAACATTATTACGCAGGAATCTCTAACACTGCTCGAGTCTCTGGCTCAGTGAGTAAGGATTGGTAGTAATCCCTGCTACATTGGAAATAGTATTAGGAATCCTTACAGATTCAGTCCCAGGCAGTTGATGGAGACCCTCCGGCTATTTAGGACTGCTTTGTGCTGCTGGAGTAAATGAATAGATGTCTGGAATTCTCTCTCCCAAATACCAGACGAGCTGGGTCGTTGAATACTTTTAGGACAGAAGTGATTAGATCCTTGACTAACAAGGGAGTCAGGTTTTCTGGGAAAGACAGGAAAGTGGAATTGAGCATCAATCAAATCTGCCATGATTTTATTAAATGGCAGAGTGGACTTGAGGGATTGAGAGGTCTATATCTTTGAATGATCTTATGAGCAGATTCTATGGTACTTCATGACTGTAAAGTGCTTTGAGATGTCCTAGGGTTCTGTGTATAACTCTTTATAATGAGGGTTTTGCATATGGCCCTCCTATCCAAGTTGATGGGAATGACTGCCAGAGGGCCTCTTGTTGTGGGTCATTACTGCCCCTGTGCATTGCTGCCATCTACTAACATTGGTGCTCATTGAGGCAACTGGTGCCTACCTCCTATAGCAAGCAGTACCCGCACACAGCCAGTGAGCTCCCAAATAGAGCACTGCTGACAGGAGTTGTTCAATTCATCCTGTAGGTCAAGAAACAAATGAGGGATAATCAGATGCACCACATATAACACATTTTACAATACATTGACTACTGTAACCTTGTGTCTTTGAAATGTTGTGTAAGGTTTTGACCTTTCACTGCAGATGTTGGGAGGATGGAAGTCAATGACCAGATTTCTCAACTGTTTGGTCTTCTTTGCTAGGGTGCGCACTCCATTGGTCTGATGTGGTGGATGCTTGCCCGGGAAGTTCTGCGTATGCGTGGAACCATTAGCCGTGAACATCCATGGGAGGTGATGCCTGATCTGTACTTCTACAGGGATCCTGATGAGGTGAGTTTGATAAATGACTGATTACCCTTTGTTTGAGAGTTGTCTGGTTACCTCAAAGATCTTTGTGAACCACTTTTAATTTTTCCATTTCCATACTGAGATCTGCTGTCTTGCTCAATTAATTCCCTCCAGAGAGTGTCAGATTTATTTTCGTCTGATCTTGCAAGTACTGTGTAAAAATGACAACAGTGCCTGTGGAGATGCCTTCCCTTTTGTGTTAAAAAGGTTGCATCTGATAAATTTGTTCAAAGTCACCCTATGAAATCCGAGCTCAGGGCTATTTGACAAGGTGCGCCGCTGTCGGCTGAAGACCACATTGGTACTAATCTGTCATTGGAATGTTTAGGGAGAGATTTTGAATTTACCTGTCATTAAAATAACATTGGTATCTCGCTGCATTTACAAACCTTGACAAGAGTATCACTTTTACTTGAAACAATGAATGATTAGTGGTTCTTGTTAACTATATCTCTTTCTTTTGAAAATCGGTTCTCTTGTAGATTGAGAAGGAGGAGCAAGCTGCTGCAGAGAAGGCTGCTGGTAAGGAGGAGTACCAGGGAGAATGGACTGCTCCCGTCGCAGAGTTCGTTCAGCCTGAGGTTGCCGACTGGTCTGAGGGGGTGCAGGTCCCTTCTGTGCCCATCCAGCAATTTGCAGCTGCAACTGGTAAAAACCTGGCTGAGACGCTGGAGGCAGCGAGTACATATGCCAAGCCAGCAACATTCACCGCTGAAACAGCTTCAAGTGAGTTTCGGGGTAACCAGCACCTCACTAGTGAATGATTTTGGTCAGAATTGGGAGATTGGGAGTTGTGGGAGGAGGAAACCATTTTTAAAAAAAAGTTTACCTCTGTCTTGCGTCAGTAACACTTCTTTTTGATGTGCAGTTGCACACTCTGAACATCCAAGATGATGTCCAGCCTCATTATAGCTGTTCCCACCCGACTATCACCAGAACAGTTTTGATCTCCATCTTTAAACTGTCAGCAAGGATTATTTTTTAATGTTCTCTAATAACTGATTTCTTGAAGCATTAACCTGTGCTAACGAATATGCCATTCCAGTTTATTAGCTGCATTTCCTGAATTCAATAGGATTATTTTCCGATAAGTGGGTCTTTAGTATTGATTTGTGTCACAACTGATAGAATTCACTGTTGCCAGATTTTGTGGATTGCAAAATCAAACTGGCCAGGCATTTCCACCAGGACAGAATGCAGCTGTCAAGAGGCAGTTCAGCATAGGATCCCTCACTCACTATTGTCCAGAGTCCAGTAGCCTTTGAAGATCCAATTTAACAAAGATTAGTTTGACTGAATACAGTATGTGTGCAGAAGATATGAGGTAGGGAGGGGGAATTGGTAACTCTGCAGATGATGTAAAGATTGGCCGGGTAGTTAGACAGTGAGGAAGGTGGTCTTTGGTTGCAGCGGGAGATAGATGAATTGGTCAGATGGGCAGATGCAGTGGTAAATGCACTTTGGGAAACGTGAAAAAAGGCAAGGGAGTAGTCTATGAATGACGGGACACCAGCAAGCTCGGAGCAGAGGGATCTTGGGGCATTTGTCCACCAGAAGGTGATAGAACAGGGAAGTTTTGCCATATCAGCATGGATTATGAGAGCAGGAATGTTATTTTGGAGCTGAGCAAAACTTGGCCACAGCTGGAGAACAAAGTACAGGAAGGAAGTGATTGTATTGGGAAAGGTGCAAAGGCAGTTCCCCAGGATGTTGCTTGAGCTGGAGTAGTTTCTCTTTGAAGAGAGGTTGGATAAGCTCGGGTTGTTTTCTTTGGAGCTGAGGGGGAAGGGACCTGAATAAAGGGCATAGATAGAGTAAATAGAAAACGGCTGTTCCCTTAGTTGAGGGGTGAAAAGTAAGGGGCATAATTTTAAGGTGAAATGGAGGAAGTTTAGAGGGTGGAATGCTCTGCCTGAGGCAGGAGACCTCAATCTTTGAAACGTACTTGGACAAGCACTTGAAGTGTCATAACATTCAAGGCTATGGGCCAAGTGCCAGAAGGTTGAACTAGAGTCAGAGTTATACAGCACAGAAACACACCCTTCAGTCCAACTTGTCCATGCCAACCAAATATCCTGAACTGATTTGTCCCATTTGCCAGCATTTGGCCTATATCCCACTTAAACCTTTCCTATTCATGTACCCATCCAGATGCCTTTTAAATGTTGTAATTGTACCCACCTCCACTTCCTGTGGTAGCTCATTCTATACATGCACCAACTTTTTTGTGTGAAAATGTTGCCCCTGAAGTCCTTTTAAATCTTTCCTGTGTCACCTTAAACCTATGCCCTCTAGTTTTGGATCCCCTACCCTGGGAAATATACCTTGGTTATTCACTCTGTCCTTGCCCCCCATGATTCTACAAGGTCATCTCTCAGCCTCTGACGCTCCAGGGCAAATAGGCCCAGCCTATTCAGCCTGTCCCTAGAGCTCAAACCTTCCAATCCTGGCAACGTCCTTGTAAATCTTTTCTGAGCCCTTTTAAAGTTTAACAATATCTTCCCTAAAGCAAGGACACCATAACTACACAGCATTCTAAAAGTGGCCTCACCAATGTATTGTACAGCCTCAACATGACATCCCAACTCCTATACTCAGCACTAACCAATGAACTGGTGGAGATTGAGTTATTTTTGTCAGTGCAGACTCTGGGCCAAATTATTCTATTTGGTAAAAGATTTGTGGGTTTAGTTTTGAGTTCTGCAGTTCCTGGTTTGAAGGTATCATTGAAACATCTGTAAGGTTAGTTGGGGGCAAGGAGAACTGTGGGTGTTTATGAAGTTTGACTTGGCAGTCAAGTGAAGGCTGGAGGATAGAATACCAGCCTTAATTTTGAATGCTGTCCATGATACATCCATGTGAAGGTTGTTTGCATAGAGTGATTGACTCCTGTAATTGTGGTTAGTACAGCAGGCACTAAAGTTGATCCTCTGTCTTGGTGATTGATGATCTCCTGAGTTCAGGGATTCTCTAATGTTTTTCCTATTTTTTTTTTTTAAAAACAGAGGACTGGAGTGCCCAGCCTGCTGCTGATGACTGGTCAGCTGCTCCCACTGCACAGCCTCCAGAATGGGGTGGTGCTGCTGCGGACTGGTCCTGAGACTGGGGATGGTGTTGACCAGGAGAACCGATCTATCTTTGGTTGAAAAGCAGGAAATAAAAGTGATTCGATTTTAAAATATTCTTGTCTGGTGTTATCTCTGGGGGGGGAAAAGAATTTGTCTGCTAAGGCCAAGCCAATTACATTTCTAATTGGGTCTTATGAGTGCGCAGTGAATTTTGTTTTTTTTTTGGATTGCAGCACTAAAGGAAACACAACTAGAACATTCCATTTGAGGTTGCTGTGTTTCTCTTGGCAAGTGTTGATGTCTCTGAAATGATGGGCATAAACCAACTGAGGTGGACTCTGCAGTAAATGGGAGGTGCGCTGAATTGGCCTCTCAGCATTGATTTGTACTTTTGTTCATGCCTTTTGAGGCCGGGCCTATTGCGATCCAGGTGGGTAATAGAGCTCTAGGTATGCTGCGTTGTCAGTAGTCAGTTTCTGCTCTGAGCGAGAACTCTTAGATTCTTGATGTTCCTGAGATTATTTTTTTAATCAGGATTCGTTGATAAATAAAATGGTAAATTGGGAATGTCAGAGTTCCTATGCAGCCATATGGGAAGGGGGTTCTGTCTGTTGTACGTATGCCCACAGTGCTGTTGGGGGATGAGTTCCAAGATTTTGACCCAGTGATAGTGATAACAGTCAATATAGTTCCAAATGAGGACTGTGTGGCTCAAAGGGCAACTTTCAGGTGGTGCTGTTCCTGGGAGTCTGCTGCCTGTGTGGTTCCATATGGTGGAGGGTGTTAAAGGAGACTTAGTACAGTTTGTAGATGGTACAAACTGCTGCTAATATGCATCTGTGGGGAGTGCATGTTGAAATCATTGGTGCTAATCAAATGCTGCTTTGTCCTGAATGGTGTATAGCTGTTTAAATGTTGTTAGAGCAGCACTCTCCCTTGCAAGGGGAGAGCATTCCATCACACTCCTGATTTATGCCCTATGGTTGACAAAAGGACCTGGGGAATCAAGTGACTTGTTATAAAATTGCCAGCCTCTGATGCTACAGTACATGGCTTGCCCACTTCCATTATTAGCTCAACTTCCAGTTTCTGGTCATCCCTGGGATGTTTAATATTGGGGATTCAGCAATGGTAATGCTGTAGTACCTTCAGGGGAATGGTTTGTTCTCTTTTTTTGTATATGGTCACTTCCTGAGTGAATGACTGCATCAATGTTACTTGCCACTTCAGTTGCTTGAATGTTGCTGGATGGTGTTGCATATTCATATGAATGGCTTCAGTGTCCCAGGAGTTACAAATGCTGACTATTATCAGATATCCCCACTTCCAATCTTATGTTGGAAGGTTGTTAAAGCAGAGGAAGGTGGTTGAGCTCAGGACATTGCCTTGATGAACTCCTGCACTGATACCCTAGGATTGAGGTAATTGGCTTCCATCAATTACAGCCATCTTCCTTTGTGCCAGATATGACTAACCAGTGGAGCATTACTCTTATTTCTCATTTGTTTGTGGGATGTAGGTGCTGCTGTCTAGGTCAGCATTTATTGCTTCTAGAATCTGAGGCTTGCCTGAGCCATTCCATAGGGCAGGTAAGAGTCAATGATACAGCTGTGGGGCTGGAGTTGCACGTGGGCTGGGCCACTGCAGGTGAGCACAACTTCTTTCCTAGAATGAGATGGGTGGGGTTTTCACAAAAATCAAAAGTTTGTTGACATCAGGTCAAGTTTTGATTCCCGATTTCACATTGATTTTGTATTTCCGACATGGTGGGATTCCCAACTTCAAATATGCCACCATCTATCTCCTGACTTCTATTTCACTCTGGCTTCCTGATGCTGCATTTGGCTAGCAACTCCCTAGATGTTGATGATAGTCACAATCCCTTCACTTATTATTTGCATGCAATGACAGCATTTCAATTCAGCACTGTGCAGCCATTTTGCTAATGTTTGGTAGAAGTTGTAATGTTTAAGAATGGTCTTTTGACTTGCCATCCTGTACTATCTTCTAGTTAAGACTAGAGTATCTGCATTTGTGTATTTCATTTGCTCTGTTGTAGCTGATCGCAAATTTTGTTTTGGAACCAGCATGCTCGCAGTGTCAAGGTAAATACTAAAATCTTCCTGTCTTCTGTTTCGAGATGGTAGGTTATCTCAGGGCATTAGTTCATGAATCTTCATCTGATACCAAATTTGGAGGCCTGTTCTTACTCACTAAAAGATAGCTGCAAATTGACAGGCCAATTGCAATATTGGTATGAGGACCCCTACTTTCAGTCTCTGGGATATAAACTTTCCTTGCCTAAAGACAATTTCGATTACACTAACAAATGTTATTGGTGACTGAATCAGAAGATCATTCGTAGGTATAGCAATCTGTACGAGACATGATTTGAGTAGATTTTCAGTGCTGAACTGAACCACTATTGTATGCAAATTTGTGACACAGCCCAGAAATGATCCTTTTTGACTCAACACTGATGTCCGTAACTCTTGTGTTGTAGTTATCAACCAGTCCCTTCTAGTAATGTAAGAAGTTAAGACTTGGTGTACACTACAGTTAATTACAGACCATTTCCTGACCTCCCTTATGACCTGTGGTGGTGGTGATGAAGCTGCTGCTATTAACAGTTCTGGTTTCCTGAGCCATTATGGAGAAAATTCTACACCAGTTGGGAGTCGCTTCCTCAGCTTTTCAAAGTTAAGAATAAAACTTTGAGGCTTTGGGTGGTTTAATTATGTGAAATGCCTGGAGACATTTGGGTGAGAAAATGGTGGGTAAATATTTAATTGGTGTCAAAATACCAGTTACTTAACTGACCACAGTAAATATAATGCAATCTTAGGGAGAATCTTCATCTAAATTTGTTGCGTCACTGCTGGTAAATTCCAAATACTTCCTTTTTGGTACGTTTCCTGATGTACTGACAAGTGGCTTTTGCCAAGCCTTTAATTCTTCCCTGTTTTCCAGCATTGATCCTTGCTTGGAGATTTTAGAAGCTTATGTGTGCTCCTGTCAGTTTCTTTCCCAACTGTTCATATGGACATTTATACAATTGTATGAATTTGGAGCAGAAGCAGGCCTTTTAGCCATTCAAGCCTGCTGTACCATTTGATAATACCATAGCTGCTCAGTCTGTGTTCTGAATTCCAGATTCTCTTGCCAGACAAGAATCTGTTTATCCCCAACTTTAAAAATGTTCAGTAACTCTGCTTCCACTTTTGAGGCAGTGTTCCAAAACCCCTCAAACCTCGGAATACATTTTCCTTCATCTCTTCTAAATGGGCAACCCCTAATTTTGTGTTCTAATTCTGGGTTGCCAACAAACCAGGACGTACTTGCCATGTCCAGTTTATCAATGCCAGTCAGTAGACAAACCCAAAGGTTTAAATGAGATAACAAGGTGTAGAGCTGGATGAACACAGCAGGCCAAGCAGCA
>NC_063368.1:3160026-3174291 GCF_021869965.1 Rhincodon typus
TAGGCCTGAAACATCAGCCTTCCTGCTCCTCTGCTGCTTGGCCTGCTGTGTTCATCCAGCTCTACACCTTGTTATCTCTGATTCTCCAGCATCTGCAGTTCCTACTATCTCCCAAAGGTTTAAACATCAGGTGAACGGGCTTTTGTAGTGCAGTGGTAATGTCCCCACCTCTACCTGAGAAGGCCCAAATTCAAGTTGAATCTGTTTTAGAAATGTAACATGACATCTCTGGAAAAGTTGTTTGTTTTTAAAAAATAAACCTCAAGTGAGGAGCAATGTTGTAAAGATGGACCCTTCATTGACCTCAACCATTGTAGGATTTGAACCTGTAATGCTGGTATCCCTCGCTTTCTGAAAGCGGCTGTCCTGCTGCAGAGCCAACAGTTGACTACAATGTTCACATGCAAATTCTAACTCTTGTAACATCACTTCTTCCCTTTTGCCTAACAGCCCCTCTTAAGGTATTGGCCACTTTAGTGATGTATGTGACATGGAGACCCTTTGCTGCTTCTCTGTAATCTTGCCATTAAGAAAGCATTACGGTTTATCTCACTTGGATCTGAAATGGATTTCCTCACAGTTGATTACATTGAAATCCATCTGCCACTGTTTTGATTTCTCACTTATCTGTTTGTCCCTTTGCAACATCACACTCCCATCCATGGTGCATCTTACTGTAGTGCTTTTTCTGGACATAGGCTGAAGGATCTGTTATTGATCAATATGATGGAAGGCTGAGGCCCTGGTACAGATTACTGATGGGCAATGCTAATCCATTCTGGTCACTGAGTGTTCCCTTCATTTCCTCCTTGATGTGTTCAAACATGCACAATTATTGTGCCAGTGGTCTCCTATGGTACTTTACCAAATGCTATCTTGAATTCCACATTAATAGCAACGCTGACACTCTGCTATCTAGGTAGCCCAGATAAGTCAGATATCACTGCCTTTCTCAAATCCATATGAGCTCTGATTTCCTAATACATCCTTTTTCCTTCTTTCTTGACTCCATTTGTCCCTTATCCTGACAACATACCCTTCTTGCCTCAATCATGATATCACTAATTTCCAGTATCAACCTATAAATGGTATTGGGAGGTGTTTCTGGTTAGGCTTATCTCTAGTTGCCTTGGAGAAGGTGGTGGTGAGCTGACTTCTTGAACCTCTTGAGTTTGTGATGTTGGGATGTGCACAACACTGTTAGGCAGGGATCAAAAAAAAATTTAACCCATGGACAGTGAAAGGAATGGCAACATATTTCCAAGTCAGGATGGCGTGTGGCTTGGAGGGGACCTTGGTGTTCCCATACACTTAGGGATTGATAACAGGATCAGGAGATGTGAACCAAGAAGCTTGTCATGTAGTAGGTTTTCTTGATTGAAAAATTCAAATATATTGAGCAAGAGCATCCCCTGCTGGTAGCAGAAGTCACTACATCTAGTGTTCCCAGTGGAATCCCAGGCCAGTCCTGAACCTGCTCAGTTTCCAAAATTTGATTTAAATGCATTTATAACATGGTGATCACGCCTTTGAACCACGACAATCTTCTCTCAACCATTCAATGTGGCCTTATTAAGATGCCTATTTCCATTGTAACATCCCACTGTAACATCTGATTACAGCACACTGCTGCTGAAATCCTCACTTGCAACTTTGTCATTTCTAGACTTGATGATTCCTCCCAGATTCTACCTTCTGGACACTTGAGCTCATCCCAACTCTGCTGCTTGTGTCCTAATGCAGATAGAGGAGGGTCCCCTTGCTGTAACCATTCTGTGAACTCACACACAAGTCATTCATCCACAACTATCCTGCACTGGCTCCTGTGGCATAGCCTCTTCCCTGCTTTGTAACCTCCTCTGCCCGTACAAATTTCCAAGACATTTATGTATACTTATTTATTTCTGATCTCTTGAGCATCCCTGATTGATTATGATTTTTTCACCATCAGTGACCATTCCTTGCTTCAGATGCCTAGGCTCAAGGCCTGAACTCCCTCCATAAATTATTTTCTTCTCCAGAAGTGCTCTTACACCCAACTGAACTTTTTTTTTTTTTTTTTCTCCTGTCACCAATAAATCACCTATATTTTTCCAACTGATTACCCTTAATGGGCTTTGCATATAAGTTAATGTAGACCACCAAAGGTGCGAGGGAGTTGGAGCTTTCCCACTTTTAAGATATTCCTTTTAAACCTACTCATTTCTGAAGAAGGATCCTGACCTGAAACATCAACTTTCCTGTTCCTCTGATGATGCCTGGCCTGCTGTGTTCCTCCAGCTCCATACTGTGTTGTCTCTTGTTATTGATCAAGTTGCTGGCCATCACTATAATCTCCTTATTCAGCTCGATGTTTAATTTTACTTTATAACATTTCTGTGAACTGCCTTAGGACATTTTATTGAAAGCCTGTATGTAAATAGAGCTTGGTTTTAGCTACAGAAAGGAAAGTGAGAACTAAAGATAATAACATCATAACTTTACTGCTATTATGTAGTGTTTGCTTTACCATTTGTTAGCTTTAGAATTAAACTCAATTTATTGCCCATGCCATTAATCCCTTCAACTTCAAAATCTGCTGAAAAAGTGGCATTCTTAATTTTTTTCTGAATAACGGTTGTAATCCTCAGTCTATATTTAAAATAATTTCTAATTTATTTCCATCCTTTTATAATGTTGAATATTCCTTTATAGAATGATCACAAATCTAGCCACAATGAATATCAAGTTGATTTGACCAGATCATCGCAAAAAAAGTCCCTTGGGATTCCTCTGTCTCATTCAACTGTCAAACATACTTGAAATTATTGAACGGTGGATGCAAGACCAGTAAATGGCTTGGCTTTTGCCTCCGCATTAACTCCATCAGCTTCACCATTCTTTGCTGCTCCCTCATACCTTTGGATACAGACATTCAGGGAATTGTCTTTACTTCTCTCCCAGGCCTGACTGTTGGATTGAATCAAAGGTGAGTAAATGAAATTAGGGTATAGAGCAGCTCAGATCTAGTCCCTTGGCTCTAGAAGATAAAGGAGTGAAAGAACTAAGGTAGTTTCATTGTTTAAAGGATGAAAGAAAGTACATAGAAACTATTCCCTCTGATAGAATCCAGAATTAGGATTAACCTTTAAAAAATTATAACTAGACTGTTCAGAGCTGATGCCAGAAAGTGTGCTTTTGTTTGTATAAATTGTTGTGGAAATCTGGATCTTGCTCCCCAAAACACTGTTAAGGTGGGAGTCCACTGAAAATTCAGATTTATTTTGTGCAGTGTAAGGGCTATGTGGGAAGGCAATGGCCTAGTGCTATTATCGTTAGCCTATTAATCTAGCAACTTGGCTAATGTTCTGGGGACCTGGAATCAAATCCTGCCATGACACATGGTGGAATTTGAACTCAATAAAAATCTGGAATTAAGAGTTTAATGATGACTGCAAATCCCTTGTCAATTGTCAGGTTAAAAAAACTGGCTCACTAATGCTCTTGAGGGAAGAAAACTGCCATCTTTACCTGGTCTGGCCAATGTATGACTCCAAACCCACAGCAATTTGGTTGACTCTTAACTGCCCTCAGGGCAATTAGGGATGGGCAATAAATGCTGGCCTAGCCAGGGATGCCCCACATCCTGTCAGTAAATAATAAAAATACAAATCAACCATGATCAACCAAGGCTTGAGTGGGCTGAAAACAGTCTACTCCCACTCTGCATGTTCACATCCATCCAAAGCGATTTACTGTTGTTTAAGTTTAGGAGATCACTGCAAAACGTCAGATTTGTCCATTTAAAAGCAGTCAACTACCAGTGAAGGTTCTGTCCTTCATTCTGCTTGTGCTGACTGAGCAAGATACTAAAAGCTGGAAGCTATATTCAGAACATTAATGTGTCCACGGCCTGCAAATGTCAACAGCAGTTAATGATACTCATAGTTAATATCTAATTATAAGTGAACTTCAGACATCTCCCCTGCATTAATAAATCACTATATCTTCATTCCTACTAAGTCCTGAATATTCATTGAATGCAGGAGCAAGTTATTTGTTGAATCTCATTGTGAACCAGCTAGGATCGTGTTTGCTAGCACCAGCAGAATCAATTACCAATCCAGCCCCTCCCACCATCTTTACAGAAGGGAAACAGGCAGCCAGAGTCAGCAGGAATGGAGCATCCTCCTTCCTTATCATTCATCATCATTGCATAACCTTAAAACAATTTAGCTATTTAGTTACTGGTGATTGAACAAAGGAGCTGAAGGTGTGAAGGTTGCAATGTTCAATACATTAACCAGTCTGATAATAAACCAGCTTGGAATTCAGGGCTGAGAGTCACTCAGGGTGTCTCCACAATTTTTCACTCATTTGTAGAACATGTGCATCAGTATCTGACCCAGCGTAATTGCCCTCTAGAAGGAGGTGATGATGAGCTGCCTCCTTAAACTGATATAGACCCGATGGCACAGGTTACAATGCTGTTAGCTAGGGAGTTCCAGGATTTTGACCCAGTAACAAT
The DNA here is from genome assembly GCF_021869965.1 of Rhincodon typus. NCBI lineage: Eukaryota > Metazoa > Chordata > Chondrichthyes > Orectolobiformes > Rhincodontidae > Rhincodon > Rhincodon typus. The sequence continues at coordinate 3,164,534 of NC_063368.1, forward strand.
GAGGGAATGGTGATAGTTACAAGTCAGGACAGTGTGTAAACTGTGGGGCAGGGGACATACTAGTTGTGCTGTTTCTATGCATCTGTTGCTCTTGTCCTTTAAGGCGGTAGAAATTGCAAGTTTGGAAGTTGCTGTCAAACACTTTTGAGTCAGTCAGCATTTGGCTGGGCTCCAGTGGTACCTGTTAGAAATATGGCTGACAAATCTATCACTCAGCCTTTACCTGCACAAGAGTTTGTGATACTGGGGATAGATTCCTGTTAGCAAACCTTTTCCATTGTAGGCAATTCAGAGAGGTTCAGTCACTGATTTCTGGGATGAAGGGCTTGTCTTGTGGGAAGAAGTTCAGCAGTTTGGGCCTACACTCATTGGAGTTTAGAAAAAGGAGAGACAACTTGATCCTATTAACATAAGTTCAGGAGGTCTGGTAAAGCAGATGCTAAGAGAGGATATTTCCCAATGTCTTGTGGAATCTAAAACTGGGGTAATATTTCAAAATGACTGGTGTCTCCCTTAAGGAGAAATTTCTTCCCTCAAAGGTTATTATTGTTTGGAATTCTGTTCACTCAACAGCAGTGGAGGCTGGGTCATTGAATATATTCAAAGGAGAATTAGATCATTTTTTAAAAACTGACAAGGGGGTCAAAGGTTATGAGGGCAGGAAAGAAAGTGGGGTAAGGGCAACTACTAGATTTGCCATATCCTTATGGAGTGATGGAGCAGGTCTGAAGAGCTAAAAGGCAGGGTCCTACTCCTATATCTTACGATGTTACAATCGAACGTGCTAATAAAGTGTAATGTAGATTGAAGGTGTCAAAAATCTGCTCCCAGTTGGAAATCAGCATGTGACAGATTTAAGCATGTGGGCTGCTTACGAACCAGCCACTTCCTCCCACATGGAGTAGAGTGAAGCTGCCAAACTGGGAAGTATATGTCAGTCCTGGAGCAACTGGTTCAAATTCAGGGCACATCCCACAGACAACCTCCGGAGAAAAATGCCTGGAGCTGCAGTTCTGGAGAAATTAATCAGGAATCAGATGCTGTTGACTCCACACCACCTTCCCCCATCTCCCCAACAAAAAAGACAAGTTGTAAGTTAAATTCATGTTTGCATGTTTATATATTTTAAAATGTTTTCTGCTTGTCCCTGACAGAGGCTCATTCAGGTTGGCAGGGTCCATCTCCCATGACTTCGGCAGAGAACAATGTGTTTTCACTGACAGAGAACACTGGCAAGCTATTCAACCTGTTGAGGCACGGTGGCAAGGGACTGCCTGGTCTGCAGCATGCAGCGGCTGCCATTTATTCCTCTCCCCTTTCTCAGGCCAAGCAACCACTGTTCATTCCTAGCACCGGAATATCCAGAAGACAGAATTTTCAAAACAAAAAGTTACCCCTGCACACGCTGTTTGTTGTGGGAGAGGCAATCCTGCCATTATTTATCATCATTAAACACACACTCATACACAGCAGGCAGCCTTGGAAAATCTTTCAGAAAATCTGGTTTAAACAGCCCCACCAACTCCCTTAGTCAGACAATGATACAGGACAGTGCTCACCTCCCTCCCTGTGCCAGAGGTGACTGGGAATGTGCTAAATCCCACCAGCTGCCCTCAGAGCCCCAATTCAGTGATGTGACATTCAGCAACGCCCGCGTTTCCAACACAAAGGGGCAGCCTTATTCCACTCCAATTTGAAGTAACATTATTAAAAAAAAAAACAATTAATTATTTAATTCTGAAAGTTAAGAGTTTAAAGAGGTGGGAAGCTTGGAAGCTCCTCCAACCCTACACCCCCCATCCCCCTGAAGGTGCCAACACTTGCAATGGCATTCAGCCTCATTCAAATGTGGCTAAGGATAGAGCTCAGAAACTATGCAGCCAAAGAGGGTATCACTGCCGAGTCAAAAGCTGTCCTGATCCTTCATGTATATATGAGCAACAAGGGTGGATTTTCACACTCTTTGAGTAGGATGCTGAGTTGATAACAGTACGGCTCACTTGAGATCAGCCGATGTGGCTGCAATAATGAACCAGCTCTACGACGTCTCAAAACGTTGGCAGTGCCTTAACCATGGTTCGTACTAGCACCAACCATAGAGAAAGGTAGCAGATGCTTAAAGCTAAATGCAGCAAGTATATAATCGCAGAATAAATCACGAATCTTCAGACAGCCATTACATGATCCTCCTGTGCTCAGAGGTTGGCCAGAATTGCTGCAGGAGCTGCTGCACTTTCTGGTGGCCATCCAGCCATCTGGTAGAAAAGCTGAATATGGGCTACTGAAATGCCTTTCAAAGTAGTTTGCACAGTTCTGGGGACTTCCCTACCTACCAATCAGTAATCTGCCTGATCCATAATGTTGTTCAGTACATGATAATAATAGCGTTTTTGTTGAGGCTATTCCAGGCAAAGACTGACCTGCCTAAGGGTAGGTTAGAATATCTTGCCAGACTGATTTATTGCCCTTTTAGCACCTTGAATTTTGTCCGCTAGGTTAATGCACCTCCCCTCTCCCTCACTTGCTGTTATTGTTTATTCCAATGTCTCACCACCTTCTGTACATAAGGCCTACTGGGTATTGGATAAATAGAACATTTTTTAAAAAAAAAGTCACTTGTCCTGAACACCTGAACAGATCTTCAGCCTCACTTCTTGCAAAGTCTTCAGCCCCACACACCATTCCCACTGGCTTTGCTCTCCACAGTCACTCTCCCCAGGCCTGAGATTTCATCCCCTTACTATCACCACACACACCCCTCCATTTCAATGCACTGAATCTCCCTCCACTTGGTTCTGCTCCCATGGGACCCATGGCTGCTCTACACATTCATGTGGAAAAAGATGTGCTTTTTTTGATGACCCCTTGCTTTGGAATCCTATTTAACCTTTTCAATCTGTCTTTTAATCCAATGAACAGCTCTGTTCGCGTGGCTGAAGTCCTCCTGGCTAGCGGATGAGCTAACAGACAGATGGACTTGTCAAACTCCAGTTGAATTAGGTCCAATTTGTAAATCAAACTCGGTAAATGTTTCCCTTTTCCACAGTGCTCTGGGTCAGAAGTGTTATAAATGTAACAAAAGGAGACTATCCTCAGTCAGGTACCCAACAAGAGACCTCCTAATTGGTGGAGGCCACTGGACCAATTGGGAAATTTAAATCCAACATATCCCATGAGATGTTGTCTACTGCGACCTCAGAAGTCATTGTGATTTCCATTGAACCTTCGAAGAGTCTCCCTGGCTTTGGTTGCCGTCTATGGAAGAGAAGAAATTGGTTATATTAATAATGTTCAATGTTTCTTTTTACAGTTAAGTGCAGAATCATACAACCGTACACACAGAAGTGCATCTGCCAGTTTGTGCCAGCTTCTGAAAGAGTTATCCAATTAGCCCATGCCCCTATTGTTTTCCTATAGACGCCCAGGGTGGGGGGGGTTACTTGGTAGAGTGATTGGGGAGGGTTTAAACCAGTGTGGCAGGGGGATGGGAACCAGAGGAGTAGGGCAGTAGATGCAGAAATTGAGGGAGAGGTAGACACCAAGGCAAACACGACTAAAAACAAGAACAGGCAGGGAAACATGGCTGAAAAGTGCAGGGGAGGTGGTCTGAAATGCATGTGTTTCAATGCAAGAAGCAAGGTAGATGAATTTACAGCTGTGGTTAGTACTTGGAACTATGACATTATTGCCATCACAGAGACTTGGCTGAAAGAGGGACAGGGCTGGCAGCTAAATGTCCCAGGATTTAGATGTTTCAGGTGTAATAGAAGGGGATGTAAAAGGGGTGGGGAAGTTGCATTACTGGTAACGGATTATCTCACAGTTGTACTGAGGACTCATGCAGCGAGGCAATATAGATAGAACTCAGGAATACGAAGGGGGAAATCACAATGCTGCAGTTATACTACAGGCCTCCCAACAGCCAGGAGATAACAAGACAGAAGACGTAGAGAAGATTTTGAAAAGATGTAAAAACAGCAGAGTTGTTGTGATGGGTGATTTTAACTTCTCTTAAATTGACTGGGATTCACTTCATGCTAGGGGCTTGGATGGGGCAGAATTTGTAAGGACTATTCAGAAGGGCTTCTTGACACAGTATGTAAACAGTCTGACCAGGGAAGGGGTTATACTGGACCTGGTTTTGGGAAATGAGGCTGGCCGGGAGAGTGAAGTTTCAGTGGGGGGGTGTTTTGGGCATAGCGACCATAATACTGAGAGTTTTAAGATATTCATAGGGATAACTGCAGTCCTTGGGTGAAGGTGTTAAATTGGGGGAAGGCAAACTATAACAATATTAGGCAGGAACTGGAGAATTTTGATTGGAGGCGGCTGTTTGGGTAAAATCTACATTGGACATGCGCCAGTATTTCAAATGGCAGTTGATAAGAGTTCAGGAGCAGCACGTTCGTACAAGAATGAAGGATAGATATGGCAAGTTACATGAACCTTGGATGACTTTGGTCAGAAAGAAAAAGGAAGCATACGTAAGGTCTAGGAGGATGGGAACTGACAAAGCCCTTGAAGTACACAAGGAAATTAAGACAGAACTTACACGAGGAATTAGAAGGGCTAAAAGGGGTCAGGGAAAGGGTTGGCCCACTCAAGGACACAGGAGGGAATCTATGTGTGGAGCCGGAAGAAGTAGGTGAGGTCCTAAACGAATACTTTGTGTCAGTATTCACCAAGGAGAAGGAATTGGTGGAGGATGATCTCAGGGAAGGGAGTGTCAAAATTCTAAGCCAAGTTGCTATTAAAGGGGAAGAGGTGTTGTGCATATTAAAAAGTATTAAGGTAGTAGGTAAGTCCCTGGATCCTGATGGGATCTATCCCAAATGATTGAGGCAGGCAAGAGAACAAATTGCTGGAGCACTGACAGACATATTTGTATCCTCTTTGGCCACAGGAGAGGTCTGAAGAATAGCCGATGTTGTCCCATTGTTTAAGGAGGGTAACAGAAATAATCCTGGAAATTACAAGCCTGTGAGCATCATGTCGGTGATAGGGAAATTATTGCAAAAGATTCTCAGAGACAAGATCTACTTAAACGTACTTAAAAGCAAACGGACTTATTAGTAATAGCATGGTTTTATGCAGGGGAGGTTGTGCCTCACTAACTTGATTGTGTTTTTTGAGGAAGTGAAGATGAGGGAGAAGCAGTTAATGTTGTCTACATGAACTTCAGTAAAATCTTTGACAAGGTTCCTCATGGCAGATTGGTACAAAAGGTGAAGTCACATGGTATGAGGGGTGAGCTGTCAAGATGGATACAGAACTGGCTTTGTCATAGGAGACAGGATGGTGGTGGAAGGATGCTTTTCAGAATGGAGGGTTGTGATTAGTGGTGTTCCACAGGGATCAGTGCTGGGACCTCTGCTGTTCGTGATCTACATAAATGATTTGGAGGAAAACGTGGCTGGTCTAATTAGTAAAATTTGTGGATGATATTCAGGTTGGTGTAGTTGCGGATAGTGAAGAGGATTGTCACAGGATAAGCAAGATATAGATCAGTTGGAGGCATGGGCAGAAAAATGGCACATGGAGTTTAATCTGGACAAATGTGAGGTGATGCATTTTGGAAGGTCAAGTACAGGTGGAAGTTATCCAGTGAATGGCAGAACCCGTAGCAGTATTGATATGCAGAGGGATCTGGGTGTGCAGGTCCACAGATATTGAAGGTGGCCGTGCAGGTAGATAAGCTAGTAAAAAATGCCTATGACATGCTTCATTGGAAGGGGCATTGAGTACAAGGATAGGGAAGTTATGCTGCAGCTTTATAGAACTTTAGTTAGGCCACACTTGGAATATTGCTTCTGGTTTTCTGCTCACCACACTACCAGAAAGATGTGGATGCTTCTGAAAGGTAGAATGCAGGAGCTTGAGGGGTGACCTAATAGAAATTTCTAAGATTGTGAATGGCATGGATAAAGTGGAAAGTATGTGGCTTTTTCCCCAGGGTAGAGGGGGCAATTACTAGGGGACACAGGTTCAAGATGCGGGGTGGGGAGAGTTTCAAAGAGATGTGCAAGGCATGTTTTTCACACAAAGGGTGGTGAGTGCCTGGAATACGCTGCCAGAGGTGGTGGTTAAAGCAGTCACAATAGTAGCTTTCAAGAAACACCTGGATGAATACATGAATTGGACGGGAATAGAGGGATCCTGTAAGTGAAGACAGGTTTAGTATGCAAGGGCAAACCGTGTCAGCACAGGCTTGGAGGACTTTCTTATTCTTTGCTCCATCCCTGGTTATCTGATGAATCTCCTGTGCATGCCCTCCAGTGAAATCACATCCATTCTATTGTGTAGTGACCAGAACTGCACACAGTATTCCAGCTGTGGCCTAACCAAAGTCCCACTGAAGCTCAACATAAATGTCTGGTTCTATTCTATTGAATTGTTTCTGCACCTTTATCAAGATCTTGACATGCAGCTCTATGCTTGGCACTCAGTCTGGGACACAATACACAGTAGAGTGCTAACTCTCATCCTATAAAGATCTAACATACCTCCTTGCTTTTGTACTCTATGACTCTATTAATAAAGCCTTCGATCCCATGTGGTTTTAAACTGTTGTCTTGACTTTTCCTGTCATCTTGAAGCATTGTATGTGTACATACTCTCAAGTCTCTGTCCCTGTACCACTTCAGAAGTTTCTGTTCCTTTGTCTTTGTTTGCTTTTCAAGGCACATCACATTTCAGGACAGTTTAACACCAGTTTCACAGCTTAATGACTGATGACAGGATTTATGCAGCTCTGCCAATCAATGTAATTATGATTTTTTCATTCATGTGTGGGACATAGGTGTCACGGGGGGTGGGGGTGGGGTGGGGGGTTGCCCAGCATTTGTTGCCCTTGAGAAGGTGGTGGTGAGCTGCCTTCTCGAACCACTGCAGTCCACCTGCTGTGGATTGACCCAAAATGTCATTAGTGAGGGAATTCTAGGATTTTTGACCCAGCAACAGGCGATATATTCCCAAGTCAGGATGGTGAGAGGCTTGGAGGGGAACTTGCAGGTGGTGGTGATCCCCATGTATCTGCTGCTCTTGCCCTTCTGGATGGAACTGGTTGTAGGTTTGGAAGGTCTAAGGATCTTTGGTGCATCTTGTAGACAGTATGCACTGCTGCTGGAGGGAGTGGACGTTTGTGTATATGATGCCAATCAAGGGGGCTGCTTTGTCCTGGATGGTGTCAAACTTATTGCATGTTAGAATGTAGAACAGTACAACACGGCACAGGCCCTTCGGCCCACGATGCTGTGCCGACCTACTATCCTATTAAGATCAAACTACCCTGCATACCCTACATTTTACTATCCTCCATGTGCCTATCCAAGAGTCGCTTGAAAGTCTCTCAAGTACCTGACTCCACTACCACTGCTGGCAGCGCATTCCACACGCCCACCACTCTCTATATAAAGAACCTACCTCTGACATCTCCCCTGTACCTTCCTCTAATCACCTTAAAATTATGCCCCTTCGTAACAGTCATTTCCGCCCTGGGAAAAAGTCTCTGACTATCCACTCTATCTGTGCCTCTCATCATCCTGTACACCTCTATCAAGTCACCTCTCATCCTTCTTTGCTCCAATGAAAAAGGCCCTAGGTCCCTCAACCTTTCCTCATAAGACCTGCCCTCCAGGCAGCATCCTGGTAAATCTCCTCTGCACTCTCTCTAAAGCTTCCACATCCTTCCTATAATGAGGCGATCAGAACTGAACACAATATTCCAAGTGTGGTCTAACCAGAGTTTTATAGAGCTGCAGCATAACCTCACGGCTCTTAAACTCAATCCCCCTGCCAATGAAAGCCAACGCACCATACGCTTTCTTTATAACCTATCAACCTGGGTAGCAACTTTGAGGGATCTATGGACATGGACCCCAAGATCCCTCTGTACCTCCACACTGCCAAGAATCAGGATTCTTCAGGGCCATTAACCCTGTATTCTGCATTTAAATTCAATCTCTCAAAATGAATCACTTCACACTTTTCTGGGTTGAATTCCATCTGCTACTTCTTTGCCCAGCTCTGCATCCTGTTAATGTCCCGTTGCAATCTACAACAGCCCTCCACGCTGTCCACAACTCCACAACCTTCGCGTCGTTGGCAAACTTACTAACCCACCCTTCCACTTCCTCATCCAAGTCATTTATAAAGATCACAAAAAGCAGAGGTCCCAGAACAGATCCCTGCGGAACACCACTGGTCACCGAGCTCCAGGCTGAATACTTTCAATCTACTACCACCTTCTGTCTTCTATTGGACAGCCAGTTTTGCATCCAGACAGCCAAATTGTCCTGAATCCCATGCCTCCTTACTTTCCTGAATGTTGTTGGAGCTACACCATCCAAGCAAGTGCAGAGTCAGAATGCGAATTACTCACTGCAGTATTCCTAGCCTCTGACCTGCTCTTGTAGCCGCTGTGTTTATGTGGTGAGTCCAGTTGAGTTTCTGGTCAATGGTACACTCAGAATGTTGATAGTGGGGGATTCAGTGATGGCAACACCATGGAATGTCAAGAGCTGGTGTGGTTAGATTGTTTCTTATTGGTGATGGTCATAGCTTGGCATTTGTGTAGCATGAATGTTACTTGCCACTTGTCAGCCCAAGCCTGGATATTGTCCAGATATTATTGCATTTGAACATGGACTGCTTCAGTATCTGAGGAGTCCCGAAAGATGCTGAACATTGTGCAAACATCCCCATTTCTCACCTTATGATGGAGGAAAGGTCATTGATGAAGAAGTTGAAAATGATTGGGCCTAGGACACTATCCTGAGAAACTTGTGCAGAGATGTCCTGGAGTTGAAATGACTGACCTCCAATTACCACAACCACTTTCCTATGTGTTAGGCATGACTGCAACCAGTGGATCAGATAAACCTCAACTCCACTTACCTGCACTCTTCCCCATAACCTTGATTCCTTTACTGATTGAAAATCTATTTCAGCCTTGAATATACTTAATAACCAAGCATTGACGATCCCCCACATATTCACAATCCTGAGAGAAGAATTCCTCCTCAGCTCTGTCTTAAATGTGCTACACCTTATTTTGAGATTATGTCCTCTGGTCCTAGACTCTCCCATAGGGGAGAAACAATCTTTCTGCATCTACCCGTCAAATCCTCTAAGAATCTTGTATGTTTCAATAAGGTGTCTCTCATTTTTCTAATCTCCAATCAGTATAGGTCCAACCTATTCAACCTCCTTATAAGACAGTCCCTCCATATCTGGTATCAGCCTAGTGAATCTTCCCTGGTACTGCCTGCAATGCCAGCCTATCTTTCCTCAGATAAGGAATTCAATAATGTTCACAGAATTCCAGCTGTGGTCTGACTGGTGCCTTGTATAGTTTTTGCAAAACCTTCCTGCTTTTATCTCCATTCCCTTTGAAAAGGCCAACATTCCATCTGCCTTCACCATCACCCACTGAACGTGGATGTTAAATTTTTGGGATTCATGGATAAGGACTCCAAATCCCTCTGTTCTGTAGCTGTCTGCAGTCTTTTTCCATTCCAATAATATTCAGCTTCTCTATTCTCCCTGCCAAAGTGCACAACCACTCCCATTGTCAGGTAAAAACAGACAGCACAGAGAAGGAGATGGCAGGGTCTACAGTGATCAGTTCAGAAAAAATGCACTGGAGCTTTCATCCTGAGAGAGGGGTTGGGGGTGGGGGTAAGAGGGGAGAGAGAGAGAGAAGGGGGTGGAGAGAGAGAGAGAGAGAAGGGGGTGGAGAGAGAGAGAGAGAGAGAAGG
>NC_063368.1:3174391-3246615 GCF_021869965.1 Rhincodon typus
GAGAGAGAGAGAGAGAGAGAGAGAGAGAGAGAGAGAGAGAATAGAGTTGTGGGGGGTAGAAAGGTGGGAGACAGGAAGAGGAGAAGACAGGTGAGGGAAAGCAGGCAGATGGGAATGGGGGGGAGGAGTCAGGAAGTATACATAGAGAGAGAAAGAGATGGAGAGGGACAGAGATGGGAGGTGAACAAAGATAGACAGACAATATAGAATAGTTACAGCAATGGACTTAAATCTAAACATTTAGGAGGCATTTAGCCAGACACAATAGCACGCAGGGAAGCGAAAGATGTGAACCATATGCAAGCAGATGAGATTAGTTAGAATGGCATAATGATCGACACATACACAGTGGGCTGAAGGACCTGGTCTGTTCTATACTGTCACATTTTCCCACATTATATTCCACCTGCCAAGTTTTTACCCACTCACTTAACCTGCCAATATTCCTCTGCATAGTCTTGTGTCACTCTCATCACTTGCCTTCCGACCTTTTTTTTGCCATCCACAATCTTGGCACAATCCCTCTTAGTACATTCAAGGGTGGGATTCTCTTCAGAGCGTCAGTGCAGACTTGATGGCCTGATTGGCCTCTTTCGGCACTGTAGGGTTTCTACAATTATAAATTATTAATGTGTTATAAATTATAGCGGCTCCAGCACTGATCCCTGTGGCACACCTCCAGTTACAGGCTGCCATCCTGAAAATGCCCTCTTTATCGCAACTGTGTCATAGAGTCATACAGCACGAAAACAAACCCTTCTGTCCAACTCGTTCATGCCGACCAGATATCCTAAATTAATCTGGCCCCATTTGTCAACATTTGGTCTACGTCCCTGTTTCATAGACCCATCCAGATATCTTTTAAATGTTGTTATCGTACCAGCCTCCACCACTTCCTCTGGCAGCTCATTCCATACACACACTACCCTCTGCATGAAAAGGTTGCCCCTTAGGTCCCTTTTAAATCTTTCCCTTCTCACCTTAAACCTATGCCCTCTAGTTCTGGATGCGCCAACCCTGGAGAAAAGACCTGGCTATTCACCTTCTCCATTCTCATGATTTTATAAACCTCTGTAAGGTCACCCCTCAGCCTCTGACGCTCCAGGGAAAATAGCCCCAGTCTATTTAAGCCTCTCCCTATAGTCAAACCCTGCAACCTGGGCAACATCCTTGTCAATTTACTAACCATACATTCTTTGCTCACTTCCAAGTCATTTATATAAATAATGAAAAGCAGTGAACCCAGAACCAATCCTTATGGCATTCCGCTGGTCACAAGCCTCCAGTCTGACGACCACCATCTGTTTTCTACCTTCAAATCAATTCTGTATCCAAATGGCTAGTTCTCTCTGTATTCCATGAGATCTAACCTTGCTAACCAGTCTACCATGAGGAACCTTGTTGAATGCCTTACTGAAGTCCATAGAGATCATGTCCACCGTTCTGCCCTCATCAATTCTCTTCTTTACTTGTTCAAAAAACTCAATGAAGTTAGTGTGGCACTGTCTTTTATTAGTTAGCCAATCTCCTACTTATATTAATAAAGTACCTCCAACACCAAGGGCTCTTATCTTATTAATTACCCTAATGTGAAGCACCTTATCAAACACCTTCTGAAAATCCAAATATATTCCATCTACTACTTCCCTTTTATTTATCCTGCTTGTTATTCTGCCTCACCAAAGAATTCTCGTAAATTTGTCAGGCATGAATTTCCCTTCATGACTCCATGCTGACATTGCTTGATTGTATTATGTATATTTAAATGCTCTGCTATTATATCCTTTATACTACATGAACATTTTCCCAATAACAGACATTAAGCTAACTGGCCTGTAATTACCTGTTTTTCTCTCCTTCGCTTCTTAAATAAAGGTGTTACACTGGCAATTTTCCAGTCCTGTCACTTCTGTAGAATCTAAGAATTCTTGGAAGATTACAATCAGTGCACCCACTAGCTCTGTAGCTACTTCCTTTAATATCCTAGGATGCATCAGGTAGAGGAGACTTATCAGTCTTTAGCCCCATTAGTTTCCTTTGCACATTTTATCTAGTGTTAGCTGTTGTATATATTTCCTTTCCTCCTTTGCCCCTAGAATATTTAGTCATTTCGGAATGCTATTAGTGTCTTCCATTGTGACAACCGATACAAAGCATTTCCTGGTTCCCCATTATTAATTCCTCAGCCTCATTCTCTAAGGGGCCTATGTTCACTTTGACTTCTTGCTTCCTTTTTATATATTTAAAAAGCTTTTGATATTATTTACAAGTTTACATTCATTTATTTTCTGCTTTATTATCATTTTAGTCATCTTTTATTGTTTTTTGAACATCGAATTTGAAACATGAACAGATCTTACTGAACGGTGGAGTAGGCATGAGGGATCAAATAGTCTACTTCTGCACCTAATTTATGTGCTCAAATGATCGTAGGACTGCATCAGAGGATAGCCTGTAGCTAAGATCTTGATTCTAGTACAATTCTTGTTACAAAGTTTAGAGAAATGGTGTAACTTACATGTACCCTTGCTAGTGAGTAGCCTTAGTCCATAGTACACAAAACCACTGTTTCCCACCCCTAAACTTCAGTGAAAGCCAAATTGAGGACTGACAGGAATAAATTTAGGCATTGATCCATAACTTGCTCCATCAAGCAGCAAGTACTGCTGCATCACCCAATGAAACAGTTAAAACCATGACATGTGGTGCCTGTAAAAACAGAATGGTACCTGTGTAGGCCTGTTGTAAATGGGCTGGCACATTTGATCGGGAAAGCTGTGTAGAACCAGACTGCAAACCTTTCAAAATACCTGTCAAGAAGAGGGAGACAATTATGACAGCTGAGGTTCCACATCCTGATAATACAAGCTCTCAAGGAGTCAGTGTTTAGAATCATACAGCACATAAGACCTAGTCATGCATCATGCCTGTACCACATCTTCAAAAAAAAGAGTACCAATCAGTCCCAATATTCTCTTTACCTAGAGCCCATGGATTTTCTTTATCAAGTAGTGATGTAATTCCCTTCTGAAAGTTATCTTTAAACTTGTGTCCACCAGCTTTCCTGACAGTGCATTTCAGATGATCATAATCTATGTAAAAATATGCCATCACCTCTCAGATCTTTTGGAAATTTCTTAAACCTGTGTCATTCTGTTACTGACTCTCCTGCCAGGAGAAAGTTTCTGCTTATTCACTTTATCAAAAATGTTTGAGAGTTTGAAGATCTCAATTACATTTCCCTCACCTTTTCTACCCTAAATCTCAGCTTCTCCAGTCTTTTCATATCACTGAACTCCCTCATCATTGTAAATCTCTATACAGCATTCCCTGGATGTCTTTTCTGAGGTGCCGGACCCAAAACTGAACAGATATGTTGGGCCAAAGGGTCTGTTTCCGTGCTGTATGACTCTATAAGGCACAGGCAACAATTTCTCCTTGTTAAATTCAGGATTCCCAATGCTTTTTAATTTGTCTTGTGACTTACAAATACTTGTGTTATGTGAACCCCCAGGTGTCTTTGTTTATGCAACTATTTTAAAATTGTATAATTTAGTTCACATTGCTTCTCTTCATTCTTAGCAAAATGCACATTGTGCAGCCAGTGACCATTTATCAGATACTGCATTTCAGGAGTTGCTCATTTTGTCACTGTCCTCCTGAAATCTTCTGCAATATCCCTCACTATTTATTATTTGCCCGAGTTTTGTGTCAACAAAATGTTTCTGTGTAGCTAAGTCCAGGTCCTTAATATATCTTAAGACTAGCAGCCATCCTAATATTTACCGTGGAGGCAGCCACAATACATTTCCCTACAGCCTGGCAAACAATCTTTCACCGTGATTCTCTGCTTTCTATCCTTTAACTAATTGTGTACTCACTGCTTATTTAACGTCTTGGACTTTTGTTAACAAGTCTCTGGCTGGGCACTTTAACAAATGCCTTTTGAAAGTCCATTTGCACATCAGCTACCCTCTCCATTACATCAAAGACCCAAACAATATTAAACATAGCAAGCTCCCAAACAGTAAGCACGAAGAATGGCTGTAATTGTTGGTGAAGCATAGTAAGTTACTATTACCCCAAAATGACTCAGAATGCAAACTCACTGCACAACTGACTTGTGACTCTTAAATCCCTGCTTATTCTCAGCTGATCTTCACAAACAAAGTGATTCTCACCTCTAAGTTCAAATCCATCTAGAGAAGTGAACCCAAATTCTAGGCTGGAATTCCAGTGCAGTACTGAGGGAATGATGCACTGTTCAGAGATGCTCTCAGCAGAGACATCATATCAGGCCCCATATGCCCTCTCCAATAGATGCAGAAGATTATTACAATGGCTTTATATTGAAGGTGAGAGGGTCACTTCCTGGACCCCTGGCCAAAGTTGGACCCTCAGGTGAAACTTAAAATGAATTACCTAGTTATTTACCTCCACCACAGAGTTTCAAGGGAACTCAGTACACCGATAGCTTTGGATTATTTTGAGGTAACTGGCCCTCTGCAATACTCTTGACCCAGCTGACCAGGTGAAAAGCTCTTTGTACAATTTTACATGTTGTGATTCTATCCTGTCAGACTCTTCCTGAAAGGTTGCAGTGTAGACGGTCCATGTATGGGTAATTTAGACCATAAGACACAGGAGCAGAAATTAGGCCATTCGGCCAATAAGTCTGCTCTGCTATTCAAATATGGCTGATAAGTTTCTCAATGCCCCTTCTCCCACTTTCTCCCTGTATCCCTTGATCCCCTTGACAATCAAGAACCTATTTCTGTCTTAAATAAACTCAATGACCTAGCCTCCACAGCCTTTTGTGGCAATGAATTCCATAGATTCACCTCTGACTGAGGAAGTTTCTCTTTGTCTCCATTCTAAAGGGACTTCCCTTTATTCTAAGGCTCTGCCTTCGGGTACTAGTTTCTCCTGCCAATGGAAACATCTTCCCAACGTCCACTCTGTCAAGGCCGTTCAGTATTCTGTTAAGTTTCAATTAGACACCCCCAATCCTCCTAAAATTCATCTAGTATCGACCCAGAGTCCGCAAATGTTCCTCATATGTTAAGCTTTTCATTTCTGGGATCATTTTCATGAACTCCTCTGGACTGCTCCAGGGCCAATACATCCTTCCTGAGGTATGGAGGCCAAAATTGCTCACAATACTCTAAATGTGGTCTGACCAGAGCTTTGTAAAGTCTCAGAGGTACAACCTGCTTTTATATTCTAGTCCTCTCGAAATAAATGCCAACATTGTATTTGCCTTCCTAACTACTGACTCAACCTGCAAGTTTACCTTAAGAGAATCCTGGGCTAGGACTCCAAGTCCTTTGGCACTTCAGATTTCTGAATTTTCTCCCCATTTAGAAAATATTCTATGCCTCTATTCTTCTTACCAAAGTGCATGACTTCTCACTTTCCCATGTTGTATTCCATCTGCCACTTCTTTGCCCACTCTCCTAACCTGTTTAAATCCTTCTGCAGCTTCCCGCCTCCTCAATACTACTTGTCCCTCCACCTATCTTTGTATTATCTGCAAACTTGGTCCTTCATCTAAATCAATAATGTATAAAGTAAAAAGTTGTGGTCCCAACACTGACTTTGTGGAACACCACTAATCACTGGCTGCCATCCTGAGAAGGAACCTTTTATCCTCACACTCTACTTTTTGCCAGACAGCCAATCTTCTATCCATGCTAGTACCTTGTCTCTAACACCATGGGCCCTTATCTTACTCAGCAGCCTCCTGCGCGGCACCTTGTCAAAGGTCTTTTGGAAGTTCAGGTAGATAATATCCATCAGCTCTTCTTGGTCTAACCTGCTTATTACCTCCTCAAAGAATTCTAACAGATTTGTCAGGCATGACCTCCCCTTGATCAAACCATGCTAACTTTTCCCTATTTTCCCATGCACTTCCAAGTATTCAGAAATCTCATCCTTCACAATGGACTGCAAAATCTTACCAACGACCGAGGTCAGGCTAATCAGCTTGTAGTTTCCTGTCTTTTGCCTTACTCCCTTAATAAAAAAAGGGTGGGAGGGTAGTGGGGTTACATTAGTGATTTTCCAGTCCTCTGGGACCCTCTTTGACTCCAGCAATTCCTGAAAGATCAGCATTAACGCCTCCATTATATTTTCAGCTATGTCCTTCAGACTCTTGGGTGTAGTCCCTCTGCTCCAGGTGATTTATCCACCTTCAGATCTCTCAATTTTTCTAACAATTTTTCCCTTGGTGATGGCCACCATACTCACCTCTGCCCTCCCCTCAACTCTCTTGAATTTTTGGGGTAATACTCGTGTCTTCCACCATGAAGAAAGAACTTATTCAGTTCCTTAGCCATTTCTTTGTTCCCATTTCCTACTTCTCCAGCAGCCCAATGTCCATTTTTGTCTCTCTTTTGCCCTTTATATATCTAAAGAAACTCTTGCAATCTTCTTTTATATTACTGGCTAACTTACCCTCATATTTAATCTTCTCCCTCCTTTTTTTTTGTTGTTCTCTGTTAGTCTTTGTAGGCTTCCCAATCCTCTGGCTTCCCACTGCCCTTCACCATGTTATATGCTTTCTTGTTTGCTTTTATGCTGTCCCTGACTTCTCTAGTCAGCCATGGTTGCCTTGTCCTCCCCTTAGTATGCTTCTTTTCCCCAGGGATGAATTTTTGCTGTCTCTCCTGAATTACTCCCAGAAACTCCTGCCATTGCCGTTCCACTGTCTTCCTGCTAGACTCCTCTCCCAGTCAATTCTGGTCAGCTCCTCATGCCTCTGTAGTTGCCTTTATTCAACTGTAATACTACTACATCTGATTCCACCTTTTCCGTCTCATACTGCAGAGTAAATTCGATCATATTATGGTAACTGCTTTTTAAGGGTTCTCTTCACCTTATGCTCCTGTATCAAGTCTGCCTCATTGCACAACACTAAATCCAAAACTGACTGTTCCCTCATGGGCTCCACTATAAGCTGCTCCAAAGGGCCACCTCATAGACCTTCCACAAATTCCTTTTCTTGTGATCCAATATTAAGCTGATTTTCCAAGTCCACCTGCATATCGAAATTCCCCCATGATCACTGTAACCAAGCCTTTCTTACACGCCTTTTCTATCTCCTGATGTATTTTGTGCCCCAAATCCTGACTATTGTTTGGAGGCCTGTACATAACTCCCATTATGGGTTTTTTACCTTTGTGGTTCCTCAACTCTACCTACACAGATTCTACATCATCTGACCCTACTTTGTTTCTTGCTATTGATTTAATTTCATTTCTTACTTTTAAGGCAACACCGCCCTCTCTGCCCACCTGCCTATTTCATAGGATGTATATCCTTGAATACTCAGCTCCCAGTCCTGATCCCCTTGCAGCCATATCTCCGTGGTGCCCACCACATCACACCTGCCAATTTTGATCTAAGCCTCAAGATCATTTACCTTATTTTGTATACTGCATGCATTCAGCTACAACACCTTCAGTCCTATATTGACAACCCTCTTCTCATTGTCATTCATTTATCCAGTGTGCTTGAAGTTTGATTCCTAACCCTTTCCAAACACACTGTGCTATTTTGTGTGCTGGAGACTTTAATAACCTTTCCTGAGTTTTCCTTTCATTTTATTTTCATACATTTCGATGCTGTTGAATCCACTCCCACCGATGTTAACCTGTTGCTTTGTTTCCCATTGGCCATTATACTTATTGGAATTTTACCCTTCCCTTCACCCCCACTTTCTAGTTTAAAATCTTGTTGACCACCCTATTTACCCTTTTCGCTTGAACACTGGTCAGACCTCAGTTCAGGTGGAGACCGTCCCTACGGTACAGATCCTTCCTGTTCCAAATCTGATGCCAATGCCCCATGAAAAGGAACTGCTCTTTCTTTTCCTGTACCACTCTTTTAGCCACATGCTTACTTCCCTTAGACTCACGTCCCTATGCCAATTTGCACAATTTCCCACAAAACGTCTAGTCCATTCTTGACCTCTCTTACAAACCACCACCACCAGCCACCCCTCCGCAACCATCACCTTATTCATTTCAGTGGCTCCTGGTTCTGCCCAGCCCATAAATGAGATCCAGTGGTTAAGGCAGTGAAACCACACCATCCTTTGCCATGGCATCAAGCAGAGGCCATTGAGCGGCACGCAACGGATACCCTCCCCTCAGTTTTTTTTACTATACTGACAGGCAACCTAATCCCATCATGCACTGCAGGAATCTGAAGAAACCCAATATGACCACTGCCACCCTCTGACAGATTCACTGGCATCTAGTCCATGAACCAAGAATCTTACAAAGCAATTCAAGCAAAACTCTTCAATAAGGTGTGTGTTCAGACAATTTCAAATCAGCTTCCAAAAGGGAATTGGCCAATTATCTCAAGACAAAAGATGCGCAGAGCAGTGGGGAAAAGACAGGGAACTGTTACTAGATAATGTTCTCTTACAGACAGTCACTGTCTGATCTCAATGTCCATTTAGCTCATCCATGTGTCCAGGACTGGCACCCTGCAGCTCCTGAAGTGAGGCGTCTCATCCCACCAATCCCCGGGACTTACTCTGTGTTATGTTGTGCTGGAATGTGGCTGAGGTAGATCCAGTAGGCGTGGTGGTGGTGATGTCCGATTCCGAAGCGAAACTGAGCAGGTTGAGCGGGAGCTGGAAGGGCAGGGAGACAGGAACCAGACCGCCCAACATGCTGAACGCAGCAGCTGAGTTCAGGGACGCCGAGGTTGCGTTCAGATTTGTTACATTCAGGGGAGATGTCATTAGGGTCAGAGGTGATGTGTTTGCCAATAAGGTCGATCCAGCAGTTGCCTAGAACAACAACAAGTTTATTTAAATAGTGTCCTCGATAGAGTAAAAGATCCCTAGGTGCACCATCAAACAAATATGACCCTGAGAAGCATGCGGATATATTAGGGTTGATGGTTTATAAAGAGCATTCTAAAGGCAAAGAGTTTAGGGAGGGAATTCCAATGCTTAGGGTGCTGGAAGCTGAAGTCAGGGCTGCTAATGTCGGAGAGATCAGGATTGGAAGACTGTGGATATCATGGAAGGCTTTAGGGCTGGGGAGCATTACAGGGAGAGAGTGAGGCAATGGTGCAATGGAGCAATTTGAAAACAAGGATAACAGTTTTAAAATCAAGACATTGTTTGTCCTGCAGCCAACATTCAGATGTGAGGCAGCAGAAGTTTGAATGACGTCCAGTTTACAAAGGGTAGAATATGACAGGTTAACCGGGATGGGTTGGAATAGTCAAGTAGGGAGTAACAAAAGCAGAAATGAGGGTCTGAGCAGCATGCGTGGAGCAGGTGAAGTTATACATATGGAAGCAAGCCATCTATGATGTTATATGGATATGTGGTCAGGAATTTATCTCAAGGTTAAAGTTGTATCAAGATTGTGAACAGTCTGGTTCAGATGCAAGACAGCTGCCAGGGAATTTGGGGATCAAGCTCAATGGTTTCAACTTTTCCCATTATTTAATTAGAGGAGATTTCTGCTCATCTAACACTGGATATCAAATAAGCAATTTGAAGATTTAGAAACAGTAGGGTCAAGTCACGAGAGGTGGTGGTGGGGTAGGACTGGCTACTGTCAGTGTACATGTGGAAATTAACACTGTGCTTTCAGAAGATACTACCAAGGGGCAGCATGTAGATGAGAAAAAGTTGGGGGTGAGGGAGCAGTGAAGAGGGGAGAGGAGGTGGAAGAGGAGGACAGATCCTTGAGAGGCACCTAAAATATAATGGTACCCAAGCAGGAAGAAAAAGAATTATTACAAGTGATTCTCTGGATTAACAATAATGGAACAAGGTACATGTGATGCTACCCAGATAGACAAAAGGGGAGAAATAAATGTGCGATCAAATAGAGCAGGCCTTAAAATACAAGGGGGTGGTGGGCAGGTCTGCCTCCAATATGTTCGGTAGTGAACTCATCATCAGCAAATGTGGGAGAGTTACAGCCTGTGATTGGGGGACTAGTGAGCAGTTAAGGAAATAAGTGGTGGCAGTAAGGGAGTTCCCAGGGAGCCATAGCTGCCTTTTGTCAGGATCCATGAGCTGGAGCTTTTGTTTTGGGAGTGGAGGTCTTGCCACTTGGCAGAAGTCAGAATAAGTGGCTGCAAGAAGGATGGGAAGGTGAGGAGGAGGCTGCAATGTAATAGAATAATTTTAAACCTGTCAGTCAACTGTGACCCAGGAAAACTTTAAATCACTGAAGTAATGAACTCCTTGCATATGAGTGTGGAATCTCTAATATAAAGCTGCAAAAATTCAGTAGCTCCTTTATGGGGGAAAATGTAGAGGGTGCTATTCTAATGAACATTGTCAATTTGAAACGTAAATCTGAGACTGAGATGTCATATAACGGGTGGTAACTGCTTGCTAAAATGCTGCAGCTTTAAGTACATGTGATGGAAATGTATTAGCTGTGATCAGTCTGTGAAAGATGTGTTTAGGTTAATGATGTTTTGTGTGTAGAAGAGCAGACCAGTTATTAACTTATGCTTACCCTCTTGTGTCATACTGTGCTGTCTAGGAAATGAACGCTTCTTTGCAGATTGTAGCTTTACGTCTAATGGAGGGTTGTTAATTATTACGGATATTCATGACTTTTTCCAATTCTGCCTGTTAGTCCAAATACCCAAAATGTCAATCCCGATACAGAAGAAATTATTCCTGCATTAATTCATCAGCTAATAAGTGAATTCATGAGAATGAAAGAGGAGCCCCTGAAAATCAAAATATAGTTCCTGATTGTAGACTCAAAGGCTGAAGTGTGTATTCTGTACTGTATGATTCTATTAAAGTCAAAATGTAGCCCTTTAAAAATAATTGTTCCCTTAACCAGAAGCAGCAAAGGGAACAACTTCACAGCCCCTAAGATACAATTAAATTTAAATTTAGCAATTCACACGAGACACAAATGGAATGGGAAAACGTGGAAAGGGAAAACTGCACAGTCAAAATCATTTTTAAAAACATTTAAAAATTTGAAGCAATTTCTCTACGAAAGGGTCACACTCCTGCTCAATGCAATCTTTCACTCTGTTGGTCAGTGCTATAGTCCTGTCAATCTGTTACAGTTACCAGGAGAAACAACAATTCATATCCAACATTCAGTCCAGGGTAACTCTGCTCTTGGTCCTCCTTCCTCAACATCACTGCTCCATCGCTGTCTTATTCTTTCCACAGTGGCATGGTTAAAATATTTGCTAAACAGCACCTTTTGCAGAACATCCCAAAGCACTTTATAGCCAATGAAGTAATTCTGAAGTGTAGTCAACATTGGATGGTAGGAAATTTAGTAGCCAATTTGTAATCAGTAAGCTTCCATAAACAGCAACAACTTTAGTGGTGTTGGTTGAGAAAAGAATGTTAATCAGGATAGCAGGGAGATGTTCTCAAGCAGTACCTTGGATTCTTTAACATCTACTTGACAGGACACTCATAGTTTCATGTTTCAACAGAACTACAGCAACTGCTTTATCAACAACTGTCCCTTTAGCATAATGTCAAAAGTGGGGATGTTTGCTGATGATTGCACAGTGATTGCAAAATTTCTCAGATAATGAAGGGATCTGTGGCAGAATGCAGCTGATCAAGAACAATATTCAGGTGTGGGTTGACTTGTAATGGGTGCACCATACAAATGTTACCAATGACCATCTCCGACAAGACAATCTAGTCATGACATTCAATTATACTTTCATCGTGAATCCCCCGTCAACAAGTAGGGATTACAACTGATCATAAACTTAACTGGATATGCCCATATAAATACTGTTTGACCAAGAGTAGTTCACAGGCTAGGGATTAGGGATTCTGCAGAGAGTGACTCACTTCTCAACTTCCAAAGCCTGTCCAATATTTTGAAGGCACAGGTTAAACACAACACCATCCAGCATCAAACAATCTGTTTGACTGACAACTTCTCTATTAATTGAAACACACACGCCATACCATCAACACACAGTGGCTGCTGTGAGTACCAGATACACTCAGCAACTTGCCAAGACTTCTTTGTAAACACGTTCTAAACATGGGACCTCTACTAACTACAAAGACAAGGGCAACAAATACACTGGAAAACCACCACACCTGTAAGTTCCTCTCCAAGTCACAGGCCATCCTGACTTGGAGCTATATGGCATTCCTTCACTGCTGGGTGAACTCAAAATTAGTTTGGCAGGGAGATGGGAACCTAAGGGGATGCTCTCAGTTAGCTAGAGTGGGTGAGAACATAAGGAAAAAGAGAATCAAGACAGTAAATTAAAAGCGAGAAGCAGCTGAGCAGTGTAGCATTAAGATGAGTGGAAACTAGGTAATGACAGAAAAAATGAGAATTGTTTGAAAACAAAGGTTCTTCTGGTGGAGCTGTCAGGATTTAAAAAGGTACAAAAACTAGCATATCTGAATGTTTGCAGCATTCGAAACAAGATAGACGAGTTGACAGCACATCGCGAACGGGTATGATTTAGTGGCCATGTTTGCAGGATGGTCATGACTGGGAGTGAAATATCCAGAAATATCAGAATATTCAAATGGACAGACAGGAAGGGAGGTCATGTAGCTCTACTATTTAAGGGTGACATCAGGGCAGTAGTGAGAGATGATATAGGTTCTATGGAGAAAAAGGTTGAATCAACGTGGGTGGAAATTAGAAATAGTAAGGGAAAGAAGTCACAGAAAGATGTAGTCTACAGGCCACCAAATAATAACATCACGGTGGGCAGGCAATAAACAAAGAAATAACTGATGCACGTAGAAATGGTACGGCAATTATCATGGAGGATTTTAATCTACATATTGATTGGTCAAAGCAAGTCGGTCAAGGTAGCCTTGAGGAGGAGTTCACAGAATGCATCCGCGATAGCTTCCACGAACAGTATATAATGGAACCTACGAAGGTGCAAGCTATGAGATCTGGTCCTGTGTAATGAGACAGGAATAATTGCTGATCTCATAGTTAGGGATCTTCTCGAAAGGAATGATCACAGTATGGCTGAATTTAAAATACAGATGGATAGTGAGAAGGTAAAATCCAAAACCAGTGCCTTGTATTTAAACAAAGGAGACTACAATGGGGTGAGGGAGGAGTTGGCTAAGGTAGACTAGGAGCAAAGACTGTCTGGTGGGACAATTGAGGAACAGCGGAGATTTTTCACAGTGCTCAGCAAAAGTATATACCAGTGAAAAGGAAGGACTGTAGGAAAAGAGGTGATCAGCCATGGATAACTAAGGAAATAATGGAGGGTATCAAATTGGAAGCAGATGCATACAAACTGGCAAAGATTAGTGAGAAACTAGGGGATTGGCAAATCTTTAAAGGTCAACAGAAAGCCACAAAAAAAGTTATAAAGGTAAGATGGATTATGAGAGTAAACTAGTTCAGAATACAGAACCAGATAGTAAAAGTTTCATTTTATGTATTTGTAGAAAAAGAGTGGCTAAGGTAAACACTGGTCCTTTAGAGGATGAGAGGAGGGATTTAACAATGGGAACTAAGGAAATGACCAAAGCGATGAACAGGCATTTTGAGTCGGTCTTCACAGCAAAAGACACAAATAGCATGTCAATAATTGATGACAGGCAGGCAATGGCAGGTGAGGATCTAGAAGCCATCATTATCACTAAAGTGGTAGTGTTGGGCAAGCTAATGGGGCTAAAGTTAGACAAGTCTCCCGGCCCTGGTGGAATACATCACAATGCACTGAAAGATATGGTGGGGGAAATAGCAAATGTGCTCATGATAATTTACCAAAATTCCGTGGACTCTGGGGCAGTTCCACTGGATTAGAAAACAGCAAATGTGACGGTAATGATAAAAAATGGAGGTAGATAAAAGGTGGGTAACTATAGACCTGTTAGCTTAACTTCTGTAGTGGAAGCAGACCATTCGGCTCATTGGATCCATGGTGAACCTCCAAAGAGCATCTCACCCCCTTACCCTATCCCTGCATTTCCCCTGGCAAATCCACCTAGCCTACACAACGATGGACATTATGGGCAATTTAGCATGACCCATCCACCTAATCTGCACATCTTTGAACTGTGTTATGTAACTACAGCACCTGGAGGAAACTCCCACAGACACGGAGAGAATGTGCAAACTCCACACAGTGAGGAAGCAGTGCTAAACACTGAGCACCATGCCGCCCTATGCTTGAATCTATCATCAAGGAAGAAGTAGCGACGCATCTGGATAGAAATTGTCCCATTGGGCAGATATAGCATGGATTCATGAAAGGCAGGTCATGTTTAACTAATTTACAGGAATTCTTTGAGGACATTACAAGCACATTGGATAACAGGGAACTGGTGGATGTGGTGTATCTGGATTTCCAGAAGGCATTTGACAAGGAGCCGCATAAAAAACTGCTGCATAAGATAAAGGTGCGCAGTGTTATATGTAATGTATATAGATAGAAGACTGGTTAATTAACAGGAAGCAAAGAGTATGCACAATTGGGTGTTTTTCTGGTTGATGATCAGTGGCTAATGGTGTGCTTCAGGGATCAGTGTTGGGACCACAATTGTTTACAATTTACATAGAAAATTTAGAGTTGGGGACCAAGTGTAGTGTGTCAAAGTTCGCAGATGACACTTAAGTTGAGTGGTAAAGCAAAGTGTTATAGAGGACACAAAGTCTGCAGAGGGATACAGACAGGTTAAGCGAGTGGGCAAGGGACTGACAGATGGAGTACAATGTTCGTAAATGTGAGGTCTTCCATTTTGGTAGGATTAGTAGCAAAATGGACTATTATTTAAATGGTAAAAAAAACTGCAGCATGCTGCTGGGGCAGAGGGGCATGGGTGTCCTTCGGAAGAATCACAAAAAGTTGGTTTGCAGGTGCAACAGGTCATTAAGGAGGCAAATGAAATATTGTCCCTCATTGCTACAGGGATAGAGTTTTAAAAAAAAGGGAAAAATAGCTGCAGCTGTATATGGTGCTGGTGAGGCCACACCTCGAGTACTGTGTACAGTTTTGGTCTCCTTACTTGAAAAAGGATGTAATGGCACTGCAGGGGGTGTAGACGAGGTTCACTAGATTGATTCTGGAATTGAGAGGGTTGGCTTATGAGGGGAGATTGAGCAGACTGGGACTAAACTCATTGGAATTTTGAAAACGAGGTGGGGGGATCTTATAGAAACATATAAAATTATGAAGGGAATAGATAAGATAGAAGCAGGGAGATTCTTTCCACTGGAAGGTGAAACTAAATCTAGTCGACATAAGGG
The DNA here is from genome assembly GCF_021869965.1 of Rhincodon typus. Lineage (NCBI taxonomy): Eukaryota > Metazoa > Chordata > Chondrichthyes > Orectolobiformes > Rhincodontidae > Rhincodon > Rhincodon typus. Next base: position 3,189,631 of record NC_063368.1, read on the forward strand.
GGAACAGATTTAGGACTGAGTTGAGAAAGAACTTCTTCACCCAAAGGGTTGTGAATCTGTGGAATTCTCTGCCCAGTGAAGCATTGAGGCTACCTCGTTGAATGCTTTTAAGGCAAAGATAGAAAGATTTTTGAACAGTAAAGGAATTAAGGATTATAATGAGCGGCAGGTAAGTGGAGCTGAGTTCACAAAAAGAGCAACCATGATCTTACTGAATGGTGCAGCAGGCTGGAGGGCCTACTCTTGTTTGTTATGTTCTTATGCTCATTGTCAGTGAGTCAAAATCCTGGAAATCCCTTCCACCAGCACTGTGAGTGTATTTACAGCACACAGAATGCAGCTCACCATCACCTTCTGAAGGGCAAAGTTGCATAGATAATAAATGTTGGCTTTGTCAATGCATCCAGAATCAATGAATTAATACTTTTAGAAATACAGTTCGTGGGACCTAACTGCACGCAACCGATCTGCTGTGTTATCCACAGAAGTGATGACACTTCAGAAGTGTGAAAAGACGACATGTCATTGGCTATAAACGTTTCAGGCTGTCTTGAGGTTGTTGCCAGATATCAATTAATACAAATCTTTATAAACAGGAAAATCTACAGTCAGCACATGCAACAATACCTAAGTGTTGTAAGTAACTGCACAGTGGAGTGCTGGGCACCCACTACTGAGGTCACCTTGTAACAGAGCAAGGATCTTCTGATACATTACTTTACATCAGTCCATGAATCTCTCACTCGGTAAAGAGGAATTCAGTATTCATCAAAAACTTTGCATTTGTGTGAATTAGGAGCAGCAGCAAGCCACTCAAGCCTGCTCTGCCATTTAATAATATCATGGCTGATCGGATTAGTTGACATTCCCCAACTACTCCAACATTTCACTCCTTGCTTTTTGAGAATCTGCAAACCTCCACTATACAAACATTCAAGGACTGTACTGCCACTGTCAGGAAGATGTAAATGATACCTGAAAATGGGTGCGTTGTCTTGAGGAAAGGTAGGACTTGCCAGGCTTAAGCAAAAGCCTGTCTAGCTCTGTTTGTTGTTCTGGAGGCCCATATGCAATGCAGTATGACACTGAACCTCGCATAACAGGAGAGGAGCTAGGTCCTGACAGTCAGCTGATGGCCAGGGAGGTAGTTGATTGAAACCAAGGTTTTGGGGCACAGCGCTAGAAAGAAAAGGAGAACCTGCAACCAGGAATCTGGTAGGAAAATTGGTGCACATGCATCAAGTAACAAAATGAAATACCTGGCTGAAATGCCCAGCAGGGTTTTATAAACTGCATATAGGCTATTGGGTCAAGTACAAATAGTCACAGGGGTCATGTGTTAGAGACTGCTTGGTCACATCTAACTGCACCCAAATAACTCCTGTTTGGGAAAGTTCAGCTGTGGCTACTAGAGTCTGAGAAGGCTATCTTGCTCCAATGGCAAGTTCCAACACGCGGGGCTAGGGGCAGAATGTGGGTTTCAAGAGGGAACGCGCACACAGCAGGTTCTCTACTCCTTTTGCACTGTACCCCTTTCCAAAGCCAAATTATGTATGTCCTTGTTTGCTATAATCTGCCAGTACTACTTACAAAACAAAGCTTTTCACTGTACTCAGGTACACATGACTACAATAAATCAAATCAAATCATCATTCCGAGGTTTGGTGTCTGAAACTAAACAGAACATGTGAAAAGCAAAACAAAATTCAGACAATCAGTCCACATAACAGTAATGCAGACGGTGTCCAAACAAGGCTCAGTAAAAAAGGTGACGGATCAGTTTTCAATTTTCTATTCCAGATAAACCTGTTTCTCACACAAAATTCCAATAAAGGGGGAGAACCATAACAATAGTAAATCCAGCAGGTAGTTACCTGGATACCAGTTGATGTTCCTGAGCCAGAGGGGGGTCTGTGTAGGGAGGGCAGCATTTTTATAGCAACCTGAGGGCCACTTCCGGGTCCCCCACTCACACTAGTCCTACTGACAGTTCCGCTTGGGCTGCTCCTGTTAGCAGCTGCACTGCTTAGAGCCCCAGTCCGAGTGACGGAGGTGCTTGTGGTGCTGCGGTTTGGGGTGCTCATTCCTGCTGCCCCAGCAACGCTGCTCCTACTGGCGGTTCCGCTGCTCCTGACGGGTGCCCCACTCACACACAAGCTGCCACGGCTGACTGCTCCGCCCGTTGCGCTTCTGCCGAGAGTCCCGGTACCTGGTGGGCTGGTCATTTTCTGAGGCACTGAGGTTTTTTTTACAAGGGCTGTGGACTGCTGCTGACCAGCAATTGATCCGGAAGGTGAGTGTCTGCTGCTAGACGGGCTGCCAGAGTGTTTGCCGCTGCTTTGCCGACTTGTTGGACCTCCAGTCAGATTGCTTGACCCTGTCGACACATTCTGGTTCGTGGTACTTGAAGGGGTTGTGGGTTTAGGTGGGCTAGCCATGGAGAAGGGAGGTTTAAAACCTTGGGCTGAGGTGCTCGAAGGCACTGCAGATTTGGACATGTAATCGCTAGAGGTAGACGGGCTGATGCTGGTCCTAGACACCGTGTGGGAAACCTGGGCATTGCTAGTAACTGATGGGGAAAAGGACGTTGGGTAGGCAGTCGACTTCTCTGACAACTGTGGCATGTGACTCGAGAGCAGATGCGGTGGACAGGCATTCAACTTTACAACTGGATTTTGGAGCGTTTTGCCAGTGGTAACTTGGGGGTGTGACACTAGGCTGTTGTGGTGCATGCTGGATTGGGACTGTTGTTTGGTGGATTGGGTCTGTGACTGGCTCAGTCTCTGCAATCCAGGTTGGTGCTGTTTGGCTGTGGAAGTCACTGAAGGAAGTTTGGGTGTTTGGGATGACGGGGCAGTGTAGCCGGCGATCAAGCTGGTCATTCCCGGTCGAGAACCTTCCTGGGATTTCTTGGTGCCTGAACTATGGCCGAATAAATGACCGAAGGTCGAAGGGACAGGAGACTGCGTGGACACTTTTGGGGATGATGTGCCTGACTTTGAAGAGGGGGCAGCTACTTTCGGAGACTGAGTGGCTGCTTTCGGAGATGGGGTACCTGCTTTCAGAGATGGTGTGGCTGCTTTTGGTGATGGTGTGGCTGCTTTCGGGGAACAGGAGGCTGCTTTTGGGGAAAGTACCAGAGGTGTGACCTTGGCTATGGCCTTTTTATCTTCCTTCGCCACAGGCTGAGGTCGAGGTGCAGGAGGGACAGAATTATTTACAATCCTGCCAATCTTGGTTGAATTGTTGAAGACAGACAATGCATCCGAGACTGATTCGAGGGAAGGGGGTTTAAGGGACAGATCTTCATCAAGAGAATCATCCAGGTAAATAGTCTCCCTGTTTGGATTACCACTGGAGCTTGATATACTGACAGGCATGATTTTGCTCGTCGGCACCACTTTTGGGACAGTACTGGCTGCAGTAGAGATTCTCTGCTCTTTCTTGGGACTTGAATCCTATTGAAAGGGAATGAAAAAACTCAATAAAAGGTCAGGAATGTGATTACTTCACCCCCTCCCTCCCACCCAAACCTCAATATCATCTGCTAACAATAAATTGTCCACATCCCTAAAACAAATAATTAACTGGCCGATGCCTGTATGGATTTGAGTCATTGCTTGACTCGTTCAGCCCCAACACTGCTTCTGAACCCAAGGGAGAAAAAGCCATGACTGTTATTGGGCTGGGAACTGGCAGGAGAAATCCAGTATGACTAGCGATCCAGGGAAGCGGAAGTTGAGGGGTGACCTGATGGAGGCCTTTAACATAGTGAAAAGACTAGACACAGTGAAATAGTGAATAAATATTTCCATTTGTGGGTGAGACCAAAACTAGGGACTAGAAATGTAAGGCAGTTCAAATAAATCTAAGAAATTCAGGGTAGGGTACAAGGTGCAAGGAAATGGGGAAGGAGAGAAAAGGGATAAACAGGGAATGGGTTATTTATGCCCGTTTCAGTGACGCATTTCTTTGCCCCACAGGTACCAGCTAAGGCAAGCTGCATGCACACTGACCCTTCACCCCGCTCCTGGACCAACCCCCATCTGCTACCCCTCCACACTAATGCTACCTGCACTGATCCTTAATGCCATCATCCCAATGCTTAACAAACATACAGAGCAAGGCTAAAGGAACACAAGGTTTGTTTTGCAAGAAAACTAGTTCCCAAAGCAATTCACTGCATTTTTGATAGGGCACTATATCTTCCTTTCCATAAATAAATCAAAACATGTTTACTTGAGGGAGAAAGAGAAAAATTCACCTTCACTTTAGGTTTTGGGGCCAATATCACCTTCTTCTTGGCCCTAGGAAAGGAAATACAGTGAGAAAAAGAAACTGACTCCATCAACTTGAAGAAAATTGCTTAAAAGGTATTGCAAACAAAAATGTATTGTAAAACGCATAGCACCTTAGTTAGCATTCAAAATAGAAAACAAAAAGAATGTTTAGGAGGATTCTTTGGTCAGTTTTGAAGAAGCATTTTCCCTAAAATCTCAAGCTCTCTTTTTAACACTGAATGACCTGCTGCATACTTCCAACACTCATTTCAGATTGGGGGTATTCTTTTTGTTCCATTATTTGTTCTCAGGATGTGATATTGGCAAGGCAGCATTTGGTCCTAACCCTAACACAGTGAGATAGTGACAGTGGATCTTGGCTGGGTACTGCTGGTTAGGCACATCAGGATGTGGTCAATTGTAGTCAGGTGAAGATCATTATGGACAGATAAGGAGACTGGACCTCTCTCTTGAAGGATGTTACTGAACCCATTGAGATCTTATGGGAACCTAGCAGCCCTTATGATCCATCTTTTTCCTGATACCAGCCCATAGATCAGCAAATTTATTGAACTCTGTTTGCAAGAGTACAATTTGAACTGAGAACCTCTGATGAAGAAACCCAGTGCAGAGACCACGACACCATTATATCTCCTAATTTGCTTTTTTTAGGTTTTGGGTATCCCAGTACTGAAACAACTCTCATCCTGCATCCCAATTCACTTCATGTTTGTAAACTGGTGTGCCCCATGAACTGATTTATTGGTCATTGAAATGGACAGGAAAAGGAATTTACAAGAACACAAGAAACTGGACCAGTAGACTATATAGCCCATTGAGTGTGTTCTACCATTCAATATAACACAGCTGATTCTGGCCTTCAACTCCACTTTCCTGCCCACTCCCGAATTCCCTTGATTCCGAGAGACACCAAAAGTCTCACCACCCTAGCTTTAAATGTACTCAATGATGGGGACTCCACAATTGTCTGGGGTGGAGAATTCCAAAGATTCACTATTCTTTGAGTGAAGTTATGTCTCAATTCAGTAAAGATATAATTTTTCATATGGACTTGTGGCTAAAGTTAGTGCTGGAAATGCAAAATTGATCAGTGGCAGCACATTGTTAATATGGTGCTTTGGTACGGAGTGTGGGTAGGTTATCAGGACAGTACTGATCATCCTGTTTGTGACTGTGTGAGACTGAGTAATTTTCTATTTTTATTGAATCACACTTCTCAGAAATCATGAAATACAAGTCTTAATGTAATGGGTATGGCACTTGCATTTATATTGCTCCTGTAGTATAGAACGTTTCCTAACTAAAGGTGCTATAGAAATGTGTGTCACAGTAATATATTTTATATAATTGCATACAATGCATTTACTTCTTATCAAACTCAATTTTTGATGACTTCAATTTTAATTTTTAACATTAAATTGCCTATGTACACAGAAGAAAATTACATATAATGGTGTGTTTGCAGCTTTGGCCATTGAACACTCCCACATAATTGACCAGTGGGTGTTACATTACTTTCCAGCCCACTTGAAGACTCCATGTTTTCTTTCAAAGCAACTGTGATGATTATAAAGACAGCATGTAAAGGGGTGAGCAGAAATCCCTCTTGTTCACAGCACACCACAACAATTTCACAGCGTTGTTCTAAGGAGGTTTACAATGGTTTTAAAATCGTTTTCATTAAAAAAGCAGCAATGATTTCATGTCCTTGAATAGTCTGTTTGGCAAATATATATACCACCAGTATGGCTGTTGAATGGGTGGTTTCAGAGCAAAACCTTGGACAGAATATACAGCACAGTCTCCACATGAAGAACTTAATAATGTGCAGAGATTCATAAATTTGAGATTGTTTGCCACATGGCAGAGAAAGTTGAGGAAAAATTTAACATAGGTGCCCAAAATCAGTCAGAATTCTTTACAGAGTAAATAAGACAAAACCACCTCCGCAATTAAGAATGGTCTGTAACTAATTAGCAAAATTATTTCAAATAATTTGCAAAATGGCCAGAGGTAAAGTGAGAAATTTGTTCTATAAAGCGAGTCATCATCTAGAGACCAAGTGAATAGTAACTTCAAAAGGGAATTGGATAAATACTTGAAAAGGAAAACAATTTGCTGGGGTCTGAGGAAACAGTGGTGGAGTGGGACCAATTGGAAAGGTCAGATAGCTCTACCAGCGAACTGAAGGGTTTCCTCCTGTGCTGAGAGATTCCAGGCTAGTCAGAATTCCCTTGACAGGAGGAGAGGATGGAAAAGTCTGTGGGCTGATTGTGTGGGGCACAGATTTAATCAACTTCCCAAACAATCTACTTTTCCATGCAGCTCTGATGAAGAAATAAAAATAGAAGATGCTGAAGAAATTCAGCAGGTCTGGCAGCATGACTGGAGACAGAAACCAAATTAACATTTTGAGACCAATATGACTCTTCATTGGAACCCACTCCAAGCAAGGGCAGTTCCATGAAATTTTCCTCTGAAAAGAGGATGGAGTTTCTGAATTCAATCCCTGTAAAACACTGGGAGTAATATGATGTGATGAAGAATGGCATTGATTTGTTCATTCATGGCAACGAGTGTTACTGACTGACTTGGTACCCTGATCTGTGGCAGTGTCCCATGTTCACAATCCCCTAACAGCTCATTTTTACTGCCCAACTATCTTGCATTCAGTAGTTAACTCCCAGTCGCTGCTCATCCTTTTAAAGGAATTGAGATCTTATTTCCTCAGATTTTCTCCCCCTGAAGGAGTTGAAGTTGGTTCTAAGGACATTCTTTGCTCCTCCTCCCAAATACCCATTTTTTGTCATGTATCCGCCTGGACAGTGTGAAAATTGAGCTCTATAGAACTTACTTTGAGAAGAAATCTGTGCCTGCAGAGGGAAGGATGGGAAAATAGAAGAAAAAACAACCGGCTATGGTTTTACTCACGGTGTGGCAGTCAGGTGATTGTGCACTCTCTTGCTCTCTTTAAGCAGCATCCTGAAACAGAAAAAGAGAGACATTATGGTCCTAGATTCAGATCATCATCACTGATTTTGAGGGGATGGGGTGGTCTGTCCTATATTTCTGATCAGAATGTGAGATGTCATCAGAATCCCAATGTTTCAGTGACAGTTGCAGAGTAAAACTTCCTAGCATCTGTGTCGACATGATTTTAATCCTAACCCAAGAATGTTACCCATTTACTGGGCGATGGCTTTAACCTTTATTCATACCAGTATTCTCTGTGCCTCTCAACCTGGTTTTGCTGTCAGCTTCCATGTTCTCAGGGCTGTGTAACTGTTCGAAGATATTTGATGTATATTTCCCCCAGCGCTGGGATCCCTGTGGAGCAGTGTTCGAGGACCTACTGATTATTGTGCCGCAATTTCCTTTACAACCCATTTCGGCACATTGGGAGCTGTGGAGACTGAAATCTCCCTGTTGAGAAGGCAGGTGCAATGTGGATTTGAGCAGACCACAGCTTTGCTCAACAGCCTTTAAAAACACCTGTCTTTATAAGAAAATAAATCTTTGAATCATCAAGATAATGAGAGGAGTAAAGTTAACTATTGGTGGACGGGGCAGTAATCAGAAAACTGACTTAAATTGAGTTAAAATAATTGTCGAAAGAACAAGAGGGACAACAGGGAGATACATCTTTTTAAATTAGTTATGATGACCTGGAACATACTGCCTCAAAAGGAAGTGAAAGCAGATTCAATAGTAACTTTCCAAAGGGAACCAGATAAATATTTGAAACCATTTGCAGGGTGGGAGAATGAGGCTATCTAATCACTATCCATTGATCTGTATGGCGCCCTTCTGAACTGTAAGGTCAATGATTCGTTTCAGATCTGTCAGGACCCAGTGTTTCTAGATCGAGAAGGTTTGATAGGGATTCCTATGACGCCACTTCATTCATCTGGTCAAATTTCACAGCAGGAGCAAATGCTGAACTTGCCTCAAATGTTTCCTCTTTTGCACCATTCACTCATATCTTTGCCTCCCACCAATTCACCTGAATGTCGAACTAAGGTGGGCAGGAGCTCACCTCTTGGGAAACTGAAGACACAAAACCCAAACTACAATTCTTCAGCCAATTTAGAGGGGTGGGCAGAGAGATGGAGGGGCAGTGTTGGTGCCTGTTGTTCAAGCTGCTCTGTCAACACCCTTGTGCCACAACCACAGCCTTTCAAAATACCTTCTCATGCATGGCCTGCCATTTTTGAAGGATCTCAGGAAGTGGTCAGCCAGCTTTATTCCTGGTCCAATGACATGCCAGAGGCAACATATTGTTCTACAGAAATTGTATGTCAAATACTGACCTATTTCATGCTGCAGATGCTGTTAGTTTTAAAGAGCTACCCAGCTCAAAGAAATGATGCTTGAGTTGTAAATGGAAGTTGTAAATTATTGAGGCAGTGCGCTCACCAGTGTACAACATTTTAAATTATGTTCTGGGGAGAAACTGAAGAGGCTAAGAGCTGGCCCAGATACTTCCTCTCATACAAGGACATTCATGAACAGAGGCCACCTCAAGCTTCGTTAAAGAGAGCCAGAAGACATATTTAAAAAAACATTGATTTCTATAACGCTTTTCATATCCCCCGGCAGTTACAAAGCATTTTGCAGTAAATGAAGTACTTCTTAAAGTACAGGTACAGTTGTAATGTAGGAAATGCGGCAGTGAATTCACACATAGCAAAATCTCACAAACATCAATAATTAATGAGATAATGACAAGATAAGCTGTTTACTGACATGGTTAGGGATAAATATTGTCCAGGATATGTTTCTTTGGGGTTGGATGGGGGGGGGGCGGGGTCACTCCAGTCTTCCAAGTAAAGCTATGGAATCTCTTACATCCACTGGAGACTGCAGACGGGACCTCAGTTTCACATTTCACTGCACCTCTAACAATGCAGCACTTTCTTGGTACAACACTTCAGAGTCAGCTTAGATTGAGCTCAAGCTTCTGAATATTTGAACCCACATCTTGATTACTCAGAAGATAGCAAGCTACCCACTGTGCCATGGCTGCTGTAGCTTGAGATGGAAATCCATGTACTCAATGCTAGCCAGTGTCTCTGGCTGGAAAGGGGTTCTGATTAGCCCTCTGAACAGCTACACTGTCATTCCAGAAAAGGCCTTGCTTGGGCTGGGGGAAGAATGATTAAAATGCAATCAGAAAGGAACAAAATGCTAAATGAATGAAACTAATACTCAAGCATCTGTCATTGTGCAAATCATTTGTTTCTCTTCAAAATGTAGAGAGACTGTAAAACGCAGTCCATCTTACCGTGCCTGCATCCAGCCTTTGGGCCAGATTGGTTTCACCTCAGTCTCCATAAATGTTTTCAGATAATCCTCTGCTGACTGTGACTTGTTTTGTTCCAGTTCATAACATCCTAGTTTTATCTTCACCAGGTTACACAGCAGGTCCCTGATTACAGCAATGATAAACAGAGAGTGTTGTCAGAATTTGGACATTTTCTTGGTTGCTGTTCACAGCCTCCACTTTCTTTATCTCAAATTTCTATCATCCTCTCCTGGAGGTGTTGCCCTTGGCTGCTGTACAGATCCAATGGATTATCAATCCTCCATTGTCGCCAAATGACAACTCACATGAGAACCCAGACAGCCAGTACCTAACTTAGCTGAGTCAGATTTACTTCTGGGTGTCTCTCTTGCTTTCATGCTATGCTGTATCTCCAGTAGGCTCTCAAGTGTTAAACACAGCTGCAACAATTGCAAGGACAGAGAGCGCTTTCTAGACAGCAGAACAAGTGGGTAAGGCTGTTTGAAAGCAAGAAAGTTTTGCCTTTGTTAAGAAGATTAAGTCTCAGCAGGAGAAGTGCTTTCAACTGCAGGCATCATATTTTAGGAAGGAGATCAAGACCTCAGAGAGGGTATTTCTTCACTGCGATGAGCTTCAGTTGTGTGGAGAAACCAAAAGGAAATGGGTCTGATCTCCCTACAGCAAAGAAGGTTATGGGGGAACTCAGTAGAGGTCTTAATTTGAGTGAGTTTGATCAAGAGTGAGCAAGTAGACTCTCCATTGGCAGGAGAATCTATAATGAGTGAACAGATTGAAAATAATAGACAGTAGAAGCAGGGTTGGAAGTGGATGAAGTCAATTTTTATTTTAGTGAGTTGCCGAAAAGTGTTCCCAAACTTTTCCCACTGTGATGACACGTTAAGGCCTGAATATTGTGGTGACAACTGTGAGGGGTAGAATGGGTACAATGGGAGGGGGAAAAGAACCCAGGAGAATGAGTGTTTTTGCCAGAGCTCTGCAGCAGCTCATGACCCCAGTGTGGGAAGCCCTTACCTAAAAGGATGTTGTAAGCAGATTCAATGTTAAATTTCAGATAGAACTGATCATATATTTCAAAAAGAAAACAGCTGATACAGGTGCCACAGCACAGGCCGGAAGGTTCACTTTTGTGCTGTATGGTTCTGTGAATTTACCAAAAATTACGTGAAACAAGTTTATTTCTTATATCTCACACAACTAATAACTGTGGTCATCATTCAAGGCACAGTCTCCCAGCTTAAGGCCCAGTATTTCTTTGAAACCACTGACAAATATTGTGACAATTCCACCATTTTCCCCAGTAGCCCAACTGTACCGCACAGCATGGGTACTGAGCTTTACAGATCAGAACAGTTCATCAAACTGGCCGTCAGCTGACTTCAGGGAAATTCTTTATCCTGATTGGCTAATTGCTATCCAGAAGGTCCCTGCTGGAGAGAAGTGAGAGAGGAGGTCAGGTACATTCCAAGGTTAAAGGCCTTTCTAACACTCAGTCCAGATAAGAGATGATTGGGAAAATACTGCAAACGTACAGGACATCAAAAAAGTCAGCAAAAAACCTTTTCTCGTTTACACAACTGAAGCCCTGTGAATAAAATGTTGTCCACATGGACTTTCATAAGACATTTGATAAGGGACCTCATGGCAGGCTGATACAAAAGGTAGAATCACACAGGGTCTGGGTGAGCTGGCTAGATGGATACAAAACTGGCTTAGTCATAGAAGATATAGTAGGAGCGGAAGGGTACTTTTCAGAATGGAGATCAGCAACAAGTGGTGTTCTGCAGGAGCAGTGCTGGGACCTATGTTGTCTGCAATATATATATATATAAATGATCTGGAGGAAAATTTAGGTGGTCTGATTAGTAAGTTTGCATATCACACAAAATTGCCAGAAATGCAGATAGTGAGGAGGATTGTTAAGGGGTGCAGCAGGATATAGATAGATTGCAGACTTGAACAGAGAAATGGCAGATGGAGTTTAATCCAGACAAATGCAAGGTGATGCATTTTGGAAGATCAAACTCAGGTGTAAATTGTATAATAAATGGCAGAACCCAACATTAACATATGGAGGGGTCTGGGTATAAGGTCCACAGATCCCTGAAAGTTGGAACACAAGTGGATAAGGTGGTCAACAAGGCATACAGCACGCTTGCCTTCATTGGCTTGGGCAAGTTACGTTACAGCTGTATAAAACTTTAGTTGGGTCACATTTGGAAAATTGCATGCGGTTCTGGTTGCCATACCACCAGAAGGATGTGGATGCTTTGGACAGAGTGCAAAGAAGTTTTACTAGAATGTTGCCTGGTCTGGAAGGCTTTAGTTATGAGGACAGGTTGGATAAATTCAGATTGTTTTCACTGAAATGATGGAGGCTGAGGGGTGACCTGAAAGAATAAAGAGAGACATAGATAGGGTGGGTAGTCAGAGGCTTTTTCCCAGGGTAGAAACTACAAGAGGGCACAAGTTCAAGGTGAGGAGGGGAAAAGTTAAGGGAAGAAGTGCAGGGAAAATTTTTCACACACAGGATGGTGAGTGGCTGGAACACGCTGACAGTGGAGGTGGTGGAAGCAGGCACATTAGCAATGTTTAAGGTGCATCTTGATAGACACATGAACAGGAGGGGAACAAGGGGATAGAAACCGCATATGGGCAATAAGCAGCATGTCAAAATAAGGACAGAAATTAGTTCAGGCTCGGTGGGCCGAAGGGCCTGTTCCTGTGCTGTATTGTATTATATAAAATCCTCTGCACCATCTCGAAAGTCTTGACCTCCTTTCCAAAGTGTCATGCCTACGGAAAATTAACCTTAGAATTCAAAAGCGACCAGTCAGAGAGAAAACATAAGCAGGAAATTGCACCTTTTTGTGACTTCCCAAAACCAATGAAGCGTTTTTGAAGTGTCATCATTGCTGTAATGCGGGAAACAAAACAGGTTGCAGCATAGACAACATTCTGTGAATGACTAGATAATTTGAATAATAATATTAGCTAAGAGATAAATACCAGCCAAGACACCAGGAAGGATTCTCTGCATTTCTCTGAATGGTGCTATAAGATCTCTGTGTCCATCTGAGAGGCCAGCTGTGGCTTCAATTCATCTGAAGGATGGCACCTTTTACAGTACAGTACTCCCTCTGTACAGCACTGGATTGTCAGCCAGGAAATTTTTTTTGATCAAGTTACTGGAATGGGATTTGAACCCACAATCTTTTGACTCAAAGAGGGGGTTTACCACTGAGCCAGAGCTGTGGAAGAAAACTCTACCCAGGCCGATTTGATAAAATGCATAGTGTTCAGAACTTCAGAACATGAACAGCTGCTGACACCATCTTTGTTAACCAGGATGACGGACTTAGACCAAAACATGAGAGGTTGATATTGGGCCTATGCCTATTAGGAACTGAGGGGCTAGGCTGGCTGAACTCAGTCCGGTGAGAAACATCCATTACATCTGCGTATAATGGACTTGAAATAAAAGCAAAGCATGGGAGAAACCCTGCAGGTCTGGCAGCATCTGTGGTGAGAGAAAGGAAGTTAATGTTTCAAAAGCCATGGTACCTCTTGTTCTGAAAAAGTCATGGCACTGAAAGCGTGAACCCTGTTTCTCTTCCACAGATGCTGCCAGACCCATGGTGTTTCTCCAGCATTTTCTGTTTTTATTTCAGGGCTCCACCATCTGCAAATTTTACTTCTGTTACAATGGATTTGAACTCACGTGTCAAAGATAAAAGTCCAGTGTCCCAACACAACATACGGTCATCTATATCTCCAATTACCCATTTCTGTGATCACATGTCCTCTATAAGAAGGAATCACACGACACCAAGTTACAGTCCAACAGGTTTATTTGAAATCTCACAAGTTTTCAGAGCACAGCCCCTTCGTCAAGTGCACCAAGATAGCAGGACACGCAGACATCGAGTTTACAGGCAGAGAGATCAAAAGGTCATACAAATAGTGTGAGTGGAGTGTCAGATAATAAGTCTCTGCAGGTGACTAAAGGTGTTAGTCAGTGTGTAAAGTGTTTATAAAGTCAATGTCAGTGCTGTTATAACAATCAGGCAATGCGATAGGAATGTACAAAAGGTGACATCTCAGGTCAGACACTGAAATGTAGATGTCAGGCTTTTTCAGAATCTGTCTGAGTTTTAACCTGGAATCAGGCTGGTTTTAGTCCGAAAGCTGGAATTTATAAGATGCCACACTGATTGACTGTGACTACAAATTGTGTGTTCTTTGAACAAAATGAAATGTCTCTGCAAATAAACAAACATTTTGGATGAAATGATTCACCACACAGGTGTGTGTGTGTGTGTGCGTGTGCGCGTGCGTGTGCGTGTGTGTGTGTGAGAGAGAGAGAGAGAGAGAGAGAGAGAGAGAGAGACAGACAGAGAGTGACTGTCTGTGAGTGTGTGCGAGCAAGAGCGTGCGCGTGTGAGAGAGGTCTGTGTATGTGTGTGTGAGCTTGAGAAACTGTGTGTGTGTGAGTGAGAGAGAGAGCAAGACAGTGTGTGTGAGAGACAGAGCGAGAGAGCGCGAGAGTGCGAAGGGGCTGTGTGTGCACGCAAGAGGGAAAGACAGAGTGAAAGAGGGGGCTGTGTGTATCCGTGAGAGAGTGTGTGTGAGACAGAGAAAGAAAGAGAGATAGAGAAAGTGAGGATCTGTGTCTGCGTGGATAGAGGGTGTGGGGGGCTGGTGTGAGAAGCGGGGGCGCGCAAGAGAGACAGAGAAAGAGAAGGGGGCGCGTGCACAAGAGATGGGGGCGTGAGAGAGAGAGAGAGATGGGGGTGTGAGACAGAGCGTGATGGGGGCGTGAGACAGAGAGATGGGGGTATATGTGAGAGAGGGGTGAGCAAGAGAGAGGGGGTGTTGTGACAGAGATGGGGGTGTGAGAGGGTGATGAGGGTGTAGGGTGGGTGTGAGAGGGGTGTGTATGAGGGGGAGAGTGTCATAGTAATTCAAATCTGTACAGGCTAAGGTAGAGAGATCATAACTTATCCAGGTGGCGCTGTCAAAACAGGAAAGTAAGCAAATTTTACAGATATTTGGCAATTACACCACCCACCAAGATCATGGGAGATACTCATGTGACTCGGACAATGTTGTCTACTTCATACGCTGTAGGCAAACATGCCCCACGGCACGGTATATTGGCGAGACCATGCAGACACTCCGTCAACAGATGAATGGACACCGCGCAACAATCGTCAGACAGGAATGTCCCTTCTCAGTTAGGGAACACTTCAACAGTCAAGGACATTCAGCCTCTGATCTTTGGGTAAGCATCTCCTCCAAGGCATTCTCCGAGATACACAATAATGCAGAATTGCCGAGCAGAGACTGACAGCCAAGTTCCCGACCCGTGAAGACGGCCTCAACGTGATCTTGAGTTTATGTCGCGTGACATGTGACCCCCCCACCACACTTCTGTACCTGTAAAATCTTCCTTAGTGTCCTTTTTTGACAGCATCGCCTCGATAAATTGTTATGATCTCTCTACCTTAATTAGCTTGTACTGTTTTGAATTAGTTATCACACTTTCTCACACACATACTCTCTCACATTGACACACACACACCACACACATATAAATCTATGGAGTGAATCATTTCATCCAGATGTTTGTTTATTTGCAGATACATTCTATTTTGTTCAAAAAGCACACAATTTGTAGTCACAGTCAGTCAACGTGGCATCTTATAAATCCAGCTTTTAGAATAAAACCAACCTGATTCCAGGTTAAAACTCAGACAGATTCTGAACAAAGCCTCACACCTATATTTCAGTGTCTGACCTGAGATGTCACCTTTTGAATATTCCTATCACGCTGCCTGATTGTCATGACAGCACAGCACTGATATTGACTTTATAAATACTTTACACACCGTCTAACATTGTTAGTCACCTGCAGAGACTTATATCTGACACTCCAATCACACTATTTTATGCTCTTTTGATCTCTCTGCCTATAAACTCTATGTGTGTGGCCTGCTCTCTCACTACATCTGATGAAGGGGCCGCACTCCGAAAGCTTGTGTGATTTCAAATAAATCTGTTGGACTATAACCTGGTATTGTATGACTTCTGACTTTGTCCAACCCAGGCACCTCCACATCACTCTATAAGCAGGAATTGAAGGCTTTAAAAAGTTTCTTGCTGTCTCAGTAGACTTATTCCGCAGTGCTGCAATTCTGGCTCTTATTGGAAGTACCCAAGCTGCTAAACTAAAGCCATGAGAGCCCTCAATGAGAGGTAGTGTTTGGCATTCCTTCAGGCACTCTCCAACTGGCTGCATTTTTCTAAGCAATAAAACACAAAATAGTCACTTTCACAAGAGTTATGCAACTCATCAGTTCCTCTCAGTCGGTGGAGCTGAAAACATTGCGTCAATAGTGACAGAAGTGGAAACTGCCAATAAAAAATCAGTCAGCCTTTGCATAGACAATGGGGAAAGACCAAGGAAGCGAAATTGATTGGGAGTTTTATCAAAGAGCCAGCACAGCCATGATGCTCTAAATATTCGCTTTCTGTTGTGGATGTTCCTGGTGTATGACCCTATTCCAAGAGGGTGCAGTGCATGATGCATGCTGGAGATAAGATCTGCTAAGAACAGTAGTGATGAACAGCTTAGAGATACTGGTAGTTAATGGGCAATCTGTTATAGGATTCATGTGGAGGTGGGAGACAGGTGTTGCATAGAGAAGCCATGGCTGTGTACAAGAGATTTAGTAAATACAGAAACACAGACTCAAAAGAAAAAGACAGAAGACTGGATAGACAGAACATGAACAACACAAACAGGAATAATGACAAAGACAGGAATTTAACTTCACTGGTTCAGGTTCATGGAAAAGCAGCAGTGAGCTAAACAAAGATAAAATCAGAAAAATCTAAATGCAGAAAATGAAGGGTATACACTCAAATAAAAAGAACATTGAGAAAGCATTCAGCTCCTCAAGGCTATTCCATCAGTCAGTCAAGGCCATGGTTAATCTTCAAGTCAACTCATCTATCTGCCGTAGTTTCAAAACTCTAATACCGTCCATTAACAATAATGTACTAATTTTAGCATTCAATATTTGAATTGATCTCCAGCATTGAGCGCCTTTTGGGGACAGAAGTCTGAGAAAAGTGTTTGCTGAATTCACTTACAAATAGACTAGTTCTAATTTTAAATTGTGTCCACTGTTCTGGATTCCACCACTAGAGGGATTTGTACCTGTGTAGTGACTTTTAAAACCTTCCAGTAATTTAAACACCTTTGTCACATCACTGTCCGATGACTGGAACTTATCCTTCAAAGTTTGTCATGTTTGGGGATTTCTGACCATTTTACCACAAAAAAAAAATTGGAAAAGTCACTTAGACTAAAAAAAAAAGCTAAAGTTCATTTAAAATGCTAGTGATCTAAGCAGTAGGTATGGTAGAATAGGTAATTGGACTTCTCCAGAGGGCACAGATTCAATTCCCTTCAGTTTGAGAATTTGATATTCATTTTTTAAACCTGGAAATTAAAAAAACTAGGACAAGTAAAAACAGCCACAGATTGTACCAAAAATCCATCAGGTTCATTCTTGTTGTGGGTAAGAAAATCTGCTGGCCTTATTCAGTCAGGCCCATATGTGACTCCAGTCACACTGACATGGGTGATTCTTGAAAACTGCTCTTGAAAACCACTTAGTTGCATCAAACCGTTATAAACGATTGCAGTGGCCCAAGAAGGCAACCCACCACCGCATACTCAAGGTAACTTATAAACAGCAATAAATCCTCATCCCCTGCCAAGGTTATATGTCAAGAATGTAGTGCTAAATAAAAAGTGAGCAAATAAGCTTTCACTGCAGTGCCAGTCCAGTGTACTGAAACAAATCCAAGGCCACTTTTACTTGCCAACTGGTGAACAGAAAACAGATAAACTGAGATGATTGATAAGTTTCTCCCTGGAAGGAATTCGTCAAATACTGCAGTTCGTGAAGACACTGCAATACCAATCTATTCAGATTAATGCTTTCCCAGTTTGTACCGAGTTAACTGATTTTAGCTAGAGCGAGTGTACAGCTGAAGACTTAGTCATAGTACCCCAGAGAATTGGGAATAATCAACCAAGAATTCTGCTAGATATCCTTATCCTCAAATAGGAGAGAACTGGTTCAACTGTGATATCCTCACGGTCTGAATAGCTTGACATTTATTATTTAGCCATACTGGTAGGTATTATTCATTGAAGGTAGGAAAGTGGGGCAACTGTGGAACGAATGGTATCTTAAAGAGACAAAGGGAGAACATTTAAAAAATGTGATCTCACCGAGATAACAAGGTGTACAGCTGGATGAACACAGCAGGCCAAGCAGTATCAGAGGAGCAGGAAAGCTGACGTTTCGGGCCTCGATCCTTCTTCAGAAAGGTCTAGGCCCGAAACTTCAGCCTTCCTGCTCGGCCTGCTGTGTTCATCCAGCTCTACACCTTGTTATCTCAGATTCTCCAGCATCTGCAGTTCCTACTATCTCTGATCTCACTGAGATACTGAGTTAAAACTAAATTCTGAGATGAAGCAAGATATGAATGTGGGTTCTGTCCGTTCTGAGGAAGGGTCACTGGACCCGAAACGTTAACTCTGTTTTCTCCTCCACAGATGCTGCCAGACCTGCTGAGCTTTTCCAGCAACTTTGTTTTTGTTCCCAATTTACAGCATCCGCAGTTCTTTTGGTTTTTATGAACGTAGGTTATCGGGCCAGGGTGTGGAGATGTTCAAAAAACACCTGCATTTATATAGCACCTTTCAAAACTTCAGGAAAATCAACTTGCTTTACAGCCAATGTTTTTAACAATGCTAATTGAGGGACACATTCTTGGGAAAACTCTCATTCTTTCTCAAAAAGTGCGGTGGAATCTTCCACAACTATTTAAAAGGGCAGACGTCACATTGGCTTAACATCTCACCCCAATGCAGCTCTTCCTTAATACAGTATTGGAGTGTCACCTGGACCGCGCTGAATTTTCTGGTGTAGGTCTTGAACCCACAACTTTCTGCCTCAGAAGCTTATGCCACACCTCACATCTTTCGCAATTCAATTCCACCTTATATTCGATTTAAATAACATTTGATTTTCTATCATCCTTTATGATTGAATTATAAAGCTTAATGCAAATTGAAAAATTGACCACGTGGGAGTAACATTCTTCTGCAGTGCAGGCACAGCACAACTGTGTCTGTTGGTGGGTGAAATTACAGCATGTGTAAGGCAGGAAGAGGAACTGAAGCTTTATGGTAAGGAAATGTGCAATTAAACAATTATAGTTCTTAGCTGATGATGAGGAACCAACCTTAAGAAATCCCTTTTTTTGTGAAACATCTCAACTCGTACCAAATCAATCTAACTGGCAACTGACTGCTTTTTAAAGCCTACTCTTGTAAATCTGTATATGAAAAACTTGGATGTTTTGACATTGTGAGTGGAGGCAGAGGTAAAATTAAAGCATGGTGAACGAAAAACTAGACTCATAGAACCTTTGCTTCCTAAGAATAATTCACTTGCTGGATGTGGGAGTCACAGGCAGGGCCAGCATTTATTGCCCATTCCTAGTTCTCCTTGAGAAGGTGGTGGTGAGCTGCTATCTTGAACTGCTACAGCCCATGAATTGTAGGTAGATCTGCAACACTGTTAGAGAGGGAATTCCAGGATTTAGATCCAGCTACACTGAAGGAATAGCAATACATTTCCAAGTCAAGATGGTGAGGGGCTTGAAATGGAACTTGCAGATGGTGGTGTTATAGTGCATCTGCTGCCTTACCCTCCTGGATGGCAGTGGTTGTGGGTTTAGAAGGTGCTGTCTTAGGAGTGATGGTGAATTTCTGCAGTACATCTTGCAGATGGTACACATTTCTGCTACTGAAAATCAGTGGTGCAGGGAGTGGATGTTTATGGATGTAGTGCTATCAAGTGGGCTGCTTTGACCTGGATTAAGTGTTGTTGGATCTGCACACATCCAGGCAAGTAGCAATTATTCCATCACAGTTCTGATGTTCCTTGTAGATGGTGAACAAGTTTTAGAGAGTCAGGAGATGAGTTACTTGCTGCAGTATTTCTAGCCTTTGAACTGCTCTTGTAGCCACTGTATTTATACGGCTAGTTCAGTTCCCTTTATCATCACTGATAATCCCCAGGATGTTGTCAGCAGGAAATTTAATGATGGTAAAGCCACTGAATATCAAGGGGTGGTGACTACATTCTCTCTTACTGGAAATGACCATTCCTGGCATTTATGTAGCACGAATGTTTCTTGACACTTTTCAGCCCAAACCTGGATACTGCCCATGTCTTGATGCATTCGGACATGGACTACTGAACATTGTGCAATCATCAGTGAACATTCGCACTCTGACCTTATGATGGAGATAAGGGCATTGATGAAAGCAACAGAAGACGACTTTACAGAACAGGAGGCAACCAATTGCCCCATCAATCCTGTATACAAAATATAGTGCAGAAACTCAAAAGGGCAGAAAGCATTTGGGAAAATGCAAATAAACAGCTTACTTAATATTACAAGCATCCCGATTTCTTTTCTTTATCATGTACTGCTGCGGCCTGTGTACTGTTCACTGACCTCAGTCAAGGAGTCCAAGTAACCGTTAGTTAGTATGAGGATACAATGGTGAGCACTGACAAGCTGGAGGTTGCATCACAACTCAAGTTCAATCCATTTCTCAAAGAAAATTGATGCAGACACAATTCGGGGAAATAGAAGTCAGGGTTTCAGTACTTAGCTCCAGGGCTGTGACCAAATGAAACTCTCAATCAACTTCTCCATGGTGGCTGTCAATCAAGAAAGGAACTTAAGAGATGCAAATTCCAAGTTCAGAATATAGCATTCTCTACCCAGGATGCTGTGGATGCTCAGTCATTGAGCATATTTAAAACAGGAATCAATCATTTGTGGATACTAAAGGAATTAAGGAAATGAGGACAGTGCAGGAAGATGGAGGAGAGGATTAGATTGTCACCACCACATTCTACAAGGCTCCTAGGGTCAGGCAATAAATGCTGGCCAGCCAGTGATGCACACATCACATGAGAATAAAAAGAGTGGAGTGGGGTAGATAGGCTGAATATGTTCAAGTGCTCTTATTGTTTACGTTATGATACCCTAAGAACAAACCCAAAGGGTGTTTACAGCCCATGACAAAGTTACTGTTGTTACACAGCAGACTATTTGCATTGAGCAAGATCTCTCAATAGCAAATTAATGTACGGCCAATGGATCTGATGGTGCCGCTTTAAGAATAAATGCTGTCAGAACACAGAATCCTTGGTTCTTCTTCAAATAGTCCAGGCAAATAGGGCCTTGGTTCAACTTCTCACTTGAAAGATGGCACACTTATGACAACTTCAACCAGTTAAGTGTACTCAAGTTACACAACTCAAATCCACAACCTCCTGACAAAGATTACAGGATATTAGCCACTGAGGCAAGCTGTCAAAATTAAAATCAGACTAAGACAGTGAAGGCAAAGAAAATGACAGAAATAATAAGAAATGTAAGACACAGAACTAGTGTTTAAAATTATTTTAGTTTGAAATTTCAAGAATAGCAGAACCAGAAAGGACAGTTATTCTACTAATTTAAGAGTCAGTATGAAGGCCTCAAAATCAAAAATAACAACTTCCAGGAAGGATATCCTCAGCTTATGAAATTCCTACCTGACATAATCATTCCAAAGAAATTTCTTCCGTGGTCCCATGATTCTTCGGCCTGGCTTGTCGTCATCTTCCTCTTCAGAACCATTTTTGTCTCGGTCCTCTTCGGATGCCATTCTGAAAAGATACCCAACACATGAATAAGGTGAGGTAGAGAGAACTGGGAAGTGGTATCTACCCTCCACATTCATCCACATGCCACTGCTGCGCTTTCTGCCTTACAACCACAAACAGCTACTTTCGCTGCCTGTGTTCTAATATCCGCCCACAGTCACTGCCCATGACCAAAGTCTATGACCCTCATGGGAGCAGGACAGAAATGCAGTGGGTTTGTGCAGTCAGTGTGCGCGTGCCTGGCATACTGCAACACAATCAAAATGAAAATCTAAATACTCAGGAGAGAACATATGCTTCTCTCACTCCATAAGTCACCACAGCTCCAAGGCTATAAACTAATGACTACATGCTAACACTCTGCAACAGATCAGGATAAAAGGATCTTTAAACATCCAGATGCAAAAGTAACTAATAAAGTTAATTCGTGGATACAAAAATACAACCAAAAGGATAAGTGGAATGGTAGCCTTTCCCTAAAAGGGCAGGAATATAGTGGGATAAGTGTTGTGGTTCATTGGTATACATCTTTTATCAGCCTGGAGAATTACATTCAGTTCTGTACACTGAACCTCAGGAAGGTTACGATAGCCTTGGGTTTTACATAATTTCAACTGAAAATGTCTAGGCTTATAGGGTTACATTAACAAGAATGTATAAACTTGGCCTGTAGTCCACTGAGCTTAAAAGATTCTGCAGCATGTAATTAACTTCTTTAAAATGATAAAATAAAACTAGTTTGTATTCCCTTGGCGGCAGATGATCGAGGGGCGATCTGAAGTGATTTAAAAACGAAAAGGATTTGAGTGGATTGGTAGAGAAAATATTTGTGTCAGTGGAGAAATCCAGACCAAGTGGGAACAACTTTAAAATTAGACCTATTCAGGAGTGAAATCATGAAACAACTTAGCACACAAGGGGTAGATTGGAAGATTGGAACTCCACCTCCTCCAAAAGGCAGTGGATTCTGGGGACCAATGGAGCTATCAATACTGAGATTGATTTTGTTTTTGTTTTAGGATTGCTAAGGACATGGAGCATGGACAGATAAATGGACTTCATATTGCATAGCCTACCTCTCTTGATTTGTGACAGCATGAGATTGGAAAAAGGTTTAACTTGAATTTCTAATAAGAATCATTGGCCTGTATGATGTGGGGAGATGGTAGTGGAGTGGTGATGTCATTGTACTCATAATTCAGTGTTCCAGGCTAAATACGTGGGGACATGGGCTCAAATTGCACAAGGCAGCTGGTGGTACTTAAATTCAATTATTCCATTTGGAGTTGAAAGCTAGCCTCAGTAAAGGTGACCTTGGCAACGATCGTATTGTAAAATCTAATCTGTTTACAAACTGCTTTTAGGGAAGGAAATCTGCAGTCAGATTCAGTCTGATCTGATGTGAATCCAGATCCACAGTATATGGATGTTGCTGAACTGCTCTCTGAACTGGCCATGACAGCGACACCCAATCCCATAAAAGAATAACGGAAAAAAAAACACTTGGATATGCAGCATAATTTAATACTGGTTTACGTTTGTTTAGTTTGCTTTTCAATGTTTGTACGGTACAACTGCTTCCAGAAGCGACTGTGCTAACATCCTTGGTGCTGGTGCTATAGGACCTCCCAGTGTACGTGGCAGTGATTATCACTGCCATAAACCTTCCCCAAAGTGGAAAAAACACTGTGCAATGACTGCCTCTGTCTAACATTAAGTTTGATGCCACAATTCATTAATCTGTGCACACTTACAACTTCTTCACCCCTTCCATGTTTCAATACATTTCCACTCTGCAGTGTTAATGAAGAGGCATCAGCCCCAGGGCTTCTTTTATATTAATTCCTGGGATGTGGGATACACTGGCTGGGCCAGCTTTTATTGCCTATCCTCAACTGCCCTTTAGAAAGGGATGGTGAGATGCCTTCTTGAACCACTGCAGTCCATTTGGTGTAGACACACTCACAATGCCATTAGAGTTGGAGTTCCAGAATTTTGAGTCTGTAACACAGAAGAAGTTGCAATATAATTCCAAGTCAGGATGGCTAGTGACTTGGAGAGGAACTTGCAGGTGGTGGTGGTGTTCTCATGTAACTGCTGCCCTTGTCCTTCTAGATAACAGTGGTCATGGATCTGGAAGGTGCTAAGGAGCCTTGGTGAATTCCATTATCCTGCATTTATGTTTGTCAAATTAATGATAATACTGCATCTCATAACTCAGCTAAGATCTGTGAAGTTATCACCAACAATATTTCCACTTTAACAACATTACTTGCCTTCATCATTGCCTCAGCCCAACTGCATTTGAAACCCTCACTCATTCTTTAGTTAACTCCAGACTTGGCTATTCCAGTACTACTCTGGCTAACCTCCCATCTCCCACCCCACATAGTCTTGAGCTCATCCAAAATCCTGCTGCCCGTAGTTTATTTCCCACCAAGTCCCGTTCATCCATCATTACTCTGCTTGCTGATCTACAGGGAGATCTAGTCTGGCAATGTCATGGTTTAAAATTCAAGTTCAAGTTCAATGTCCTCACTCTTCCTCATCTTTGTAATCTTCTCCAGCCCCACAATCTCTATCTCTCCAATTCTGTCCTCATGTGCAGCCCCAATATTGATAATCCACCACTGATCACTTTGCCTTCTGCTGCTTAGGCTCTAAACAGTGGAATTTGCGTTTTCAATCCTTTCACCTTCTCTAAGCCTCCCCTTAGAAATTTGCCTCTTTGATCACCTATTCCAATGTTTCATTAGGTGCTTTGGTGCCAAATCATGTCCGATAATAATATCATGATTTGAAACATTTTACTACATTAAAAGCACTATGTAAACCAAAGGTGTTGTTGATGTTAACCAAGGTCAGAAGTCACACAACACTAGGTATTAGTCCAACAGGTTTATCTGAAATCACAAGCGTTCAGAGTACTGCTCCTTCATCAGGTGAAGTGAAGGGAAGCACACATGCACAGAATTTATAGGCAGGGAGATCAAAAAATAGTACAAAGTGTGTCTGTGGAGTGTCGACGGGCTAAATATCAAGTCTTTGTAGGTAATCAAAAGTGTGAGACACCATGAGTAAAGTGTCCACAGCTGAACGGCAAGTGAAGGGATGACATATGATCTGATTGAGGCAGAGAGATAATTACAAAAAAAATTAAAAATAAGGTGGTGGTGGTTTGTCTCTCTCATAAATTCTGTGCCCGTGTGCTTCCCTTAACTTCACATGACGAAGGAGTAGCACTCCGAAAGCTTGTGATTTCAGATAAACCTGTTGGACTATAGCCTGGTGTCGTGTGACTTCTGACTTTGTCAACCCCAGTCCAACACCGGGAGCACATTGATATTAACCAAATTAGAGATCTTTCAATCTGGATGACTCAGAACTAATCAGATGTGGTGTTCTTTAGACAATTCTGCCACTGACTATGCTGAGGGTATAGGGTTGAGGTCTAAAGACTCTCTTCATAGTTTTCCCTGTGGTAAAACGTTTGTTTACCTTTATAGTCCTATCAAAGAATCACAAATTTGAACTCGTGCTTTAACAGCCTGGATGAAAGGTTTGGGACTACAGGTACTATCTAAATTTTAGATAAATATAGAAGGTACAATGAAAAAGCCAATGAGTTCTAGTAAACTTTTAGAGAGCACATCATTCACCATGACTTTTCTAGTCTAGCAACAACTGGAAAAGAGGGCTGAGGGGTAAACGTACTTGGCAAACCGGGCTTGTGTATGTGCTTGAAGTTCTTCCTGGTATTTTATCAGTTGTGCTGGCATTACACTTGCCACTGCTTCCTTCAGTTTCTGCGTTGGATCCCGTAACCGCTCATCCTGGGAAGGAAGGAAGGAAGGAAGGAAGGAAGCACAGGTGTTAAGAAAATAATCTGCATTTCTATATTGCCGATCCTAAATTCAGCATATCCCAAAGTGCTTCACCAAGACTCTGGGGAGAACTCTTTACTGATTGAGACTGGGAGTTCGACCACTTTACCTGACAGGATAGATGAGACCTCAGTTTTATCTCTAACAGTGCAACAGGTACTGCAGATTCAGCCTAGATTATACGTCCAAGTCCCTTGCATGGGGTTTGAATTTACAACCTTCTGACAAAGAAGAATACTACCCACTGTGTCATAGTTTAATTTTGTTTCACACCTAAGAACTAGGAGCAGGAGTGGCAATTCAGCTTCACAAGCCTGCTCCACCATTTAATATGATCATGGCTGACTTTATTTTGGCCTCATCTGCACTTTCCTGCCTGCTCCTATAACACATTTACCCATTACTAATTAAAAATCTGTCTACCTCCTAATTTATTCAGTGCCCTGGTATTCACTGCGCTCTGGGTAGTGAATCCCACAGATTCATGAACCTTTCAGAGAAATAATTCCTCCTCATTTTTTAAAATCTGCTACCTGTGACAGCTTGTTCTATACTGCCCAACATGGGGAAATATCCACTCGATGTCTATTTTGTCAATGCCCTTTAGTACCCCCAATTAGATTACATCTCATCCATCTAAACTGTAGTGAGTATATTCCTAAACTGCTCAATCTCTCCTCATAAGACAAACCTTTCACCTCTGGAATTAATCTAGTAAAACTTCTCTGACCAGCCTCCAATGCAATGATATCCTTCTTCAAATGAGGTGTCTAAAACTGTGTGCAGCTGTCCAGATGTGGATTCACCAATGTTTTGTACAGTTGCAACTATGCTCCCTCCTTTTATATTCCATTCTTTGGCAATATATGCCAAAATTTCATTTGCCTTCCTTATTACCTGCTGTACCTGCATACTAGTTTTCACCAATTCATGCACAAGGATACTCAGACCCCTCTGCACCAAAGTATTTTGAAGTTTCTCTCAATTTAGATAGTAAGTTGCCTTTGTATTCTTCCAACAAAAATGGATTACCTCACACTTATCCATATTCAGCTCTATCAGACAAATTTTGGCCCATTCTATCCATATCCATTTGTTACTCCTTCATTGCAAATTACTTTCTCACCTATATTAGAGTCATCCACAAAGTTAGCTATAGCACATTCTATCCCTACAAACAAATTGTAGTCTAGTTCCTTTTGGTGTTCCACATGACGACCATATGTAGTCACCAGATTTAACAAGATTAAAATAAGCAGAACTCGATGTTCAGACATAGTTAATTCCCACTTAAAAATTTTATATTTTGTATTTAGCTAGCAGTCTCATTCCACGTACAATTAAAGAAAACACTTAAGACAATTTACAAAACATATAACTGGAGTTATTTGGAGCACCAGCATACCCCGAAGTAATAGGAGATGCGAACCTGGGGCCGTATAGCATACTTAAGAATGTAATTACAGAGTGACAAGTTTATGTAGGAAAATTCCATTTATACACCATTTCATAAATAGTAAAGGTAAATAACAAAAACCGAAAGAACCGCGGATGCTGTAAATCAGGAACAAAAACAAAGTTGCTGGAAAAGCTCAGTGTAGTTTCTTCAGACGTTTCATCAGGGCGTCCTTGCTGCAGGGCAAGAAAGAGGCTAACTAGCTGTACACATAGCTGGAAAAGCTCAGCAGGTCTGGCAGCATCTGTGAAGGAGAAAGCAGAGTTAACGTTTCGGGTCTGGTGACCCTTCCTCAGAACTGATGGTGATGGTGGCTGGGAAAACGTCAGTTTATATGCAGAAAATAGGGAGGTGGGTGGGGTAGGGAGTAAACGATAGGATAGAGCCCAAAGAGAGAGAAAGACAGTTGGACAGCCAAAGGAGTTGCTAACGATCAGGCTGGGAGGGTGAACAGTTGTTAATGAGGACTGTTAGTGACTAACAACATGGGGTGTGTAATGGCAGGCTATGTGGTAACAAGGCCTGGTGTGTGGGGTTGGGGCATGGGACATGGGAGAGTTTAGGCCCAAAAATTAGTGAACCCAATATTGAGTCCGGAGGGCTGTAGGATGTGTGAACGGAAAATGAGGTGTTGTTCCTCGAGCTTGCGTTGGGTTTCGCTGGAACACTACAGCAAGCCAGAGACAGAGATGTTGGCCAGGGAGCAGGGTGGTGCGTTGAAGTGGTGGGCAACAGGTAGTTCAGGGTCTATTTTGTGAGCAGAACGTAGATGTTCTGCAAAGCGGTACTTCACCTGGAAGGTATGTTTGGGCCCTTGGATACTGGGGAGGGAGGAGGTAAATGGGCGGGTGTTGCACCTATGCCGGCTACAGGGGAAGGAGCCGTGGGGCAGTGTTGGGGGTGAAGGAAGTGTGGACCGGGGTGTCCCAGAGGAAACGGACTCTGCGGAAGACGGACAAGGGAGGGGAGGGGAATATGTGTCTGGTGGTGGCATCTCGCTGGAGGTGGCATCTGATGATCTTCTGGATGTGGATGCTGGTGGGAAGGTAAATAATGGTTAAAGGTAAATAATAGTAATGTTGAGAGAAACTAAGGTTCTGTAGATAGGAGATGCATTTTAATTGGTTGTAAATAATGCTGGGACACTGAAACAATGGCCAATGGACCATTAGTGGTTTGCATATTTTGACTATGTGGCCCATTAAGTCATGAGTGAAACATTTCTTCCTCTGCCTGGTTCCTGTGCATGAATTCCACAGAACTAATATCTGGAACGGGCTGTTCTTAATGTAAATCCCTCCCTGATGGATGGATTCTACATTGATCCACAACTTATATTAAGTAAGAGATGCAAGAGGTAGGTTTTGAGCTTTTATGTTGTTTATAGTTTCCACCTGAGTGATAGTGCTCAACATTCAACAACTAACTGACACATGGACTTAGAATGTCCTCCCCCACCTCCCCACTATAACTGCAATATAACATAAATACCAGTCATACACAGCAACTCACCCCCTCCGCAAGTATGCTGAGAATGGACACTATTTATTTGCCTAAAATATTTAGGTCTCTTACAGTTACCACTGTGGTTAATAATGAGGTGACTGTATATACCTGCTGCAGGGATGCACAGCAACTCAGTTGCTCCAGTACAACGCTGCATTTTGAAGCTTAGAATCCTTTACCTTAGTAAAGATTGCAAATCAAAGCTGGAATCTGCTGACCTGTATGATTGACACTATCCTTGCCCCATTTATCTTCCTCTGAGTATTTTACTGGGATGTGGATTGGCACCAGACAAAGTTGTGTGTCTAGAAAGCAAGAAAACAAATTCTGTACACTAGCTCTTGATTCTGTTTACCTGATCATTGAGGTGTAGTTTCTTCAGACGTTTCAACAGGGCATCCTTGCTGCAGGGCAAGAAAGAGGCCAAATAGCTGTACACTCCCGAGCGCAGTGTCACATTCAACTCCTGTACTTGTAGCTCAATGCTGTATATAGACAGACAGAAGGATAGGCAGATGAAATGACAATTGGTAACAAATATCAACAGTGAAGCTTACATTATAAACCCCCCACTATCAACGCTCTTTCTTCTCTCCTACCAAAGCTGAAACATGCAAAATATCTTCGAATCTTGTCACAGGACATTAGTTTGTTGCCATGCACTTCAGACGTTTGTCACTTTGAGTGCACTCAGGGAACAGAGTATCATTTAGTAAATTAATAAACCTCATTTTTGATTTCAGTTTATGATCGTTTATAATTTACAGAACAGAACAGGACCATTCAGCTCTTCCAGCCTGTTCTGCCATTCAATCAGATCATGCCTGCTTCCCTTTTTAGTGGCAGTATTTGCCTGGATCTTACCCACTGCTTTGGGGATTATATTCCAAAAGTCAATCCATTTTCTCCCCCAGAAATTTTCATAAACAGAAATCTGAAAAAAAGCAGAATACTTACTCCAGCAGGATAGTGTTAATATCTGGCGTGAAGAATTTCTTCTTTCCTTCTCCTTCACAAACCTTCCCAGCCTGAATAAACACAGTAACAGTATTAACGGTATAGCTTAGAACATAACCATTCCTGGGTATAAACCATTCAGTAAGAATCAGGCTTACTGCTCATTGCTCATGTCCAGTGAGTCACTGTAGAACACATGTGGACTGATAAACTATATATAGAAGGGTGCTGCACTGAGTAATGTATAACATATCTCTTAAGTAAATAGCATCATACAATAACTTGAGCACCGAATCAGGTCATTCAGCCAGCTGTGCCTATGCTGACCCATTGAAGAAGCAATTCACCTAGTGTCACTTGATCCGGGAAGACTGTGGTGCCTTGACTCCCCTGATTGCTTTCCCACAGGCCTATACATTTTTCCATTTCAGATAATCCAATACTTTTTTCAATGCCTCGATTGTACCTGCCTCCACTCTCAGGCAGCGCACTTCAGACCCTAACCACTTGCTACATTAAAATAATTTTCTTCATATTACCAGAGTCCGGTAAAAACCTCGAGATATTGGACTGCAACAGAGAGAGAGAGATCAGGCAAGGAATGGCAGTGAACATGCAAGGGGCTGCCAGCCCTTTCCCATTCTCAGGAGAAATACAAAACAACTCTTTCCCTTTACTTCTGATTAACCATCTACCATTTCCTCCTTTATCGCAGAGACTTATCCCAGGAGTAGGTTCAAATGTGTTACACAGAATTTTTGTCAAATGTTTTTTGAAAGCTAAAATACACAACATTGACCACATGAACATCACCCAAATCAAATACTTCCTCAAAGAACCTCAATTAATCAGTTAGGTACTACCCTGCTTTAATCAGTTGATTTTTGCTTGCAATGTTCTGTTTTACTTTTACACTTAAATTTGTTCCTTCATTATAAATGCCCAACACCATTCCCATTATAGAAGACAGGAGAGGGGATACAGTTTTAAAGGGTTTGGACAGGGAGGGTGGAGGGGTGAAGGATGTGAGATGAATCTGCAGTGAATGGTAATAACCTTCAACATTCTGTGTAAGATGAAAATGATCAACGGCTTCAAAAGAATAATGGATAGGCATTTGAAAGATTCAAACTCTCAGGCTACTAAGATTGAGTGAAGGAATCAATTGGTAAAGTTAGATCACATGAGATTCAGGGTGAGCTTGCCAATTGGATACAAAATTGGTTTTACAGTAGGAGAGTGGAACTTCTTTCACTGGATTGTAGGAGGTTGAGGCGTAACCTTATAGAGATTTAGAAAATCCATGAGGGGCATAGATAAGGTGAATAGCTAGGGTCTTTTCCCTAGGGTGGCAGAGTTCAAAACTAGGGGGGCATATTTTTAAGGTGAGAGGAGAAAGTTTTAAAAAGGACATGAGGGGAAACTTTTTTATACGGAGAATGGCTCGTGTGTGGAACGAACTGCCAGAGGAAGCAGTGAATGCAAGTACAGCTACAACATTTAAAAGACACTTGGATAAGCATGAATAGGAAAAGTTTGGAGGGACAGGGGCCAAATGCAGGCAGGTGGGACTTGTTTAGTTTGGGAACATCCCTGAGAGAAACCTACACTCCAGTGAAAAAAAGTCCCAGCCTATCCAGCCTCTCCTTATAACTCAAAACCTCCATTCCCAGCAATATCCTGGTAAATCTTCTCTGAACCCGCTACAGTTTAATAACACCCTTCTTATAATAAGACAACTAGAACGAGACAGCACTCCACAAGAGGCTTCACCAACGTCCTGCACAACCTCAAGATGACAAAAGGTAATGTTAGATTGTTGTTAGTGTGTGCATGTGGAAGGCTGGTAGTTTGGATGGGTGGCAAAGATGTTCAGTGGCATCCTTCCCATTGGTTAAGAGTTGCAATAATTGGTTTAAACATGTAAATTGCATTGATTCATGAGCAAATACTTGAGCTAAATGTTCAAAGGTTACCAGTGGAATGGGCATAATAATATGGCTGCTTTGTACTTGACAAGGGATAGTATTTGACATAAAACACCTTCCGGGCGTTTGTCAGGAGAGAGAAATAGGAGAGCTTGCCAGGAAGTTAGAATTTGCTTAGAATGTTGCCTAATGACTATTAATGGCTACTTACATTTAGGAGTTACTGTAACAATCTGGTATTAATCTTAGTTAGGGGCAAAAATTATTTTCAGTTGAGGGGTTGCCTTAAGAATCCACTAGAGGCTTAATTAGCAGCTAAAATAATTTTCACTGGGCTGGAGAGTTGCCATTAGAATCCAGGGTTACAGAGCACAGTGTCAAGGCTACATAAATTGCCTTGCGAGGGAGAGGGGGGGATATGAGAGGGGGGGACGTGAGAGATAGATGGAAACAGCATGCAAGAGAGAACACTTACCAGCAGACAGGTGTGAAGTGTGTTGCTTTAACAGCTAAAGTGGGACTAGAAAAGCTCTTATGCTGCAGTGGCAATCTCTCCATTTCTGAGCCAGGAGGTCCAGAGGTACATAATATCATACCTGAACAGGTTGATTAGGTTATAACTGAAGTGGACTGGGACCTTCAGCAGCTAAGGTAGACGGGGAAGTCATGAGATGAAAAAGGGTCCTCAGGAGTTAAAGTCTTAAAGCTGCAAAGGAATTTTTGTAGCAATGCTAGAACGAAGTAAGCTGAGCTAAAATCTCAACTGATGTCATGAGTCAAGGGAGAAGATCCTTTAAGTTCTGGAGTCTTGGGACAGACCAACACACATTGAACCTGTGACTCTTGCCACACATAGATCAGTGAAATGCTAAGTATCAATTTTTATTGTTCAATAAAGCTTTGCAAGCTTGACTTTTAAGTCAGTGAAAGCCTTTTTTGCCAATAGAGTTATTTGTGGACAAGAATTTTCTTACTCTGGGCTTTAATAAAGTGTCCACAGCCCTATATCACACTGATTTGTAAATCATGCTGTAGATGGTTCAGTCAATAATGTAATCATTCATCTCAGCATTCTTGCCCAGAATCAGTGTTGTCAGTCCACTCTAACACTAATCCCCTACACATGCCTCTGTAAGGGCCTGAATTTGATCATTCGTAACCTTGGCATTCTATTCCTGACTCCAACTTCTTATGCACTCTATTACCAAAATGCAATACCTTCATAGAAAGGTAGTCGCCTCTTGAATACATTCAATATTTTGGCATTAACGACTTCCTGTAGTAATGAATTCCACAGGCTCACCACTCTTTGGGTGAAGAAATGTCTCCTCATCTCCTTCCTAAATTGTCTACTGCAAATCCTCATACTGTAAATCCTCATACTGTGACCCCTGGTTCTGGACATACCCACCATCGGGAACATCTTCCTTGCATCTACCTTGTCCAGTCTTGTTAGAATTTTAAGTCTCTATGAGATCCCCTCTCATAGATTGCAAAAACAATCCCAACCTAGTCAATCTCTTCTCATATGTCAGACCCGCCATCCCTGGAATCAGCCTGGTAAACCTTTGCTGTACTCCTTCGAGAGCAAGAGCTTCCTCCCTCAAGAGGAGGAAAAACTGCACACAATATTCTAGGTATGGCCTCACCAAAGCAGTATATAACTGCAACAACACATCCCCGTTCCTGTATTCAGAACCTCTTGCAATGAAGGCCAACATATCATTTGCCTTCTTCACTGCCTGCTGCACTTGCATGGTTACCTTCAGCGACTGGTGCACAAGGACATCCAGGTCCCGTTGCACACTCCTCTCTCCCAATTTACAGACATTCAGTGAGTAATCTGCCTCCTTGTTTTTGTTTCCGAAGTGAATAACCTCATATTTATCCAAATTATACTGCATCTGCCATTAATTCACCTACTCACCCAACCTGTCTCTGCATCCTCGTCAACAGTTCACGCTCTCACCCAACTTGGTATCATCTGCAGACTTGGAGATGTTACATTTTGTTCCCTCATCCAAATCATTAATATATACTGTGAATAGCTGGGGTCCCAGCACCGATCACTGTGGCACCCCACTCGTTACTGGCTGCCAATTTGAAAAGGACCCATTAATTCCTACTCTTCGTTTCATCTCTGCCAACCAGTTTCCTATCCATTTCAATACACTTCCGCCAATCCCATGAGCTTTAATCTTGTATATTAATCTCTTATGTGGGACTTTGTCAAACACTTTCTGAAAGTCCAAATATATTACATCGACTTTAAACATTGCTCATCGCCACTCCTCCCTTCGACCACCTTCTTCTAAAATTCACTCATGGAATATGGACATCATTACCTGGACCAGCATTTATTGCTCATCTGTAGCTGCCCTTGAGGTGCTGGTGGGTGAATTATTTATTACAACCTCAAGTTTGTTACCTGTTGACTGGAATTTCAAAAAACATTATCAAAATCCCTGTTGTTCTTTAAGATTCACCTTAAACGTCACCTCTTGACCTAGCCTTTAGTAACCTAATTTAATATCCCTTTTCTTTGTTACACCTCCATGAAGCATCTTGGAACATTTTTGTATTAATTGTGCTCTAGCAAGGGCAGAAGAGGAGGGGGAATAATTTTGACCCAGTGACAATGAAGAATTGGAGGCAAACAACCAAGTTGGAGTGGTGTATTGGAGGGAAATGTTGGAAGTGATGGTGTTCTGTGCACAAGGACATGATCTGGCAGGGCTACTAAGGGACCCATATTTGAATGGTATTCACTATCTAGGTCTGCATGTGAACAACACCTAGCAGGATAGTGCGAGAGAGCTGCAGGCACATCTGTGGTGAGAGGGCGTTCTTTCAAAGGAAGTAAAGTGAGAAGAGGAAAATTTTAAATGAAAAGGTGTTCCTCTGAAAACTGTGTGTGCAAAGGCACTGTCACCCAGATCAGAAGATCCCAGGTTCTCAGACACTGCAGTGGGTCAGCAGTTAGATTCATTTCATCTCCCCAACCTCCATTGGAAGGTTATGAGACAGAAAATATCAGACAGGCCTCCCATTCCTGATCATACTCCAATAATTCCTGTTTCAAAATGGTGAATTGGACTGAACTCAGCAATGACAAAATGTACGGTCGAACAATTTGAGAAACAGGATCTTCCTGAAATATTTGGATGGGTCTTACAATAGTTTTATTTCTCAAATTTTGCTTCCTGTTCCTCCGTGTCCATTTTCTTCCAATGGAAATGCAACCTTTCCCCTCACCCATGCACTTTCAAGTGTTCCCTCTCTATTTCATTTTGAAAAGGTCAAACTCAATAAATAGTGTTGTGGTCAGTGTGCCCTAGATGCTCCCCACCCTCATACTAATGATTCCCAGGAGGAACAGCACCTTCAGATCAGAGATTAAAAGCTAGAAAATGGAACTGATCTCTCCAAATGCTACTTTGTGATTTTCCAGCTAGGTACTTACTTGAGTTTCGTTATTCAAATGTACAGCACATAGTGTCTTAAGATCTTTGATCTGGTTTTCAAGCTGGACTGGTAACCCTCCCGGCAATTCAACCAACTGTTTTTGGCTCTGGGCTGCTAAACTGAAGCCTGAGGACACTGCAGTGTTGCTATTTTCCTCTGTTTCAGAGGCTGGGCTTCCACTTGGCGTTTCTGCTAGCAGCTTATCTATGTCCAGGTCACCAAGCAACTCCATGGCATTGGCAGCTTCCTGAAGCAAGTCATTCTCATTTGAGTTCCCCAGAATTGCAAAGACCTGGTCAGCGGCAGTCACACTGATGTCGGAACCACCAGGGTTCTTTATAGTCTGCTCAGGGACTTGGGAGGTGGATGGAGGCTTCATGGTCATCTCCTGCTTTTTCATTGCATCCTTCTCCTTCTGGAACTTTTTGAGCATTTCAGCCAATGACAGGGCATCACTATGACTTTTCCGCTTCTTTTTATGTTTGTCGGCGTTGAGGGCCACCACTCTGAAAGGAAGTAGAGGGATGTTTAAGGGGTGTACTGGTTCTATTAGTCAACTAAAACCCAGAGAACATAAATTGAAATTTCACCAGAGCAGTTGGATAATTTCAACCCATCTCAAGTTTTTTTTAAAAAAAGTGAAATCAAAAAGCCAGCAGTAAAAATGAACATGCAGCTCTGGGTTGTCACAAAACCACAACTGGTTTACTGAAATCCTTTAAGGAAAAAAACTTGCCATCCGTATCCAGTTTGGCCTGCATATGACTATAGCTGTACAGTGATATAGTGAATTCTTAACTGCTCAATCAAACAGGGAGGTATTCAATTGCATCATATTGCTTCACAACTTCTGGGGCAACTAGGGTTTATCTCTTTCAAAAGGAACCTGATCTGCACCTGAATTGCTGTATACTGCAAGGTTATGGATCAGGTGCTGGAGAATGGGATTAAAATGGGCAACCAATTTATTCAGCTGATTCAGAGATAATGGGCTAAATGTCCTCTTTCTGTGCTGTAACTTTGCTACAGTTCAATGGGTTTCGTAGTACAAACCTTGCAGGTGATGCAAGGCCCAAGAATTATTTTTTATAAATAAGATCAGGCAATACGACAATACTAAACAAGAAAATGAGAAGGTTTTTGTGTTTATGATTCAGTTTGCCAACATATGAATATTCCAAATTCAAACAAACGTAGGCCATTTGACCACTCGAGTTGTTCTGCCATTTCTAAGGTCATGACCGATCAGTTGGTGTTTTAAATTGCATCTTCCAGTGCCTAACAAAAATCTACCTCCACCTTAAAAGTTTGCAATGACACTGCTTTCACCACCATCTGAGTAAGACTTCCAAAGTAACGACCCCTCAGAATAAAGTTTTTATTTCTGTTTGAGAAGGGTGAGCCTAATTTTCAAACAGTGAAGCCTACTTCTGAATTACACACAAGTGGGAACATCTTTTCTATATTCACTTTTTTAAGACTATTCAAGATTTTATGTATTTCAATCAACTCAGCCCTCACTCTTCTGAACTCTGCAATAACCTTTGATGTGTTACCTTATTAAGTACTTTCTGAATGTTTAAGTACAATACATCTACAGGTTTCACAGTACATGCCACTTTTTCAAAGAAATCTAATAAATTGTTTAAATGTGATTTCCCTTTCATAAAACCTAATTACCTAGAATTTTTCTAAGCATCCAGCTATAACCTTTTTCATGATCGATTCTAACATCTTCTCCACGACAAATGTCAAGCTAACTGACTTATGGCTTCCTGTTTTTGCCCACGGTTGCTTTCCTTTAACTTTGTTAGTTAATTGTGGATGGTAGGTTCACCTTTTAGATGTTTTCTTTGTAGTAGGGACATATGTATTCTGAAATGTTTGTCACCATCTATCCCCTAGCCTAGTGGGCTGGTTCACTTCAGCTAGCTCAGGTTTCATGTCAACACATTGAAATTTAAAATCCTGGTCTTAGACTCAATTTAATCCCTTTCAAAGATTATTTAGATATTAAGATCGCTGCTACCTAGGGGATGCTTTTATTCTGAGGTTGTTAATTCATCCTGTCACTTTACAAAATACCAAGTCTAATATAACCTTCTTGGATTTCAGAATGAGACAGTTTCTTAGAACAGCACAAAGGTATTCTGTGAATTCACCATCCAGGTAATTAAAGCCAATCTGATTTTTCCAGTTCATTTGTAGATTAAAGTCACCCATGATCATTGCACGTCCCTTTATCACAGCACCTGATATTACTTCTTCCATACTTTGCCCCATACTGTGTTTCTGTTAGGGAGCCTGTAGCCCACTTCCAAATGTGATTTATTTCACTTATTTTTCTCACCTCCACCCAAACCAATTTTACATCTGGATCTCCTGAACCAAGTTATCTCTACCTACTACATAGCTACCATCCTTGATGAACAGTACTGCTCCCTACAGTTACCGAGCTTCCTATTCTTCTAGAATGTCATATACCCCTCAATAGTCAGGACCCAATCCTTATTATCTTCTAGTCAGATCTCCACAATGAAGTAAGTGCATATGATGCAATCACCAATATGCAGTATCAATTTCTGTAATTTGTTATGAATGCTGTGAACATTCAGATACAGAGCTTTTAGTTTTGTATTTTCAGAAAAACTTGGGAGTATGAGGGTTTGAAACAAGCAATGTTCTGACAGCAACATCACGAGCAATTAGTAGGAAATTCAACTAAGTCTTTGTTTTGAAAAAAAGGTGAGCATCAGCACTTATTCATTTCAAAACAGACAACAGGTCATCAGACTACAAAACCTGAAATGAATTGACTTCTCATGATTGGGAAGGGTGAGTGGAAACAGTTTAGGAGAAAGTTCAAGCTTTCAAAACAAAGTCAACTCAGGTGTAGAACAGCAGCAGAGTGAGGACCATCACCACTGGTGATTCCAGAACTTATATGTTATAACTAACAAAGGTCATCTTCTCTAGAAGTGAAAAGTCTGAGGGGTTACCTTAACAAATATTCAGGGATTTGATTGGGTGATGTAAGGATTTTTCACTTGTGAGTCCAAAACCAGGGACTGTAAATATAATTGAATCAGAGATAGTTGGAACTGCAGATGCTGGTGAATCCGAGACAACAAGGTGCAGGGCTGGATGAACACAGTAGGCCAAGCAGCATCATAGGAGCAGAGAGGCTGACGTTTCGGGCCTAGACCCTTCATCAGCGGGGGCGAAGGAATTGGGAATAGGGGATAGCATTTTTGCAGGAAGGTGGGTGGGAGGAGGAGTATTCTAGGTAGCTGTGGGAGTCAGTGGGCTTGAAATGAATATCGGTTTCTAGGTGGTTGCCCGAAATGGAGACCGAGAGGTCCAGGAAGGGGAGAGAGGTGTTAGAGATGGTCCAGGTAAACTTAAGGTTGGGGTGGAAGGTGTTAGTGAAGTGGATGAACTGTTCGAGCTCCTCGTGGGAGCACGAGGTACAGAAGAGGGATTGTTCCACGTAACCTACAAAGAGGCAGGCATAGCTTGGGCTATAAATATAAGAGTGTTAACTACAAGTCTGTTAAGGAATTTAGTCGACTTCATTTCACCCAAAGGGCGTCAGAACGTGGCACTCACTAGTTGAGGTGAATACAACAGATGCATTTAAGAGGAAGCAAGGTAACTAACTGAAGGAGAAATGAATACA
This sequence comes from Rhincodon typus, assembly GCF_021869965.1. Lineage (NCBI taxonomy): Eukaryota > Metazoa > Chordata > Chondrichthyes > Orectolobiformes > Rhincodontidae > Rhincodon > Rhincodon typus. The sequence goes on from NC_063368.1 coordinate 3,227,928, forward strand.
GCACAGGCTTATAGGTTAAGATAAGGCTTACAAAGGGTCTAAGATCTACCAAGGATGTTATGCTAAATGGCCTATTCGTCTGCTGCACATACCACCTAATACCGACAGTTCATAGTTAATTTCTGCACCAGTCACTTCCCAGTCTCACAATGACAAATAACTCTTTTAATACATTCATGCAAGAGGCTAAGGGAAGCTTCACAAGTACTGTTCCACCCGTCAGCCACATGCAGCATGTTGGTTTCACTACTGAAGTAGGTCACTATTCTCTTGTCAGCAGAAGCTTCACAAGTTGACAAGAAAATGTATATTAAAAAGAGGTTGCCTTCATTGTTTTTCCTGAAATGGATAATGTGTATGTTCAATCCACAGAAAGGGGTCAAAACCCACATGTCCCTAAACTTAAAAAAAATTGTTGTGGTCATCAATGCAATGTGTTTCCTGTTTGTTGCTGCTTTACATATCAAATCTACACATGTCCTACAAGTGGGCTGCAAAACCTTTTCAGTAAAATTAGAATATTCATTGCAATGTTATTTCTTTAAATCATCATCCCATGACATGGCTCTCATTCCCCCTCATCCTCTCATGTCATTTCCATTAGATTTCCACCCTTCTTCCTATGCCATCCTAATCCTCCTCCTTACATTCTCCCAACCAACATTCCCTGTAACTTTCCTGCTGCTGTGCAGTCCTCCGAGGTCCCTTTGCCACACCTCATCACTAATCTCATACCATTTCTAGCATATCTTTCTAGCATTACCCCCCATTCCCCATCACATAATTCCAACTCACCTCCTCATGTTTTCGCCTCACCCCTCTCCCAACTATCTCTGATTACCCTCCAATGCTACCCCTTAAGCCCCTCCCCAAGCTATCCTCATTCACCACATCACCATTTTCAGTGTCTTACATTTGGTGATGTTGTTTTGAAAAACCCTTGTTTTGCACCATTGAGATAGCAGGTGTTTCATTCGCTATTTTAAAACATTTAATATTTAAAATATAACTTTAAACATTTGATGTGTAAATGGTGTAAACATTGAAATGTACCAAGAACTGCCACAAAGCCAAAGGACTTCCAGTGAGAAAATGTCAAAGTTGATTCTGTGACTAAGAACTTGGTCTTTTTATTTTTGCGCCTTTAAAAATCTGTGGACTGGAAGGAGAAAGAATTGATTTTTAAGATAAAAAAGGGGATTTACCAGGATGTCTGCGTTATTTCACAGCAAGAATTGCGAACTTGGTGTTTTGTGGCAGGGGTTTTTTGCAATGTGCACATCAAGAGCCAAAGAGTTGTTTACAAGTGAAGCTGATTGGTTCTCAGCTATCTGCGCAGGTCAGAACTGGAAACAAGTTACAGAGACACAGAGGGTGTGCTGTTGTTCTCCCCAGCAAAGAAAATCTCCATTTAAACTTGAAGAAAATCAGTTACCTTTCCTGCAGCAGTTTCTGTGAGCTGTGACTTTTGAATTGATAAATAAGAGAGCTTTTCCAGGTGAATCAGTTGCTCTGTATTTCTTACAGGGAAAGCTTCTAGCAAAAGACAACTGAACGCCAAGGGTCTGGCTAGCCAAAGACAGATCATGTCAACATAGGATTCGAGAAGCAAAGAACACTGTAATTAACTTTCCAGTTTTTCTCTACCTCTGCCAATAATCTAGTTTCCCTATTTATTTGTCTGTGTGCGTAAAGGAGGAATTTAAAGTTTTAGTTTGTAGCATTATTAGAAAATGGTTTATATCTGTTTACTTGTAGCTGTAGCCTAACTACTTATAAATAAACAATAATTCTTATTTGGTACAGAAATATGGCCCATGATTTCTATCAACTTTAGTTTGAAAGGCAGGTTAATTGGGGGTACTGTGTACATCTTCAAAAAAAATCTTTAACATTTGGTGCAACTCCAAAAAATATCTGGGTTTGATTTATGGTGCATTACTCAGTGGGTCATAACAGTGACCAAGACTTCAAATTACGAAAACACCTCAACAGAGTCACATAAGAGTTAGGAGTTAGCAGAATAGCTGGCAAATAGTTTGGTCTAAAAGCTTGGTTATAAGAAGCTTTATAAAAAGAGAGCAAGGCTCAAAGCGGTCACCCAGTCTGCATTTTGTCTCCCCAGTATACAGGAGACCACAGTGTGAACAGCAAATATAGTAGACTAGACTGAATGTAGTAGAACACCAACATTCTGTCCACAAAAATGACACCGTGCTTCCAGCTGCCTGCCACTAACACCCTGCTGTGTTCCCTGTTCAACATTTCTGTTGCAGGCCTGCTGCAGTGTTCCAGTGAGCTTCAGCACAAGCTCAAAGAACAACATCTCATTTTCCACTAGGGGACCCTGCAGCCTCTAGGACTCAACATCTAGTTCAGTAATGTTTCAGCTTGAATCTATACTTCCATGTTTTTTTTAACCCATCCCACAGCCAATCCTGTTATGACATTGACTGATAAAAGCAACCTCTCATTTTCACATACTCTTAGGTTCATTATCACATTATATGGATTGCATTCAGTACAGTTTACTCATAGATCTTATTACCATTTATTCAGCTTTTTTTTTGTTGTGGCCTCTAATCCATAATCTTTGTTTACCAACCCCCTTCCCCTTTCGTCTCTCTTTCTAGGCTCCATCCCTACCTATCTGCTCACTCACCGCCTTCCCACCCCAATTTTGGCTTCAGTATAAATACCACTTTTCCCTACTGACAGTTCTGATGAAGGGTCACTGGACTTGAAACATTGACTCTGCTTTCTTCTCCCATGCTGTCAGACCCGCACAGTTTCTTCAGCAATTTCTGTTTTTGTTTCAGATCTCCAGAATCTGCAGTTCTTTGTTTTAGTTCAGTGATTGTTGACATCTTGTACTTGAGCAACTCAACATGACTCACTCACCCAGACTCCTTTGAAACCTTTAGCTTCCTTGATTTCTTTTCCTTCATCCCACTTTCATCCTTTCTTCTTTGCTTTTTTGCCACTCTGTCTTCTCCATCTTTTAATTTTTGTTTCTGAAAGATAAAAAACTGCAAATTATCTCCTCATTGTCAACTTTGAAAGAATGCACATACACGGATCAGCTTATGATATCCTGGCAAATCTCATGCGAAGCATAGATGGTGCTTCAATAATACCTATTACAACACATCATTTTCAAAAAGAAAGCGACATAGTAGCTTTGGATGCCTGACAGACTTAAACATTATGGTAAAACATTGGTAATACATCGCAAGTAATGAGGCAGTTTTCAACTGAAGAACAAAGGGGTAAGCAAAAAGATATCTTTCCATTCAAATGTTTTTTAGATTCTGGAATGTTTTACAACGAGAAGGGAGATCAAGATGTCGGCAGGGTAAGACACTCCAGTAGGAGCTCCTCTGCTCGCCAGTTCCTTTTCCTTTCCCCTTTTTTATCTCCTCTCTGCAGTATGTTTTTCTTCCCGCTTCCCCCCTGCAAACTTTTAACTACCTCTACCTAGAGAAAGGAGTCAAGGGAGACAAGTCGTGACCAGAGACTGGAGGAGAGTTGAACGTGCACGCTGTGTCTCGCAGCTGTAGCAGGGTGAGCACGGACTGAGTCACAGAGCAACGGCAGCAGAAACAGCGTGGGCTGGGCCGAGACCCAGAATGACAGCAGCAGAGTGAGCATGGGCCGGGCCGAGTCCTGGAGCGACAGCAGCTGAGGAATCTCGAGCCACAGAGCGGCATGAAGCGAAGCACGAAGTCCTGGAACAGTGTGGCGAGGTGAAACGATGCAGGACAGTTGTTAGACTTGGGCCGAGTGCCACGTGCTGAGCTGCTGAAGTTTGGAACTCTTTACCAGACTGTAATTTAAAACCTTTTCACTATGTTATAACTACTTCATTCCTAACTCATTCTCAGACACTGAAAGTGATGCTTATGCTTTTCTTTTCATCCTTTTTTGTATAATACTATTTTTTAACTCTAAGATTTGTACCTAGGTACTTGTACCCAAGATGGCGCTATTAAAAGACAGCCATTGTGAAAACTTTTCACCGTACTCCTGTACTAGAGTACATGTGACAATAAAGGGTGTTCTATTCTATTCTATTAAGGCACTGAGTAAATCATATAAAAGTGAATTGAAAAGTCAAGCATATAATATAATGATCTTCGTAACAACTGGAAAATGGGACTACAGTTGATAGTTCCAATTGAAATGGTTTGTGTGCGTGAGGGCATTTGTGTGCGCACGTGCATTTGCGTGCGCGCATGTGCGCACACACACGTGGTGGGGGGTGCAAGAGAATCATAGACACTCATGCCCAGCGTTTGGAGCAAATAATCGCGAAGGGTGCCTGCACTGAATTGCTGTTCCATGACATTTGATGACACAGGTATGCTCTACACATCTCCAACCTGCCGAAGGGAAGAATGTGCAACTCTCAGTGCTTCGTCTGATTGCAGAGGGTTATTGAAATTTTAGAGACTGCTCAACCTTGTCATTAGGCTGCGGATGAGGTGATGGTTAGAACACACATACCATTTGGGATATCTTCCAAGTCTCACAGTTCACTATAGAATTAAAATTAAACCACAACTTACTTTAGGTGATTTCAATCTTTTCTTTCCTGCCACATCTTCATCTTCAGTGTCGGAGGTTTGCCGGAACTGCAATGTCCCTGTGTTTATATAAAATCCTCCATACTTTGTTGTCAGGGAGGCTGGAACCAATTCATCATACTGGAAAATAAATTCAGGTTTCAGCAGAAACTGTACGCTGGAATTGTCAGTCTGGTTTAAACAGATGAATGCGCAGTGTTTAAGTACTTGGAAATACTCAGTTTACACTGTTCGGTATCACTAAGGCTGAATCTGAAATATACATATTTTGGAATGTAATGATACCCTGCACATGTCAAAGGTTGCTTGTGCAGTGATAGGATATATTAAAAGATCATGAGTTCACCATATACTACCACCTTTTGGGTGCATTAACTTTTTCTGCTATGAATTCCTATAACACAGGATAGAAACTACCTAGACACTGATACCGAATCTCAAAATGGTGATAAATTTTGCTATTTAATCATAAACAATATCAAATAATTCTTAATAAAAAAGGACAGAACAGATGAGTTCAAAATGCACTATGGTCTAAAATGTATCCTTCGCATCATGCTCATTCAGCTGAAGATTCCTTGCATGTAATGTCTCAGCGTAAAATTTTTGTTTCCAAACTTTACCTCCAGAGCTGAATTCGTTAAGGTGTTTTAGGATATTCTGAGAAAAAAAGGTTTTATTCTCCTTTCCCTAATTCACACCAAAGACAGATGAAATGGAACTAAAACCAATCTCAACTCGTGGAAATTCATATTAGATGCCTTCCACACTAGTGCTATATGGGAACAATATAATGTGGTAATATTATTGGGCTAGCAATCCAGAAGGTCATGCTAACACGCAAAACTGAAATCAAATGTGCCACCATTTATCAACTAGGTGCCGAAAAATCAACAGCACACCCTGTCCACTTGATTTTGCAAGGTTTCCTTACTATAAACTAGTGTTTACTGCAAAACTGGGGCAACAAGCAACAACCCAACATAATCGTACTCAATGAATCATACAGTCAATGTACTACGTCCCTCCATCACCTTTCCTGAGCATATCCCTGTCCTTCTGGCAGCAGTATATAGTCAAAGAGGAGTTGCCTCTCCAAGTCCTCAATGTTGACTCCAGACTCCATGGTATCTCAGGGCACCAGGTCAAACATAGGCAAGGAAATATCTAATTACTATCCACCACACAACACAAATCTGAAGAAGTACTGAGAATGGTAATGGCACAGAATGCCCTCTGAGTGGGAGAGTACAATGTCCATCACCAAGAGTGGCTCAGCAGCACCACTATTGCCTGAGCTGACAAGACTTGAAAGACCACATCTGTCAGATGAGGTCTGGGAGAGGTGGTGAGGGAACTAACAAAAGGAAAACAACATTACGTAACCTCTTCTCCAAAAACCTACCAGTTGCAGGTATGTCCATCCATGACACTATTATTCAGAATGACCACTGCACAGTTCTTATGGAGACAAAGTCTCATCTTCACATCAGTATCACTGCGGTGAATGGGATGAATTCAGAAGAGAACTAGTAACTTTCAACTAGGCAACCATGTGGTAGAACTGTATACTTTTGCAATCTGCAACCTTATAGCCTTACATATCCTACTCTATTGTCGCCTGTTCAATGGAGGACATAGGACAGAATATAGTGAAGCAAGAGGCCTAACTAATAAGGTAACAACGTAGTGAAGCTACAGCATAACATTACATGCATGCCAAATAGCAGAAGCAATGTGTGATAGACAGAGCTAAATGATCACACAACGTACAGGTCAGTTCTGCAGTCTTGTCATGAACCATTAAACAACAATGATGGGGCAGCCCAGCATGTCGGCACAAGGGAAGGATAAAACACTCACCTTCTTTGGCCTGAAGCGCTTAGGGTTTGATTAATTTCATTCTTCACCTGAAATCCCCAACATCACAGGTGCTAGCCTTGAAGCAATATAATTCACCCCACAATATTGCAACTGAATATTGCAAAGGCTATGGGCCCTGATAATGCCCAACGTCTTCATCTATGAAGACTCGTGTCTCAAAACCAGTCGGGCCCCGAGTTAAGATGTTCCAGTACAGCTACAACACTGGCATTTATCTGACAAGGTAGAAAATGACCCTGGGTCATCTTTTGCACAAAAAACTGGACAAATCCACCCAGTCAATTATCATATCAGTCAAATTCTAATCTGTTAGCCTCCACTCCCATTAATCTACTCTTGACAATCAGCAAAGTGATAGAAGATATAATCAAAAATCTGGAACATAAAGCCGACCTACAGGGCTCTTGTAGCACAGTGGTAGTATGCATAGCCAGAAGGTCTGGGCTCAAGTCCCACTTGCTCCAGAGCTGTGTAATAACGTACAAATGCATCTGGCTCACCAAAGTCCTTAAGGGAAGAAATCTGCCATTCATACCTGATCTGGCCTACATGTAATTCCAGAATCACAACAATGCAGTTAACTATCAACTTCCCTCTGGGCAACAAGGATGGGCAATATCTGCTGCACTGGCCAGCAACACCCACATCTCATGGATAAATTTAAAAAAAAAAACAGCGCCATGAAGCAGTACATGGCAATACCTGCTCATTTGGTTCCTGACTTCACTACAACCTTGGTCCAAATTTGCTGTAAAGAGTTGAAATCAAAAGAAGTGCGGTGAAAGTGTACTTGCCATCAAGTCAAGATTTGGCCGCCTGGAGCATTAGGTAACGCCAGCAAAATTGAAACCAATGGGAATGAGGGAAAATCGTCCAGCTGGTTGGAGTCATGCCTAGCTTAAGGGAAGATGGCTGAGGTTAAAGGCCAATTATCATCTCAGGCCCCTTCCAATATGGAGTTCTTCAGGATATTGCACTAGGTCCAACCATCTTCAGTTACTTTACCAACGGCATTCTCTCCAAAGATCAGAAGTGGATGCTCCCATGCTGGATGATTACACACGGTTCATTCAAGACGTGTTCACATACAGCGACATCTGGACAATATTCAGGCTTGGGTTGATAAATGGCAAGAAAAATTTGCACTACAAAAATACGAGACAATGATCATTACCAACAAGAGAATCTAACAATTACTGTCTGACATTCAACCTCATCACCATCTCTGCATCAACAACACTCAAGTAGCTCAATACCATCTAAGGCAAAGCAGCCTGCTTCATCAGCACTCCATTCACCACCAAAACACAGTGGCAACATTGTGTACCATCTACAAGATGCTGTGCAGGAATTCACTTGGGGTCTTTTGAAAGCACATTCCAAATCCATGACTCTACCATCTCGAAGGACATGGGCAGCATATGCCTCTGAATACTACCACCTGCAAGCTTCCCTCCAAGTCACATAGCATCCTGATCCTGTTATATTACTGTTCCTTCATAGTCATTAGGTCAAAATTCTGGAACTCCCTCTTTAATAGCACTGTGGATTGACCTACACTCATGGGCTGCTGCAGTTTAAGACGACAGTTCCCCACCACCTTGTCAATGGTAATTAGAGAACAAATGCGAGCACTGGCAACAAGCCCACAAAATAATTTTTTTTAAAATGTGTGGTGTGTATGAAAAGCAGCTTCACCTTGGATTCACATCAGTTTAGAGCAGGATTTACCATGTGAATGGTAGAAAATTTCACCAAGATCCAGGCAATTGTTAGGAATACTTTCATCTGCCTCTTCCAGAATGGAGTTAGTTTGAGAAACATTGAGGAGAGAGTTACAGGTGGAAAATATTCTAAAAATCAGTCACTCTACTCCCATGGCCCTTCTGGTTATTTTAGTAATGAAACTGTTTCTCAGAACTGAAAGGATGCCATCACACAGTTTTTAAAAAAAAGCAGCAATCTGCACTGACTTATACTCATGCTCTGTGTTGAACTTCCTCCAGATTTTGAAAACAGAAGCCTAAAAGATATCAACTAACATCTGTAAGACTGAAACACTGAAGTTATTTTCTGCACAATACTTGGGCCATGAAATGTGTTCCATTTAGCAAATGCAAATCTCCAAAACCAACTGGGTTTACAGAGTTCAAGGCCATGAAATTATGTTCTTGTCTCTGTACAATTGCAGTGTGTGACTTCCAGCATTCAAATGTTTAACGCTAGGTTTGCTTATAGTTACAGCAGAGAATAACCTTTTGAGGATTTGCTTGTGGTGGTGACATTATGAACACTCGCAAATAATCACTGATTGTCGAGTGTAATATTCTAGTACCATATAACTGGTGGCCGATGGTGCTTTGCCTCTTAGAAAATTAGCTTGTTAAGCTTCAGTATAACTCACAGAGGTGACTGGAAAGTCTGACCCAAATTTAACTTCAGCCATGGGTCCTGCAGTCATAATAAGATTCTGCCTGTGGGAAAGGGCACCCATGAAAAATCCATACTTCACTTTGGTGGTAGAAAGATTAAGTACACTTCAGTCAACAGAAAACATTCTGCTGGAGTAGTACATTGACAAAGGGCAAAGTTACTTGTCAGATCTCATTGTGTGTTGCTGTTGGTTTTGCTGAGATTAATCCCATGGAGAAGCTGTTCAGGTTCCTTACAACAAACAAAGTGAAGCTGAAAAGAAGTGCTCATTTTCAGTACAAATCAAGAACCAACACTCACCGCTTCAGAGTTGTCAATGAATGGATCCGTGTCATCGTAACCGTATCCCATGTCAATTAGATCCTGCATGCGATCTTTCCGTCGCTTGTGATTCTTTTGACCCTGTAAGTTAGGCAAATTATTTCTTTTGTTTTCCTTAAAATGAGAGGTCAAGGGAGCAGACAAGACTTGGCATTCTGTTAGATATTTGGAGATGTGTCCTATTTTGATGTTTACACCCGAGCTGGGCATTGATAGCAAAGACAAAAGGCAGTCATTTCATGCTTGGTTCTTTACACTTGGTAACTGAACTCCTTTCACTACAGATTTTTGCCAGTGACCAATATGCAACATTGAACATTGTTTCCTCATGGATAATTCATCAACAGGGTCTGCAAGGCAAATGTTCACACAACCATCCACTGAGGAGGAAGAAAAATGGCCATCAAATTATTGCTTTACAGTCTGAACAATTTACATGCATTTAACAGTCAAGAGTCTAGATTTCAAATTTGCTGCTATTTCGGTTTCATAATATCTCTAGGGATTGAATGTTCATAGGCAGAGGCTAGGAACAGGGCCACAGAAGATTTAGGAAATTAATTGAGCTGCATCAGACACCTTTGCACAATGACTTTTTGCTGGGCTTGGAGCCCATGCTCAGGGGACAGCAGTATTTCTACATTCTGCTCAACATATTTACAGCTTTTGGGAGCTTGCTGTGCACAAACTGGGTGCTCTTTTTCCTGCATCACAACATTGACTACAGTTCAATAGGCACTTCACAATGGATATAAAGTGCTTTAGGCCATCCTGAATTTGCGAAAGTTCTTCCTTTTTAAAAGGGATACAAATGATATGTGAACATCAACAGAGTCTGTCCACAGATACACCATTTGTGTGCACTCTCTCTAACGTGTGTACATGCACAATTACATACTCTCACATATGAAACTCACATATTTTTCCTCAAGTTTCTTCGCTAAAGCTTCCACTTCCTTCCTCTCCTTCTCTTCATCATTGAAGGGATCATCAGAATTTGCAAAATTTCTCTGTTGAAACAAGAATGAAAAGGTTTGTCTGAGGCATATGAGGACAGGGTGACAAACGATATGGGAGGGTTCTCTAGGGATCTTGTTTGGGTGCCTGCGCAATGAGAAACTAACTCAAACAAACTATGGAAGCCCCAAATCTATACGACGTCAACAGATCTTGATTACCGCAGAGTTAGTGATGCTATGTTTAGCTGTAATGTCTATTAAGTAGAACAGAAATAAGCCTGTGCTCCTGTTTCAGATTGCTGTCAAAAACTTCACCTCACCACTGCCAGGATGTCAGCAGCACAGCTTTGAGCTCACGAGAGATGAATCACATCAGAACAACTCAATGTTCACTCACAATTGAATATTTCCATTGGGTACAGGGATTGGTCAGTGAGGAAATGCCTGATAAGTGAGAGAGGGGCAACTTACTGACTTTGAAGGGGGTGGGTTTGCAATGCAGATTCACCAGAATGAAACCAGATTAAAGGGAGTTAATTTACAAAGGGGCATTGCATAGACTATGTGTACCCCCTAAGTACAAAAAAAATTATGGGATGATATTATTAAGGTGAATGAAATTATATGCAGTTTCTGTCCATCTATCCCATTTCTTCTAGAGGGCCAAGTCCAGAACAAAGGGTAATCTCAAAGCTAGACCATTCTGGAAGCACTTCTTCACACAAATAAGCTGTTGAAGGACACTGTATCCAGTTAATGGATGACAATCATAATTAGCTTGACATGCTAAAAAGAATCAAAAGGTCAGAGTGGAGGTTTTGGCTCAAGTGTCTTAGACAATTTTTGATTTGCTCAATTTTGAGAAAGCCAAGAGGAACCAGCATTCAACTATGTATGTTATCCAAAGTAGTTGTTCTGAGAAGCTTCGCTGTTCAATCAGAATACAACATTCCCAAGACTGAACCAGTTCAATGGTAACGCCATGTATTATAATGGGGGCAAAGGGTTAAAATTGATGCAGCTGTGAGGCTGCCCCTTGCCAAATAGGACATTTTGCTTTACATGTTTATCAAAAGGTAACTTGTGTGTCTCTGATTTTTCCCAATTCTTACTGTAAAGGTAAAATCTCGATTGCTGCTCCCATCTTAATGAGGGAGACAGCCTGGCTTTCAATTGAGGGAAGGAGAAATTCAGCATCCCTGTGACTACAGTTCTCTGACAGTGAAATGAAGATCGGGGACAATATCACAGCTAAGCAATGAGGTTCACTTGTGATGCCATTCATCGTTGAGTAGCTTTCCAATTCATAAAAAATATGCACTTGGCACAAGATGGCAGCACTGTAAGCCCAGACTGCCAGCTCCCCATTGCAACTTCAAATCCACATTCCCCTCCCCAGTGTCTATGCAATCTAACCAAACCGATCCCACCAGCAACCAGGCAACTACATCCAACAAGTGCCTGTACAACCTCTGCCAGGACCTGCATCGACAATGACTCATTAATCCAAACGTGAAAGGAAAGTCTCTGATGAACAAATAGATCAATTATCAAATTACACAAACTGGAATACAATACAGGGCACAAAAGCTTGAAACAGCACAAAATGTTGCAACCCAGAGAATACAAGGAGAATATTATTTCTCTCTCTGAAGGGTTTTGCACAAACACTTATTGAATATAAGGAAAATTAGCCCACACATTTTCTGTTCCAAGACTAAAAAAAGAACTTTGCAGCACGATGATCAGTAAATTCTAAAATGAGAAAAATTCCAGCTATTCCACTGGTGTTAACGTATGGGTGATGTCCCCAAATTTTTAGCTCAAAATCTATCAGAAATTCAGACACCTTTATCATTACTAATTAACACTTCCAAGATGCATACAAACTGAACACCATGCTTAGTTTCTAGTTTGATGAAAGATCATTGACAAGAAATATTCACTCGGCTTCTTTCTCTATCGGTGCTGTACAACTTGCTGAGCATTTCCAAAAATTGTTTATTTCAATTTCAGGTATGTTTGCAACTTTAACTCTTGTTAAAACTTCTACTGCTAAACAACTAGATCATTGAACATCAACAGAACACACACTAGTCCTCTGGAGTTTAGTCCCTGCAAAAGGACCCAAACATGTTAACACACATTAAAATCCAAAATGTGTATGCATTTTCTGAGCAACTTTTCCATTACAAATTCCTGTGTCCACACTTGTTATTGGAATGTAAATACGTTACACAGTATTTACATACTCTATCCAGTGGCAGCATAATAGCACATTAATTTTACAAATCAGCACCTCAGTTTGCATCATAGAAACATTCCTCTGGTAAAACCAATCTGCTTCCCAAATTGTTGAACAACTTGCCTTTTAACAATGTTAAAAAGAGTCATAAAATGGGACAAAAATATATAGCATATATGAAATATATTAGATTGAACATCCTGGCTCAAATCATTGTGCCCTTCAAGTCCAGTCACATGATACTTTGGTTATCTCTTAATCTCAGAAGTGCCCTAGCAAATTATTCAGTTGCCAGGAGAATGAGGGATAGACAATAAATTTAGCTTTACTAGGACGACCCAAAGAACAAAGACAACCAAAAGTTGGAGACTGCTGACTGCTACCTGCACAAGACCCAAATCAAAGACATTTATTTCAGACCATGGTAAATTGTAAAGATGACCCCATAGTAGATGACGGTGGAACTTTATTGCTTGAGGAGAGAGTTAGTGATCAAAGACAGAAATATGAGCATCTTGCTGAAGAATAGATTTTCCTTGTGGTTGAACAGAGAAGAATGCAACTGATGCAAGACTAAACCAGAAGGATCACACCACACGACAATAATATTTATTCTTCAATAAATAAATACTAACTGTTTGGAGATGTTATATACACCTCTGGAGCAGATGGGACTTGAACCCAGGTCTCCTGGCCCAGAGACAGGGAGAGTACCACTATACCATGAGAGACCTCAGACCACAATGATACAGAATACACTCATCTCAACCAGCTAGGGCAGCTATTTGTGAGGGGAGGTGAAAAGAAAAATTAATGAAACAAAATCATGCATTTTTACAGCATCTTTAATAATCTACCAAGGCACTTTACAGTCAATGAGATATTTAAACATAGTCATGTCTGAAGTCTATTATGAAGGGCTTGAGGCCCAATCGCAGTGTCCAAAGCTCTGAGCCAGGATGCCTGGGTTTAAGTTTCACCTACTTCAGAGTTGTGTAATAACATCTCTCAACAGCTTGGTTTGAAAATTTCTTAACTGACTAGAAAGTTAGTATGCACATAATGATGTTCTTTACAGTTGAACAGCAAGCCGTAATTAATTATCTAGGCCCACAGTAACCTCTTGGGCAAGATCCCTGGTGGATGTCTTCCTCTTACATAACTGAATTGCAACAAAACTTGGCATCAACTGAAAGGACTGACAATCAAATTTCAGAATGACAATAAAATGTTCATTTGAAAGAGAATGCAAGCTTGCATTCTGCTAAAATGCACCAGTTAACTGTTTATCAGATGCAAGAGATAAACACAAAACAGCACTGAGAGTTTCCACAATATCACAATGGCACCTGATGTAGCAACATCCAACACCACAATAAAACATGAAACGTTGCCTGTGGGGATTTAAGAACGCTCACCTGACCCAAAAGCAAGGGATGATTGCTTTGGATTAAATTCAATATGTCCCAACATGCAGATTAATTTCATACGCAGATAGCTAACTCCAGTGTGGATCAAACTAAACTTCCTGTTCAACTCTCAATTCAGTTGGATTTCAACACAGGTCTTTGGAGCCAGAAAACACCCAGTATCATGAGTTGTTTTCAGAAACTATGAACAAGAGAAGGTCCTTCAACACCTTGATGTTTGCCATTCAATTAGATCATGGCAGATCGCCACATTATTTTTTCCACCTTAACTCTTGTATTGCCTCTGGTATCTGGTGCTGGATGACAAACCTGCCTACTGGAGACAAAACCATCAACAATTCCAAATTTTGTCGCTAAGGGTTTAGACTGTCCTCGGTCAGCCAATGGTTGGGGTGAGGCATTAGCATGTTCTACAATTTCCAAGAGGTGCAGAATTCTCACAGTGTTCAAAGTTGCAAGTAGATTCACACTTCCTGACATTAGTTACAGGTCCAACTCTGCTTCAGGCTTTGACTCCACAGTAGATCTTCTGCTCCCAATCATGATATACACATCAAATAAAACAGCATAAAATGCACAGAAGCAAATTAGTAATTATTCTATGAACAGAAACACCAAATAGCCAGAGTGTTGACCACAAGTATGTGAGGCTACACAGTCCAAGTACGGCCACAGAATTGAATACAAGTACAGACAGCACACTGCATGGAGAATTCAATGGCTTCAATTAGTGACCCCAAAACATTAAATCACAGTAAATGTGGATTTAGGATGAGAAGATTTAAATTAGTTTAAAAGTAAACTGTTGGACTTCCTTGCTCAAGCAGTGAGAATGGCATTGAATATTGTGCCAGGGAGGACAGTGGGGAACAAAAACCAGCCATGACATTCAAGAGTCAATGGTGCTGTAAAGGGAGAGGTGATATCCTGAAAGATCTTATGACTGTGGCACTGGAATTCCAGGTAGCCCCGTTGGATTTATGATTAACTTTCATACTTGGTTTTGTTCTGTTTGAATTTGTGGTTCTGATGGGTCAGTATCTGCAGTTAAAGGAATGTGGATCGGGATTGTATCAGAGAGATGAGCACAGGAAGCTGCATATACATTTCTTCATTGCGACTTCTGCAGCATGTTTATGAAAAGTTGGCTGTTAATAATTATAAATTTGATTCATTGGGTAGCAATCACACCCGAATCAAAATACTGTGCCCTCAGTCTCGCTACAAGACTTAGGCACACAATCTAGGCTGACACCTCAGTGTTGCATTGGAGTGCTGCTCTGTTGGAGGTGTTGTCCATCAGATGAAACATGAAATGAATAACATGCTGAAAATAAAGTTCCATTTCACCAATGAAAACATACAGGGAGCTCTTTGGGATGTCATGTACAAACTGACAACCTTTTGAAGTGCTTTCCAATATCCTGGATTCCTTTACGATTCTATATAAAAAAAGATTATCCAAGAATGGCAGGATGCACAGGTTACAGAGGTGGTAAACTGAGGCCTGAAAATTCCCTTATCTAACAGCTGCATAACTTCAATTTTAACCCTGCTGTGACATTTCTGGTCTTCAATGCTATTGCTTTACAAAAAAAAAGAGACACCATGCTAAAAACTCAGCAAAGGCCATCAAAACAAGAAAAAGCCTTTTGTGATAACCCTAACTTGTTGAAAGTTCAAATGCACTTAGTTCCTCTCATAAATTTAATTGCTCATAAAAAACCTAGACCATTCCAATCTTTACATTACAAAATAGCATCATGCCAGTGTTGCTTTGTTTCAGAAGAAAATATATGCAAAATCAGCCAGGTTCATATAGGCTGAGACACTGGTTGAGAGCAGAGTGAAGTGGCCGTTTTTCCAGCAAAACAAAGTGAAAACGGGAAGATGGAGGTGGTCTCAGGCAGGAGTATGTGGAGGGGGTCTGGGGAGGTGCCTTGGACGGGGGCACCTTGTGCAAAGGATGCATAGGGGTTTTGAGCAGATGCGCGGAGGTCCCAATGTGGAAAGGATCTCAGTTTGGGGAAACTGCAGCGTGGGTGGGTGGGTATGGGAAGGGGGATGGGGTGCAAAAGGAAGATATACCAGGATGTTGCCAGGAAAGGAGAGTTTGTGTTATTAAGATAAGCTGGATAGATTGGGCCTTTTTTCACAGGAGTGTAGGAGGTTGAATGGTGACCTTATAGGCATTTATAAAATTGTGAGGGGCGTAGATAAGGTGAATAGCAAAGGTCGTTTCCCTAGGGTGGGTGAATTAAAAACTAGGGGGCATAGTTTTAAGGTGACAGGAGGAAGATTTAAAAAGGACACAAGGGGCAGCTTTTCTACACAGAGAGAAGTTCATGTGGGGAATAACCCACCAGAAGAAGTGGTGGATTCCAGTACAGTTACAACATTTAGAAGAAATTTGGTTAAGTACATGAACAGGAAAGGTTTAAAGGGGTATGGGCTAGTTTGGGTAAATGGTCGGCATGGACTAGTTGGACCAAGGATTTGTTTCCAAGTTATATGACTATGACTTTGGACAAGGGTGGAGATGTGCTCTTGGGGGCAAGGAAGACGGTGTGGGAGGAAGAAAGATGGTCTTGGGAGGGACAAAGGTGGTCTTCAGTGGTGATGTTTTCCGTTGGGAGGGTAAGGGGGTGTCTAAGTGTGCGATCTGGGGAATGTGAGAGGGTCTCAGAGGATGGGACTGTGGGGTACTGGAGTCTCGGGGTGACAGGAATCTCTGAGGGGAGTAAGAATTACGGTAGGATCAGAGGGGTATTTAGAAAGCGACTATGTGAGTAGAAGGTCTCCCGGTTATCCTGAATCACCAGGCAAATCCCTGGGACGGCTCCATCCGTCCGTACTTACCTTGGCTTCTCGCAGCAGCTCATTGTAGTTGTACTCAGTGTGGCTCCGGTCATTCGGCTCACTTAGCCGGAGGCCGAAGCGCACATTTGCCGGAGCTGAGCCGCTCCGCTCCTCTCGCCGCTTCTTCTTGGCGGCGGCGGCGACCGGAGACACGGGCACGGCTGTAGCTTGAGGCGCGGGCACCGTGTTGAAGGCCACCCTCCGCGGTTCTGTCATGTCTGAGCGGGCAGGGCCTGCCGCGCCAGGCCAAGGCCAAGGCCGGGGGCCAGGGCCGGCGCCAGGCCGCTGCAACGCGATCAAAACCACCCCCCCCCCCCGCCGCCCTCCCCTCACTGAGCCCGCACCAGCGCCGCCATCTTGCGCGTCCCGACGTCACGGCAGATACGCACGCGGCGCACAACACGAAACGTCAACGCGCGCTGATGTCATCCGATATTACGCCACACAATCGAACCTCTCTGCTGACGTCAAGTCCAGGAAGCTCATTGTCACTCTTCAGGTTGTACCAGGGGTGGAGTGTTAGTGTCTCTACCTCTGAATCAGGAGGCCAGGGTTAAAGCCCCACCTGCTCTGGAGGTGTGTTATAACATTTCTGAATAGTTTGATTAGGAAAATATTTGCACCCAAGGGCACTAGGAGTAGCCCATTTGGCCCCTTGAAACTGCTCATTCATTCAATAAGATCGCAGCTGATCTGTTTGTGTTTCAAATCCTCGGATCCCATTTACTGCCGATACTTTGATTCCTCTGCCCAATAAGAATCTGTCCAAGGTAGACAAACAGGAGGCTGGAAGAATACAACAAACCAGGCAGCGTCTGGAGGAAAGGAGAAGTCAGTGTTTTGGGTATTACCCTTTTTCAGTCGTCCAGCATCCTGTTTGTATAACCTGGATTCCAGCATCTGCAGTTTTCTTTTGTCTCTAAAGAATCTGTCCTACTCTGACTTAAAAAATTTAAGGATTCTTGCCTCCACCACCGTGTAAGGCAGAGCGTTTCATAGTTGCACAGGCCTCTGACTGAAGAAATAATCCTCTTTTTGTTTCAAGTGCAACCCCTAATTTTAAAAGTATCCCCTGGATTTAGTCGCACCCCCAAACATTGTCTCCCCATATGTTATATATGTTAAATTATATTTTCACACCTTGTTTCTTAGGCATTGCTGTAAAATAAAAAAGACGAACCTGTGTTCTGTAGCACCTTGGACAATCTAGGAAATCCCAAAGCACTTCACAACCAATTAAATGCTTTTGAAGATTGGTCATTTTAGTAATGTAGGAGACTAGGCAGGAAATTTGCATGCAACAAATTTCCAGATGCAGCAATACAATAATAAGAATTTTGACAAAATCAACTACATTTCAAATTTCACTTTATTCACTAAAGCACCTTGAGATGTCTGTTAGTCGTGTAAAGTATTATAGAAATGCAAGCATTTATTTTAATCTGAACGAGGTGATTAAAGGACACTGAATCTTGGATCAGCTTGCAATATATTGCTGTACAACTCAATATTTTTATGTTTGATGTTCACCCAGCATATTAAATCATATTACAAATTGATTGCAATAGCTTTGGCAGTGACGATATTTGTCACACCACTATTGTCAATAGTATGGCATTGTAAATGTGTTGAACAATTGACAATGCATTGTTCAAAAAAGCTCCCCAGTCAAGTTGATAACTTCCCAAAAGAGGGAGTGTATTTAAGAGTGTAAAATTTAAACATTTATGATATATTAGTTATTGTTGTGCTTTGACTTGGCCGAAACAGTCGCTGAAGCAAGATCATATTCCGGAAACTTTGAAGTCAAACTTGAATGTCCTCCTTCTGTACTGTGTCATTCATTGAAGCAAAGTAATTATTCAATAATTCTGAGATAACAAGGTGTAAAGCTGGATGAACACAGCAGGCCAAGCAGCATCATAGGAGCAGGAAGGCTGACGTTTCGGGCCTAGACCCTTCATCATGATA
>NC_063368.1:3247015-3290614 GCF_021869965.1 Rhincodon typus
CCTTCCTGCTCCTATGATGCTGCTTGGCCTGCTGTGTTCATCCAGCTCTACACCTTGTTATCTCAGATTCTCCAGCATCTGCAGTTCCTATTATCTCTATTCAATAATTCTACTGTTTTGCTTTCATAACCGTGAGCTTATGTTGTGTATCCCTTACTAGTACAATACCTATTTTTCCTTTTGTTATTCTTGTGTCCTCGGAGCATTTTCCTATTTTATATTCCTTGATAATTTAATCGTTTTCCTGCCTTCCTTGTTTTGGAAAGAAAACTTCTTTATGGACATTGTGTTCTCTTTTGTCACCCACTCCTTTATTATCTGTTTACTGAATGTACGTCTTTTTCTTGAAATTTTGCTCTCACCTCTTTACTTATCCACCATGCCTCATTACTGGTTAGTTTGTTATTGCTTTTTAAGTGGAGTATATTTTTCTTGAACCTAATTGATAACCTTTTAAAGTATTTCCCACTATTGTTCTATCTCTTTATTGGTCAATATTTTATCCCAGTTTATCCTCCATTGTTTCATTTGTATCCCTTTGAAATAAACTTTCTTCCCAATCCAGTACTTTGATCTTTGTCAGCATTGACATAAACCTTATACTGTGATTGCTTTGACCAGATGTTCCTTATGCATGATCAATTCACACCAATTGTTTCTATCTTAATATTTTTTCTATTTTTTACTGCCATTGATATCTGTAATTTGTACTCCACCTTCCATCCTTACCTTTTTTAATTGTTTCACTTGTGATACCAAATTCCAGTATAATTATTTTTCAGTTATTCCTACTACATTTCGTTCCCTGGTATAAACAGTTACCTCCAGTTCTCCTATTGTGCTTCAGATTCATTTTTATTCATTGGTTTTCCACTTCCTTTGCCCTGGCTCTGTTCTTGTCATAAAATAGTTGATCTCCACAACTCTGGTTCTATTGACAGGTCATCAAGCTGAAATGATAACTCTGTCTCTGGTTGGATATTGACCAACTTACCCAGTGTTTCCAGATTTTGCTTTCCATTCCTTGAGATGTCAGCATGCTAGGCCAGCAATTATTGTCTATGCCTAATTATAGACTCCACCACATTTACAGCGCAGAAGAAGGCCATTCTGTCAATCATATCTGTGCTGGTCAACAAAGATCTGACTACATTAATACCATTTTCCAGCTCTTGGCCCATAGCCCTGCAGGCTATGGCAACACGAATGAATATCAAAATATTACTTAAATGTTTTTAACTCAACCATGCTTTCAGGCAGCGAGTTCTGGATTCCCATCACTCTTTAGGTGAAGAAATTTCTCCTCAACCTCCGTCTTATCTTTCTGCCTCTTCCCTTAATTATATGCACCCTGGTTATTGATCCATTCACTAACAGAAAATGTGGTTATGCCCCTCATAATCTTATACACTTCTACCAAGTTCCCTTTGCTGCTTCAAGGAAAACAACCCAGCCTAAACAATCCTTCTTCATAGCTCAGAACCTTTAGCTCAGACATCATTCTGAATTTAATGGAGGAAGGTTTGTAGTAGGGCTTCCCAGGGTTTGGTATTGGGATCGTTGCTGTCCCTGATATGTATTAATCATCTGGATTTTGGTGTGCAGGGAACAATTTGAAAGTTTGTAGATGACACCAAACTAAGAAGAATTGTAAACTTTGAGGAGGGCAATGTAGAACTCCAAAAGGACATTGACAAGCAGGTGGAACGGATGGATAGGAAGCAGATGATGTTTAATGTGAGAAGTATGAGGTAGATGCATTTTGGTCAGAAGAATATTGAAAGACAGTACAAAATAGGGACTACAATTCTTAAGTGGGTGCAGAGAAGGACCTTGGTGTTTTTATGCACAGATCATTGAAGGCGGTAGGTTAAATGTTTTTGTTTTAATTCATTCACGGGATGAGGGCATCCCATTTGCCTAGAGGGCAGTTAAGAATCAACCACATTGCTGTGGGTCTGGAGTCACATGTAAGCCAGACCAGGTAAGGATGGTCATTTCCTTCCCTAAAGGACATTTATGAATCAGATGGGTTTTTCCAACAATCAACAATGGGTTCCTGGTTATCATTAGATTCTTAATTGGCAGGATTCAAACTCGGGTACCCAGAACCTTATCTAGGTCGCTGGATTAACAGTCCAGCAATAATACCACTAGGCCATTGCCTCCCCACAATGGAAGAGTGCAATGAATAAAGCATACAGTATTCTCGGCTTCATTAAGAGGGGCATAAATTACAAGATCAAGGAGATGATGTTAAACATGTTTCAAGAAGCTGGGACTGCCAACTTTGGAGAGAAGGCTGCTGAGAGATTTGATAGAAATTTTCAAAACCACAGATATGTAGATAGGGAGAAGCTGTTCTTGCTCGTAAAAGGATAAAGAATAAGGGAGCATAGATTTAGTGATGTGCAAACAAAGAAAGGGTGATGTGAGAAGAAACACCTTTTCATACCCTTTTTCTGGGCAGTATGGTGGCTCATGGGTGGTCCTGCTGCCTCACAGTGCCAGGGACCCAGGTTCGATTCCACCCTTGAGTGACTGTCTGTGCGGAGTTTGTACATTCTCCCTTGTCCGTGTGGGTTTGCCCCAGTTTCCTCCCACAGTCCAAAGCTGTGCAGGTAAGGTGGATTGGCCATGGGAAATGCAGGGGTATAGGGTGGGGGGGCTGAGTCTGGGTGGAATGCTCTTCAGATGGTTGGTGTAGACTCAATGGGCTAAATGGCCTACTTCGTACTTTAGGAATTCTGTGATCCTATGCAAGGAGTGGTTAAGGTATAGAATGCAGTGCCTGGAATGTTGTGGAGGCAGGTTCAATTGAGGCATTCACGAGGGGTATTGAATGATTATTTGTATAGAAATGGTATGCAAAGATATGCAGAAAAGGCAGGAGATTAGCACTAGGTAACAGAAGTTGTGCTGAATGGCCTCCTTCTGCACCATAACAATTCTATGATTCTGTGATCTCCTCTGCATTCTCTTTGGTGCGATGACATCCTTCCTACAACTTTGCAACCAGAACCACACACAGCACTTCCATGATGGCCTACCCAGCATTTTGTACAATTCCAGCAATAACCACTCTGCTCTTGTATTCTGTACCTAAGTTAATAGTGTATCCCTTGTGTCTTCTTAAACACCTTAACTATTTGTCCAGCTACCTTTAGGGATGAAGGATATGCACATCCCTCTGATCTTCAGTAATTTCCAGAGTCTGTCATTCATGGTGTAATCCTTTGGCTTGTTAGTACTCAATAAATAATTATTTGTCCTTGAAAAGGTAGTAGTAGGCTTCTTTCTTGAACCACTGCCATCCTTGGGATGTAGGTATGCCCACTGTGCTGTTAGGAAGGGATTTCAGGATTTTGCACCCATGACAGAGAAGATGATATACTTCCAGTCAGCACGGTATACAACTTGGAGAAAAATTTGCAAGTGGTGATTTCCCACGTATTTGTTGCCCTTGTCCTCTAGGTGTCTATTATGGGTTTGGAAGGTGCTATCAAAAGAATTTGGGTGATTTGCTACAGTGCATCTTGTGGACTGTACAACTACTGATAGTGAAGACAGTGAATGGTTAAAATTATGGGTGGGGTGCCAATCAAAGCGATTTGCTTTGTCTAGTGTAGCATCGAGTTTCTTGGGTATTGTTAGAGCTGTACCCATACAAGCAAGTGGTGAGTATTCCACCAAACCTCTGATGTGTGCATGGTGGACAGGCTTGTGAGGCCAGAAAATGAGGTACTCACTGTAGAATTCTTTGCCTTTGACCTGCTTTTGGAACCACAGTATTTATGTGGCTGGTCCAGTTCAGTTTCTGATCAATGGCAATTCTCAGGATGGTAATGATAGAGAAATTCACCAATGATAATGCATGATGTTTAGATTCTGTCTTATTGGAGGCTATTGACTGGAGTGTGGTGCAAACTGAATTTGCTGTTTATTGGCCCAAGATTGGATAGTGTCTGGGTCTTGCTCCATTTGGTCACCACAACATCTGATTTGTCACAAATAGTATTTATTGAATATTATACAATAATCAGTGCTCATCTACTTCCAACTTTACGATGGCAGAAAGATCATTGATGAAACAGGCAAAGATGGTTAGGCTGAGGACATTATCCGGAGGAACTGCTGCTGTGTTACTGTGAACATTTTTGATCCCTCTTATCTAAGGAGGGATTTTTTTTATTATTATTAATTGGCATGATGAGGGCATCACGGGCAAGACCAGCATTTATTGCTCATCCAGAATTGCCCAAAGGGTAGTTAGTCAACCATATTGCTGTGGGTCTGGGGTCACATGTAGGCCAGACCAGCCGAGAATATCAGTGACCTTCTCTAAAAGACAATAGTGAACCAGATGGGTTTTTCCAAGAATCATGGCCATCATTAGACTCTTAATTCCACTATCTGCCATGGTGGATTCAAATCCAAGTCCCCAGAATATTAGCTGGGTTTCTAGATTAGTAGTCTAGCAATAATACAACTAGGCCATCAACTCCCTATGGCACCAGCATTGGAGACAGTCCAGAGAAGGATCACCAAGTTGAATCCAGCTATGGAGGGATTTTCTCATGAGGAGAGGTTGAGTAGGTCAGGTTTGTACCCATTGGAGTTTAGAAGAATATGAGGTAACATTATTGAAATATTCAAGATTCTTAGGGGACTTGAGAGAGTAAATGCAGAGTTTATTTCCTCTTGTGCGAGAATCTAGGACCAGAGGACATAATCTCAGAGTCACCTGTTTGAGACAAAAATGAGGGGAATTTTTTTTCTTTCAGAGGGTTATCGATCTTTAGCATTCTTTACCTCAGAAGACAGGAGAGGCTAGGCTGTGGAGTTGACTATCAGATCAACCATGTCTTCGTTGAATAGAGAGCAAACTCAATAGGCTGAATAACCTACTTCTGCTCTTACATCTTACGATATTATAAGTTGTCTAATAGAAAGGCATGTACCCCACTAATAGAGAATGTATTTCTATCCAAACTACCAATAATTTTAAAAAAATCTAGAAACATAGAACTTACATCACAGAAACAAGCAATTTTGCCCAACACACTATATTTGTGCTTATTCTCCACATGAGCCTCCACCCATCCCCTTTATCTCACATCATGAGCACTGCCTTCTGTTTCTTTCTCCCCCATGTACTTATCCAGCTTCCCCATAAATACATCCCAAATATCATGACCATCAGCAGATAAAATAGGAATACTGCATTGAACTCTCTCTGATATATCTGTTAGTTTGGTTCTGAAAACAGTCAAAGTAAATCCCAAGATCTTCTTGTCCTGGTTTTGAGGTCTGACTATGATTAGGAGCAATGTCAGTGTTGGAAGGGCATCGCGGCAACATTGATGATGTAGGCTGTGGCGAGAAACTCCGACTTTGGTGGGCCCGGCCCAGGAGGTGGCAGGGGTGAATCAGCCCAGCCACACAAAATGGCACTTGAGGATGGGTGTCTTCAATATCAGTCGGGTCTGGTGAAGCAGTGGTGGTTTTCAGCCAGCACAGAACTCAAACGTAGATGGACATCTCTTCAAGCTATATCTTTTTATTTTTCTCTTATTCTTACACTATCAAAATGACATCATATTGTGACAATTAATGAAAGCTTTTCACTCTATTTTATTGTATTTTCTCACTGTAAAATACACTTGACAATAAAAATCATTCATTCATTGCCTTAGCAACAACATGGAAAATCAATTGAACAAATTTGCAAAGTTACATGTGTTGAAAATTGGGGTTCCTTTTAATTTAAAACAAAAAACTAATGGGAACTGCTTAGGCAGTTTATATTTGCCTTAAAAATGAGAAAGATTGTTTGGGAAGCAATTAATTGGCCTGTCAAGACACGAACAACACTGATTCTGTCACAAAAGAAATCCTCAAATCTGTTATTACCATACTTGAATCTGGGATAATTTAAAAAAAAGAAGTGTCAATCATAAACTAGCCAATTATTTTTGGGAAAGTAATATTTTTATGTAATAAAGAACAAGTAAGCAGGATTTGATAATGCTTGGAACCACATAGGAATGTTTGATTGCTTCTTTAAAGAAATTAAAAAAAACAACTTTTAAGTTTTTCCAGAGCTCCTAAATCAGATGGAATGATAATTAATAGCATGTCCTACGTAGAATAAAAGGATACTGATGGGGAAAAGTGACAGTATTAAATGGGAAATGAAAATAATCAACTTAGAAGTAGCTATTAATTATATCAAGTGAATGGAAAGTTAGATGAAATTACCTAACTGACAGCTTTATCTTGAACACGTGCCCTTGCCACTGGCAGTTTTTTATACGAGAACTGAATTCACCCACCTAACCCCAAAGAGCAGAATATTGAAAGCTGGGGGAGGGGGATAATATGTAACAAGAAAAATCCACAAGATGTGTAAAGATGAAGGGAGCGTTGAAGAATCTTTCAGTCTAATCAAATCTGTTGCTGTAATTGAATATACCATAACTAGCTAAAAATGAGCTGAGTTATCAAAGGGTGAAAGTACAGTTTAAATGAAGAATGAGGAATAAATCCAACAATCTGAGGCAAGG
This sequence comes from Rhincodon typus, assembly GCF_021869965.1. Lineage (NCBI taxonomy): Eukaryota > Metazoa > Chordata > Chondrichthyes > Orectolobiformes > Rhincodontidae > Rhincodon > Rhincodon typus. Next base: position 3,253,582 of record NC_063368.1, read on the forward strand.
AGAAAGGAAACCTCAAACAGGGGAGAGATATGTGCCCCATTTGGATACCTACCTTTTCCTTCCACTCCACTAAGACAGTTATGATAGGAAGTTCCATACATAACACCACAGTGCTGAGTAAATACCTTCATGCAGAATGAGGCACTCAAGGCTGTCTCCCAATTTGACCACCCAAACCTTTCTTTGTTTGAAACCTCAGATCTGTAGGACCAGTATCCTGAAAAAATATCTGGTTAAAATGGTCTGATTGAACAAAGAAGTGGAATAAGGATTCAAAAGCTAGACAGCATTTTTTGACTTGGTTTACAATGCAAGTCAGAACTTTGGTATAGGATGTTGACCTTAGGTTTAGTGGCCACTCAAAGCTTGACATCACCAGTTCCAGTAGCTTTCGCATTTTATCTGCAAATGATATTAAATCAATAAATTAGGGGATATTTCCTTCTCAAAGGGAGAACTTTTGGAAATTGCAGTCCACTTTAAAATTGCATTTTCTTAGTATTCCATACTTAATATCCTGTACTACTGTGTTACAGTAGTAACTTGCCTTTTGCAAGTGTAAATAAAAAAAATTATTGGGCATCATGGTACCCTCTTATGAGTGTTGTGTTTTTGAAAATAAGATTTAGTATTTGGAAGGAAAGAACACTAAATCTTCAAATGGATGTGGGCAAGGGGACAATGGTAATCCGTTGATTTGGTAGCTATCCATGGTCATTAGCTGAGTGTGTTTAGATAGGTGATTGACATACATGGGTGACCAGCCCCCAAAATAAGGTATATTAACAGGGAAGGATTTGGTTGAACAGCATAGCATCCCTGACTCTGAGCCAGAAGGCCTGGGTTCAAGTCCTAGCTACTCCAGAGGGGAGGGTGTCAGACAGTACAGAAGAGGCACTTCAAATCGGAGTCAATTTATCTACATTTATCCCATTTTCCAACACTTGGCCCACGGTCTTGAATGTTGTAACATTTTAAGTTTTCATCCACATACTTTTCAAAAAGGTGGTGAGATTTCCCACCGGTACTACTCTCCAAAGCAGTGCATTCCAGATTCCCATACACTCTGACTGCAAGCATTTTAAGCCCTTCACCTTAAAATGATGCCCACCTCATTACTGACCCATTAATCAAGGGGAATAGCTGCTTCTTATTCATATCCTGTCCATGCCCCTCAATCTTATAAACCACAAACAGGCGTGCCCTCAGTTTTCTCTACGCTAAAGAAAACAACTCCAGCCTACCTAGCCTCACATAGTTAGAATGTGCCAGCTCAAGGAAAATCCTGGTGAATCTTCTCTGTAGACACTTCAGTGCAATCACATCTTTCCTAGTGTGGTAACCAGAACCACATTCAGTCCTGCAGCTGTGGCCTAACCAAACTTTGAAGTCACACAACACCAGGTTATAGTCCAACAGGTTTGAAATCACAAGTTTTTGGAGAGCAGCCCCTTCATCAAGTGCAGTGATAGAGAAGAGCACACAGACACAGAGTTTATAGGCAGAGACATCAAGGGCTGAGAGATCAAAAGGTGATATAACAGGTGTGAGTGGAGTGTCAGATAAAAAGTGTCTGCAGGTGATCAAGAGTGTTAGATGGTGAGTAAAGTGACAACAGATGAATAACCAGCGAAGGGACAACCTATAATCCAATTAAATGAGGCAGAGAGATAATTACAAAAATTAAAAATAAGGTGGTGCTGGAGACAAACTAAATGACTCAAATGACATGATAGGTGTCCGAGTCGCATGCCGAGGGTCTAACCAAAGTAATAAATAATCCAAAACTGTACAAATTAATTAAGGTAGAGAGATCATAACAATTTATCAAGGTGATGGTGTCAAAACAGAACAGTAAGGAAGATGTTACAGATACAGAACAGTGTGGTGGGGTCACATTGGAGCACGACATGAACCCAAGATCATGGTTGGGGCCGTCTTCATGGGTACGGAACTTGGCTGTCACTTTCTGCTCAGCAATTCTGTGTTGTTGTGTATCTCGAAGTCTGCCTTGGAGGATGCTTACCCGAAGATCGGAGGCTCAGTACCTTTGACCACTGAAATGTTCCCCGACTGAGAGGGAATATTGCTTTCTGGCAATTGTTGCACAGTGTCCATTCATCCATTGTCGTAGCATCTGCATGGTTTCGCCTATGTACCATGCCTCGGGGCATCCTTATCTGCAGTGTACGAGATACACAACATTGGCTGAGTCTTATGAGTATCTGCTATGTACGTGGTTGGTGGTATTCCCACGTGTGATGGTAGTATCCATATCGATGATCTGACATGTCTTGCAGAGATTACCATGACAGGGTTGTGTGGTGTTGTGGTCGATGTTGCCCTGGAGGCTAGGTAGTTTGCTGCGAACAATGGTTTGATGTTGACATCACTGCAGCAGCCTCAGTACACAATACCAACAACTGTCAATTTCCAGACATCATCTTACAACTCATCCGCTTCATGCTCGACCGCAACGTCATCACCTTCACCAACCAGTTCTTCATCCAGACACATGGAACAGCCCTAGGGACCAAATTTGCACTCCAATATACCAATATTTTCATGTACAAGTTCAAGCGAGACTTCTTCATGGCACAGGACCTCCGACCAACGCTATACACCAGATACATTGATGACATTTTCTTCCTTTGGATTCATGACAATGAGTCACTGCAACAACTACATAGTGATATCAACAAGTTTCATCCTACCATCAGACTCCCTATGGACTACTCTTCAGAATCAGCCTTATTCTTGGACACATGCATCTTGATCAAGGATGGACACCTCAGTACCTCACTCTACCGCAAGCCCACGGATAACCTCAAGATGCTGCACTTCTCCAGCTACCACCCTAAAATATATTAAAGAAGCAATCCTCTACGGACAAGCCCTGTGCATACACAGGATCTGCTTAGATGAGGAGGAACATGATGGACACCTAAAAGGTTTTTGAAGGACGCCCTCATAAGAATGGCATATGATGCTGAACTCATTGATGGCCTGTTCTGATGTGCCACAGCGAGAAACTGCAACAACCTCCTCAGAAGACAGACACAGGATAAGACCGATACAACACCCTTCGTCATCCAGTACTTCCTCGGAGCAGAGAAACCATGCAATGTTCTTTGCAGCTGTCAACATGCCATCAATGACGATGATCATCTTGCCAAGATCTTCCCTAAGCCTCCATTTATCACCTTCAAACAACCGTCAAACCTTAAACAGACCATTGTTTGCAGAAAACTACCCAGTCTTCTGGACAACATTAGCCACAACACCACACAACACTGCAATGGTAACCTCTGCAAGACATGTCAGATCATCGACATGGATACCACCATCACACGTGGGAACACCACCCACCATGTACACAGCAGATACTCATGTGATTCAGTCAATGTTGATTATCTCATACGCTGTAGGCAAGGATGCCCCGAGGCATGGTATATTGGCGAAACCACGTAGACGCTACAACAATGGATGAATGGACACCATGCAACAATTGCCAGACAGGAATGTTCCCTCCCAGTGGGGGAATCACTTCAGCAGTCAAGGCAGTCAGCCTCCAATCTTCAGGTAAGCAAAGGTGGACTTCGACTTACACAACAATGCAGAATTGCCAAGCAAAGACTGATAGCCAAGCTCGGTATCCATGAAGATGGCCTCAATTGTGATCTTGGGTTCATGTTGCACTACATGTGACCCCACCACACCATTCTGTATCTGTAAAATCTTCCTTACTCTCCTGTTTTGACACCATCACCTTGAAAAAATATGATCTTTCTCTACCTTAATTAGTTTGTACAGTCCTGAATTACTTATTACTTTGGTTAGACCCTCGGCATGCAACTAGTATACCTATTATTTCAGTCATTTAGTTTGTCTCCAGCACCAGCTTATATTTTTTGTAATTATCTCTCTGCCTCATTTAATCATATATAGGTCATCCCTTCACGGGTTATTCACCTGTTGACACTTTACTCTAAAATGCTTGGTCATCTGCAGAGACTTTTTATCCAACACTTCACTCACACCAGTGGTATGATCTTTTGATCGCTCAGCCTATAAACTCTGTGTCTGTGCGCTCTTCTCCACCACTTCACCTGACGAAGGGGAAGCGCTCTGAAAGCTTGAGTTCAAATAAACCTGTTGGACCATAACCTGGTGTCATGTGACTTCTGATTTTGTCCACCCTCATCCAACACTGGCACCTCCACATCATAACCAAAGTTTTGTATGGCTCCACCATAACCTCCCTGCTGTTATATTCTATACCACTACTGATAAGAGCAAATATCCTCCTTAACCTCCCTTTTCACCTTTGTCCTGCCATTCAATGAGTACTCCCTTGTCTTGTTCCAAAGTGCATCACCTCATGCGTTTCAGAGTTAAATTCCATCTGTCACTGATTTACAATGTGTCACAACATATCCGAACAGATGATTAAAAACATTTATCTCAACAGAGATGGGTAGGAAAGGACAAAGAGGGAAACAAGCTACCCTCTTCCTGTGAGAAGACCAGGAGGTCTCTTAAATCAGCAAGAAAGAAGAACAAAGTCTGATACCACCAGAGACTGCATGACGTCAGGGATGAACGCTCCACCACTTCAAAATCGCCACCCATGCTTTTCCATTCTACAGAACAGCTTCGAGATCGGTGAAACTTTCCAATCTGTCAGGTTGTATACTTTTTTAGTCTAATTAACTAATGTATCATATCAAAACTGCCACTTAAACTCAATAAACTAGCTGAAAATTGCTACAAATTGTTGCCTGTCTATATTAAGTAACTATGATCACAGACCTCCAAAATCAACACTTGCTTGTCATCTTTTCCTGTTCCATTAAGCATATAGTTGACACTGAACTGAAAAGTACTGTTCAGACATATCTGGTGCTTCTTTCATCTCAGAGCAACTGCCTTTCCTCATTAGGTACATTTCTAAAAAAAAATTCCACATCTCCTTTCAATGGATGAGTAAATACATTTAATCAATTGTACTTGAAATAGAGAGATTGAGAGATAGCTGAGTAGTAGGAAAGGGGGAAAGTAACTGCTGCTCCAACCCACTGGGATCAAACTGCAGGAGCAGATTCACTCAAAATGAAACATACCCATGTTTAGCAAAAGGAGTGTGTTGCAAATAAATGCTTTATTTACACAAAATAATTTACAAGTATACTAAATATATAAGAATTATGCAAAAACAGACATGGATACAGAATACCAATAACCAAACTGCACATTGATATTAACCAGTAAACATTGTATTGAACAATTTTTATGTGAAAAGGTTCACCCTGAGCTGCTGACTGGTGTTAGATTTCGGTCCCATGGGCACAGGACTAGGCACCTCATGCAAATAGGTGTTCTTTACAAACATGAACTTGATGCGGAGTCTCTATAGCTTATTCCACTGAGAGCGGGGCATCACAGTTGAGCCTGATCTATTCACATCTGGTACAACTGTGCACACTCTCCAGTGCAGGATACTGGTTAGCAAATTGGACTGTTTTGCCTTGTTTTGCTCCCCCATTGCATTTCTTATTCCACAGCTCTGAGTGTCAACCTGCTCCCTGCCCAGCCTCTGCTGCTTCTCTCTTACTGGAAGTCTGTGCCCACAGCATGTGGGATGCCTGACACTTTATTACTTCTGGACTGGGGGGAGTGGAGAGAAACTATCACTGCTGCTTAGCACTGCTCCTGGCAGGAAGTCTACATGTGGGTAAACTGTATCTGGTATCCATATGGTGGGACCATTGCTGGGGCAAATGCTCTGATGGCATGTTTGCTATTAATCTGTAGACTTGCTCACCATGTAGTGAGCTTGAACCCAACCAAATAAACAAACCAGCGAGCAGTTTTCTGATAAAAGTTGCAGGACAGGAGAACAACAAGTCATTTGAAATTACAGGTATTTTCTTTGAGTGTGACTATTGCATACTCACGTGAAGTGGGGAAAGTATAGCTTCCGTAACAGACATTTAAAGGGATTTTGTAATTTATGAAGCCACTTTTGCCCTGTGACCTGCTCAGCTAAGTGGATGCAGAGAAAAATATAACAATAGGGGTCAGTGTGCAGTAGTATAATTTGACAGTGCAGACATGGAAGCGCTCAATATAATCTTTATTCATCAAGGGCAGCAAAGTAACAAAGGGAATTGAAACTGCGTTAAATGCGTAGTTTTAATTTTGGCAGATCATTTGACTGCAGTCAATCAGACAGCAGCAAGCATCTTCCATGGAGCACTGCACTGCATCATTGCACATCCCGAGAGCTGTTTGTTGGGGCTGCGCAATAACTACTCACACAGTGAGAGAAACAGAGTCCATCATTAAGAAGGCAGCACTTCCTTCCGGCCCTCACTCTATTTCTTGGTCGTTTTGCTCTGGGCCTTTAAACAGCTAACCGATTGTCTTTGGCCCATTTCTTTAAGGTTCGGATTATGTATTCCACCTGAGGATTCCCAGTATTCCGAAGGAGATGGAGAACTTCTCTCATGGTGTCCCTAGTAAAGATGCACAATAATTTAGTTAGGACCTGTTATTAAAAAGAACATGATGTGGAGGTGCCGGTGTTGGTCACCTGCAGTGACTTATCATCTGACACTCCTCTCACACCAGTTGTATGATCTTTTGATCTCTCTGCCTATAAACTCTTTGTCTGTGTGCCCTGCTCTCTCACTGCACTTGACAAAGGGGCTGCGTTTTGAAAGCTTGTGTGATTCCAAATAAACCTGCTGTACTATAACCTGGTGTCATGTGACTTCTGACATTAAAAAGAACACAGGCCATCCCTGTGTTCTGTGCTTATCTCTCAGCCACTGCAGTGGTGGGCAGGGATGTCCTCTGGCTAACTCTCCAAAGTACCTATAGTTGTCTAATTCTGACTTCTTGACAGTCCTCAGTTTTAATCGCTCCCACATGCCTACAAGTGCCTAGGCCCTTAGCTCTGGAAATTTCTCTATGAACTTCCACCTCTCTTTTTTCCTTAAAGAGATGCTCCTTTGGCTACCAGCTTATAATATCACCATATTTGGTTTGATGTTGAATTTTGCGTTAAAATATCCCTGGCATCCTTGGACATTTCATTATTGTAAAAGTGCTAAATAGATATAACTTGCTGCTGTAACTGTTGTGACAAATGGAAATCTGCTGGTGCCTTGACCAAATAGACTTTATCTAATTTAGAAAAATAATTCTTGGGATGTGTGCACTGATGATTGTATATTTATTGCTCATCCCTAATGGCCCTTGAGAAGGTGGTGCTGTTCTGCTTTCTTGAAGCACTGCACTTCATGTGCTGAAGGCAAGCCTACAATGCCGTTAGGGAGTGAGTTCCAGGACTATGACCCAGCAATACTGGAGGAATAGCGATATATTTCCAAGTCAGGGTGGATAGGAAATTGCAGGTGGTGGTGTTCCAAAGTATCTGATATCCTTGTCCTTCCAATGGAAGGGGTTGAGGGTTTGGAAGATGCTGCCTAAGAAGCTCTGGTAAATTTCTGCGGTACATTTTGCAGATGGTACACACTGCAACTACTAAGCGCTGGTGACGGAGGGATATTTCTGGATGTGGTGTCAATCAAATAAGTTGCTTATTCTTGGATGGTATCAAGATTAAAGGGTTGTTGGAGTTATTCTTATCGAGACAAATGGGGAGTATCCACCTCACTCTGGATTTGTGCCTTACAGATGGTGGACATGTTTTGGGAGTCACATGGTGTGTTACTTCTACAGGATTCCCGGCCTCTGGCCTGCTCTGTTAGCCATAGTATTTATATGGCTCATCCAGTTCAACTCCTGGTGAATGGTAATCCCCAGGACGTTGATAGCGGAGCAGTGACGATAATACCATCGAATGTCAAGGGATGATGATTGGATTCTCTCCTCTTGGAAGTCGTCGTTGCCTTTCACTTGTGTGGCACAAATGTTATATGCCACTTCTCAGCCCAAGCCTGGATATTACTGTCCAGATCTTGCCTCTTTTCGATAAGGACTGCTTCAGTATCTGAGAAATTGCAAATGGTGCTGAACATGTTTGCTGATGATTGCACAGTCCCCATAACCAGCTATGGGGATGTTTGCTGATGTTTAACGAAGAAGCTGAAGGTGTTTTGGCCCAGGACACTATTTTGAAAAACTCATACAGAGATATCCTAGAATGGACATGACTAACCTCCAACAATCACAACCATCTTCCTTTGTGCAAGGTATGAATCCAACCAGTGAAGAATTTTCCCAGATTCTCACTGGCTCACCAGATATCATTTATACTCTATGATTCTAGGTTTACTAGGACTCCTCAATGCCACACATGGTCAAATTTGGCTTTGATATCAACTCTTACCTCTGGAATTCTGCTCTGTTGTTTGAATCAAGGCTGTAATGATGGTAAGAGTTGAGTGGCCTTTGCAAAACCCAAACTGGGCATCAGTGAGCAGATTATTGCTAAGCTAGTGTTGCTTCATTGCACTGTTGATGATCTTTAATGATGATCAAGACAAGACTGGTTTGATTTTTTCTACTTCTTCTATACAGGATATACATGGGTTTCTACATTGTCGGGAATTTGTCAGTCATATAACAGCTTGGTTAGCAGTGTGGCTAGTTCTGGGGCATGTGTCTTCTTCAGTACTATTGCCAGAAAGTTGTCAGGCCCACAGCCTTTGCAGTATTCAGTGGCTTTAACTGTTTCTTGATATCACATGGAACAAACTGATGGACCAAAGATTGGCACCTGTTATGCTGGGGACTCATGGATGAAGCATCCACTAGGACTTCTGGCTGAAGATTATTGTGAGTGCTTCAGCCTTATCTTTTGCACTGGCCTGCTGGGATCTTCCAACATTGAGGCTGGGGATATTTGTGGAGCCTCCTCTTCCAGTGAGCTGTTTGATCGTCCAGTACCATTCAACACTAGATGTGGTAGGACTGCAGAACTTGGATCTGATTTGTTGATTGTGAAATCACTCAGCTCTGCCTATCACTTGCTGCCTTTGTTATTTTGCACTGTAGTGGAGTCCTGTTTCATAGCTCCACTAGATTGACACTTCATTTTTTGGTATGCCTGGTGCTGCTCCTGGCATGGTCTCCTGTACTCTTCATTGAACCAGGTTTGATGGTAATGGTAGTGTGGGGATATACCAGCCATTAAATTGCAGATTATGATGAAGTACAATTCCACTGCTGCTGGTGGCCCATGGTGCCTCATGGATGCCCAGTTTTGAATTGCAAGATTGGCTTGAATTCCATCCCATTTGGCATGGTGATAGCGCCCATCAACATGATGCAAGGAATTCTCAATGTGAAGGCAGGACTTCATCCACAAGAACTGTGCAGTGGTCACACTTACTGATACTGTCATGGACAGATTTATCTCTGGCAGGAAGATTGGGGAGAATGATGTCGAGTTTGCTTATGTCTCTTGTTGGTTCCCTCACCACCTGTTACAGATCCAGCATAGCAGCTATTTCCTTTTGAACTCAACAAGTCTGTTCAGTAGTGCTGCTACTCAGCCACTCTTGAAGGTGGACATTGAAATCCCCAAATTAGGGAATAATCTGCATTCTTGCTACCCTCAGTGCTTTCTCCAGATGCTGTTCAACATGGACGTGTATCGATTCATCAGCCTATGGGTGACGGAACATGGTAATCAGCAGGATGTTTACTTATTCATGTTTGACCTGATGCCATGAGACCTCATGTGGTCAGGCATCATTGATAAGGACTGCTAGTGCCACTCCTTCCTGACTTTATACCACTGTGCCATCACTTTTGCTGGGTCTGTCCTGCCACTGGGACAGGACATAAGCAGGGATGATGGTAGTGTCTGGGAAACAATCACACTCATGAAGTTATACCTTACAGACAATGAGTCTATTGCTTGATTAATCGGTGAAACAGCTTTTCCAATTTTAGCACAAACCCCCAATATTACTAAGGAGGACTTTGCAGAGTTGACAGGACTATTGTTATTTCTGCCAATACCAGCTGGTCAATCCAGTTTTTTTTTTATACTTTCTAACAATTGTTCCAATTGACAAGGCAATTTTTAGGGCAAGACCGAGAACAGTTGCCTGTGCCTCATACTTTGTCGGACTTCTACATTCTTTTGTAAATGAACTCAATCACCAAAACAATACAGGTTTCGCCACTGGTACTTCGATGCATACACCTCAGCAAGGCTGTTATGGTCTTGCGCTTGGTGCTCAGTCTAAGGTACTGCGTCCTGGATAACATTCTCAAGAATCTACTTTCAAAATTCTTTAAACTTCTTCATATATTAAATCGGAGAGGGGGCTAATGCCCCAGAAAACAGCTGCCTTCGTGATATCATTGATATTATTCTGAAAAAGTCTGCAGTGTTTCTCTACTCCCTCTTTGCCTGATGCCTTGCCACTTTTGTTTCTGCTGACATGGTAGCCAGACCTACATTTAATTCATAAGAAGTCAGATAGTGTTCCAGAGTGACAGTCTGGATGATTGCCCACCTCCCTCACACCAGCCTGAAATCCTGAAATCAATTGCAGTGGCCTATTGCTACCTTGAGTGAAACCAACTACATCAACACAAAATGTTAAACCATTGACTTCATCTGTGTTATAGTCTTTCAACCCAGCGTGTTTGTTGATGGCCCTTTAAAAGAGCTATCTAATTAGCTTTATCCCCATAGTTCTGTAAAATTTCCTTTTCACTTTTTTTTTAAAAGAAGTTACCACAGATTCTGCTACCTCAGCCTTCTGACAGAACATTCCAAATTTTAACAAGTTGCTGTATTTTAAAAAATAAAATCTCATTTTCCCTCTGGTCCTTTCACCAACTATTTTAGATCTCTTACCTTTCATTCTGACTTTCCTGCTCAAAACTCCTCATAATTTCAAACAACTATTAAATCTCTCCTTGACTTCCTTTATCACAAGATCTTCTCCGGTATTCCCATGTAACTGAAATTGCTCAACCCAAGAGATTGACCCTGATATTACTACGTTTAAATGGCTCTGTCACTCAATTGACTAAGCTGTCCAGTACGCTACAATAAATCTGGTGTTACTTTGCACTTTACTTCCTTGCTGCAGCTTTCTCAACAGGTCCTCATACCAGAGGTGAATGTTCATGCAGACAATCTGCCGCCACACCACTCTTGCTCTATAATTGCTGCTGGGAGGTTAAAAGAAAGTTAGCTTTAGTTGGACCTAGTTTGCCATCTCTTCGTTTGGACAGAATGAGAGGTGTTTGGTGTTTAGCTGATGCCTGTGTCAAACTTCAAGGAGTATAGCAAAAAAAAACTACTGCTGGGAAAGAATCATGGGAAGGAACTTACAGTTAGATCTCCAGCCAGACATTCAGTAGTTTAGCTATCACAAACAGAACACAGATGGTCAATTATGAAATGGTTTAGTGTCAGAGTGGAAGGGCCTGCAAACTAAACTCCCACTCCAGTTACTGCCTGATCCAAGCTTTCCTGAGCAGGAATCAGCAAGAAAAGCTAATGCAGGAACGAGTTACATCTCCCAGAGAAACTCATTCAGCCAAACAGATGGGCTAGCACTGAGGTCTGTTGGGTGATATTTGTTGCCAGAAAATTCCACTTCAAACATATTCAAAAATGATGGCTCCATCATGCCTGATACAAACTCATGATAGCTCTGGCATCATAATTAAGCACTTCTTACTCTGTACATCTCTGTCCCAGCTATCAGCTCCCAATGTCATGTAATGCCCTGAGAGACAGAAAAACAAAAACAGAGAAAAACACAGAGAATTCCTTACCCAGCCATTGGTGGTTTGAAGAACACAATAAATGTACTAAACCACAACTCTGGTGTACTGATGGCATGACAACATTGCCTACATTCCCTGCCCCAGGCAAACAAGTTGCAGCGGAATAACTGCTATAAGAAAGAGATTCACCCACCATCTGTTCTACCCTTAACTCTCATCTAATTCACAGGAAGGTCAGAGTATAAAGTAGTGCCAAGGAGACCTAGATTAGTTACCAGATGGAGCACATTCAAATAAAAGAGAATATGTGTGTGGAACAATCTGTCTGGCAAGTGATAGAGTGAATGCATGATGGAGATGAGTTACCAAGAGTCAACGTAATATTTTTCATCTTTGTCCATTAGGAACTTGATTTTGAGAGACTTTTTTTTTCAAACTGCTCACTTCTGAACAGATCGGATCTACTGTAATAAAAGGACAAAAGTGCTGGAGAAACTCAGCAGGCCTGACATTATATGAGGAAGGAGAAACAGAGTTAACATTTTGAGTTCATTTTGATTCTTCTTCAGTTTTAAAGACGATAATTAGAATGATCACTACTGGACTCCTCCCAGATGTGTAACCCTGGTTCTGTTTATGGCAGAGGTAGGCCTGCCATGTTGTAGCATGACAGCAACAAACCACTTACTGTTATTAACTCAGTTGCATCAAAAACTGCTCGAAACTGTGAGAAGTCACCAAACCAGATATTATCATTGGCAACGACTTTAAAAGACCATTACTTAAAAAGCCACACAGTTGAGCAATGGGAGGCATGAAAACGGAGGTGGTGCCTAAACTAGCTACATCCTAATAGTGGGAAAGGAATGACATCAAAGCTATAATTTCATAGATGACTAAAGAAATCAGGGTGAAAATTAAAAATTCAAAAAGGAAGCTCATGATAAATATCAGATTCATTAGTGTCAAGAATCAAGCAGAATACAAAAAGTACAGAGGGGAGCTGAAAAGGGAAAAAGGAAGGCCAAAAGAATGCATGAGGATATTTTACATTCATACAGCAAGTAGATGAGATCTTGGTTCAACTTTTCATCTGAAAGATAGCAACTCTAATAATACAGCACTCCCTCAGTATTTCACTGAAGTCTCAGCAAAGATTGGGACAATGAGCAGGATAATAGCAAACTTCAGGAGGACAAAAACTTACGAAATGGGCGAATATATGACCGGTCAAATACAATCTAGAGAAGTCCTGTGTGATGCATTTTGGGAGGAACAGTGAAGAGATCAACAAAAGGAGGGGCCTGAAAAAATAAAGGAATATTTCAATCCAATGGATTACTTGAAAAGTAGGTGGAAGCACACCCAATAATAACTTTCAAAGAGACATTGGATGTATACTTTATAAAGAATTTTGCAGGAACATGCCTAAAGAGTCAGAGTAATTGGATAGCTCTTTCAAAGAGCTAGTACAGACACAATACACCAAATGAATTCCTGTGCTGTATGACTGTATAATAACCTGACAGGCAGCAAGAATTTAAAGCATACTGGAGGATTTCACAATCATCATAACCACCCACTTTTAAAATGGACAACTGACATCATGTGATCAGCCTAAGTTTTACAAACCTGTCAACCACTACTTACTGGCAGGTTTTCTCCTATAAAATGCGTAACAGTTCATATACCTTTGTTAGTTTCTAACACACAAATACTCAAGTGTTTGAAATGAATCTTGTATGCCAGAGATACAACCAGTATCCTGGAGATACTCACTTTGGTTCTCGACCCGCTAAAATCATTTGAAAAATCCCAACACATGCTCCACGTTTTCCTTCCCAGTACTCCGGATTTGGATCCAGCCGCTCAAGCACATCAAAAGCTTTTGCAGCATAGTAGAACTGTCCCATCTGAAAAGAAAAAGATACTAAAGCTGAAGTCTGTGGAATTCACCAGTTTTCATTTGATTTAACAGCATATATTTATTTTTGAAGCCTGTCTCCTTCACTAAATGTGTCAGGACTGAAATTTAAATAAAAATGGTAAAGGCAAGAGAATCTGCATGGGACCCACAGTACAGAAATAAGCTATTTGGCCCACACGTTTCTGCCAGTTTTTATACACCAAACCAGTGTTCACCCAGTCTAATATCCTGTATGTGGCTGCAATTCCAACTATTCCAGTTTACTTCCCTGGTCAATGAAAGCCAACACCAGGAACAGGAAATTCAGTCAGTATTGCTGTTGGCCATGTTCCCAGTATCAAGGCTGTGTTGTGCTGGGTGTTGGGACCCACAGTGTCCTCATTGTATTGAAATGTGCACCAAGAATGAGCTAAATTTAAATAACCTTTCATAAATAAAATGGAGTAGCGTTAACTGATGGCAATGTTGGTTGTGTAAAGAGAGTCTTGCAACAAGAGGGAGCAAATGGCATAAGCAGCAGGTGATAAACAGGGCTAAGCCATTCCACAACCAATGGATCAGCACTGCAGCCCTGCCACATCAAGCTATGAACCATAATAGACAATTAAACAACTCATTGGAGGAGGTGGCTCCACAAATATTCCCACCTTCAATAATGAGGGAGCCTAGCACATCAGTGCAAAAGATAAGGCTGAAGCATTTGTCACAATTGCCAGCTGGCAGTCCCAAGTGAAACAATCCATCTCAGCTTCCTCAGGAGGTTTCCATTATCACAGGGAGTAGTCTCCAGCTAATTCAATTCACTCCACAGGATATCAAGTAACAGCTGAAGGCATTGGATATCTCAATGCTTGAGAAGTGTGTTCCAGAACTTGCCATATTCATAGCCAAGGGTTTTCCAGTATAGCTTCAACACTAGCATCTATCCAACAATGTGGAAATGTCATATATACTAAAAGCTGGACAGATCCAGCCTGTTACCACCCCATCAACTCACTCTTGGTCATGAGCAAAGTGATGGAAATCCCCTTCTGCAGTTGTATCAAGTACCACGTGTGATTGGCTACAACCTTGGTCCTGATTTGGGTGGGTGTGGTGTGTGCATGCGTACATAGCAAACACAGAGTCAACAGAAACGTCTCTACTGTTTGGAGTCATATCTAGCACAAAGGAATACAGTTGTGGCAGTTGAAGATCACTCATCTCAGTTCCAAGACATCTCTGCAGAAGTTCCTCAGATTAATGTCCTAGGCCCAACCATCTTCTGCTGTTTCAGCAATGATGTTCTCTCCGTAAGGTAAGAAGTGGGGATGTTCACTGATGACTGCGCAATGTTCATCACTAATTATGACTCCTCAGATTCTAAAGCAGTCCAGGTCCAAATACAGCAAAGACTTGCAAAATATTGAGGCTCTGGCTATCAAGTGGCAAGAAACATTTGCATCACTTAAGTGTCAGGCAAAGAGCATCTCCAACAAGAGATGATCTGACCATCACCCTTTGAAATTCAATGGCCTTGCCTTTCTGGATCCTCTCCCATCAACATTCTAGGGTTTCCATTGTCCAGAAACTTATCAACAACATTCAAGAAGCTTGACATCATTCAAGACAGGGCAGTCCATCTGATTAGCGATACATCCTCAATTATTCACCATCTCCACTACTGAAGCACTGCGGCAGCATTGTAAACCAATAGGCAGATGCACCGCAGAAATTCACCAAGACACGACCAACAGCACCTTCCAAACCCACGACCACTACCTAGGCAGGAGAATGGGGTTGAGAAACGTATTAGCTATGATTGAATGGTGAAGCAGATTCCAAGGGCTGAAAGGCCTAATTCTGTTCCTATATTTTATGGTCTTTTGGTGTCAGTTGATAGAGTCAGATATGTTGGTTCCATATTTAAAGGCACCAATATACAGCCTCATGTCACATATGCTGCATCCTTCAACCCAACAAGAAGTCTGTGACTCTTCAGTCCAGCAGGATGTAGAACTTCGGCAGAAAGATGTTCTTATTGGCACAGCGGTAAAAAGATCTTGGGTGGCCTCATGATTCAGTGATGAGCATCCATGTGCTACTCCAGGCTACATAGGTAAGACAGGAGGTCCTCTTCCCCAAGGGCAGCAGAAGACCTCTCTGCCTAACCAAGGAAAGACGAACAGTGGGGACAGAGAAGGTCAACAAATTTGCAATCATTAGAGAAAGTGGTAACGCTGCTACAAGTACATCAATGACTTTCTCCATTCAACATGGGCAAGTACCACCCCTCAATTCCCCAAAGACAGCAACTAGAAAGATGAGAGAGAATATTGCTGCTGGCGTGGGAGAGCTCACCACATAGTTAGAAATGGGCTGAGGCTGCAGTCTTCCATTGAATAGGAATAGCAGTTTTGTCAAGGGGTATAAGCTTGGTACTGATGATCCTTGCAAAGCAGCAGCTACAAGCAGGTAGCATACAAGCTGAACAGGCATAGGGGGTGACTAACATCACTCTTTCACATTTCCACAGAAGGTCCAATACCCTCAAGAGTGGCAGGGTCCCAATTCTTTCAATCCTGCTGCCCATGGTGGAGGTAGTTTCTAGAATTTGCAGGGCACCTCAACAGATGCCTGATTGTAGCTGGTGAGGCAGGACTACAGTTACAAGAAGGTGAGTAGCTTAATGACTGGCAATGAGGGAGCTTCAGAGGAGCATGGGAGATTGTGCTTGTGTTGTCCAGTATAGGTACATCATCCAAACTGCATCCGATTCTGCAGATCGTTTCTGAATGGGAGAAAATTGCTGATCCTTCTAGTCTCTCACCCAGGTCAATACAGGACAGAGCTGGGTACACATTCACAAGTTTCCTTCTACTGTTGTTGGCTCTCTGGCAGTGCAGAAGTGTCACAGGTCACATCAAGGGCTGGTTAGTTACAGGCAATAATGGCATGCGTGGCTATCTTTTGGACATTCTAGAAGTACCAGGTCTTACAGGGAAGGGGACATTGCTTCAAACTGATGTGAACAGCATTAGTGCAGATTGAATGTGAACTTTATTTAGTTGGATAGGTGCAGTGCAAAGAGACGTCAAGATCAAGTGTGCATGTGTGTCTGTAGATTGATAACATATCTATAAGAGTAGGGCAAACCCAAGCAAATATCGAGACTCTGGAAGCCTGGCAAAAGTAAATTTGAGCTGCTTATTGCAGTTACAGGAATCCATTAAGCATAAATTGTTCCTTAAGCCTGTCACTCTTACCTTGTAGCAGTCATTGGCCAAGAGCTGCAACAGGCTGAAGGATTCTCCCGATGTCTCCATCTTCAGATAAAGTTCCCATGCCAGACGGGGCTTCTTGTTCATGATATCTGTGAAGGTGGAAAAACAGTAGCAGCAACTTTTGAAATGCACCCAGCACCAGGACTTTAAACAAACAAGAAAAATGGGAAAGCAAGGAATGGAACATAAAATTTACTGCATAAGCAAGACAATCCTCATGTGACAAAGAATTTCGTCCCACTGATCTTGGCTGTATTCAGATTTAAAGCATAAATGCAAAGAGGAACAAGAGATCAATTTTCTTAGACCTATTTAGTCAGCCATTGTTATTTGACACCTTCTTCAAACTCTGGCCAACGTTTCACAATATGGCCCTAATCTAAGATCACAGCACTTTCTGTACTGCAGAGGTGATAATCAGTCCATCGTGCCATTCCTAGCCCTGTGAGACTGCTATTTATTCAGTCTTCTTCTCCCATCCCTTTGAATCATTCATGTTTTGACAATTTATAAGAAAGAGTTCAAGAGGAAAGCAAGGAGCTCCTCTCTGACCCCTGCACCATGCTCACAAAACTGAAGGGGTGATTGAGAGGATGCAGAAAAGCGCCAGTTAGAAGGCAATTTTCAACCTGCTTGTGAGTATGGAACATGCTGGGAGTAATTGCTATTACCCTATCACTGAAGGCACCAATGAGCGGGTTGGGGCATTTGATGAGCAACTTTCCCCTACAATGGAAAAATGTCTCAAGCTTCTTGCTTGTACTGAGCCTGCTGAATCACAGAGAGTAGAGAGGTCAAAATGAAGGTAGGTAAGGGTATTTTGAGACCTCCAATTCACCATAGGCTTCTCTTGACTCGGGAAGAGAGGAAATTTAAAAAAAAACACAACATTCAGCCTCCTGCTCGTGATGGAATCATTCCCTAGAAGTCCCCACTGAGTGTGTGCTATGAGCTGGAGGCACATTGTACCACTTGACTACAGTCAGCCTGTGGGTTGCAAACAGATTCCATTCCAAAGTCCAGTTGCAAGTTAATTTGTATGCAAGTCAGAACACAATGCAGGATAATATAAAGCAGCTATTTGTGAGTATGGGAAATGTTCATACATCAGATATTTAAAATTATATCCCTGTACGGAGTCACATTTGTAAGCCGCAAGTCTGACTTTCAGAAATCAAGGACCCCCTGTGTGCACCATGCTGGAATACTAACACTGCTTCATAAGACTAGCATAAAATAGCACAGCAATAAAGCATCTTCTGGGATATCAACTGGATCCCTGCAGACATCTACATTCTTAACAAGATTAAAGGATATAAACAACGTTAAAAGGATGCTCAACGACAGATCAACCTGCATAGACATGTACCAAGGCTATATTGTTTTGTATGCCAGGACGCCTGTTAATATTGAGCAAGTTTTAGTTTTGGCTTAGTCAAGAACTGACCAAATAAAAGCTCACTATTGACAAATGAAAGCAAAAGTAACCGACACTGGAGACAAATGAAGGCAATGTGATTTTTCAAAATGACTGCACTTTTCAGTTGTGGAGCTTCAAAAAAAAAGACAAAAAAAATAGTAAATACTCAGTAGGTCAGGAAGTATCTGTGGAGAGAAACAGTTAACATTTCAGATCAGTGACCCTTCATCACTAATCAATCTGATATGTTAATTCTGTTTATCTCCACAGATGCTGCCAGAACTGCTAGGTATTTCCAGCATTTTTCTGTTTTCATTTCAGGATTCCAACATGTACAAGATTTTGTTTTTGTGGTCATGGAGCTCTGTTTAACTTACAGCAACGGGCCAGCCAGCTGAGGTAAATGTAGTCATTCTTCAGCTTCTCACTCTGAATCAGTTGAAAAACCTGTTTAGTAATTTTAAAGAAGTACAAAGTTTAGACAGCAGAAATGCCACATTAGTGAATTCTGCATATCAAGCCATGCACAACAGCAAGGTTCCAGGTTCAGGGGGTGACCGGTGTTGAGTCATATAATGCAGTAGGGGTACACTTGGACTCAATGTGCCCATCTAAGGAGCAGCGGGAACAATAACTGTTAGAACATCCAATTGTTATCTAATGATTCTTTCTGGAAAGCACATGTGTGAACATCAGAGTCCAATTGTGATTTGCTCCACGGTCAAAAAATCTAATTCTCACAATGAAGAATACCAGCTAAGTAAAATGTTAAAGCAAACAATTACATAAACTGACTCAAAGTGAGAAAATAAAAAGGGAAACAAAACCCTAACTTCTCCAGCTAGATACCCAAGGTCAAAAGCAACCTATAGTTTCCTCAGTTCAGCAAGAACAAAACACCATGAAAAAGTGATTGTTCAATTTGAATGTGTGCACTCTAATTAAACAAAGAATTGAATGTGAATCTACAAGTCTCTGTAAGGAAGATGTATTGATTGAAGTCTGCAGTATTCTATTACATTAATTTATTAAGCATTGGTAAGGAGTTTATTTGAAATCAGGACTCCTTTTGGTGCTGTTCGATAAGTGATCACTGCCAATAGCAATTTAAAATTTAAGGATCACAGACCGAGGCTCAAAGTCCACAATGCAAACATCAATAAGGTTCAAAAGGCAGGCAGAAAACAAAGTTAATTGGTAACAGTGATAGAAAAGATTGAACTTCGGGTTTAAAAACTGGTATATTGCGAGAGCCACAGCAGAGGGCAACTGTAGAGTTTTCAGGCCTTGAAGGAAAAAAAAGAGGTAAGAAAGGAAACCCGAACAACAAGTCATGATTTCATCAGAGAGAAGAGGAGGAGAAGTCTGCAGCAAGATCTAATTAAAGTTAGCAGGAACAAGAATAAGACAGATTAGACTGACACTAAGATTGTGATCAAACCAAAGTATGATGGTGGGGGCTAAGGAAAGATCTGCTAAAAGATAAACTTCATTTTCCAAGTGTCACGTCTAGAAATGTGCTTACAGGAATGCTGTTAAAACAGCCTTCAAAGATAGGGGATCAATATTCAAGTCTCGATTGCTGCGTGTGTTGCCATTTTTAAATTTGTATTGAAGAATGCAGTTGGGCTGTGACGACAATTAATCTTCCAACTAATAAGACAACATTTGATCAAGTAAGACTGAATGTACTGAACAGACAATTCACTACGATGCTGTGGAAGCAAGTTCCAGCTTGTAAATATTAAATTCTAGGTGAACAGAAGTCTTAATACCCAATTGATGAGATACCAAATCAGTAAACAGAAACTCCCAAATGTTTCACATAGCTAAAGGAATTTACAATAAAGCTGATATGAACTGTGCAGTTTGTTTATTCATGCAGCTAAATATTTTATAATTGCATGCAAGAGGCATTTCCAGAAATTCTACAGCACATGTTAAAAAAAATCCAGACCTATATCATTGCTCATGCACTAAGAACACAATTGGTATAGCCAGTGAAGACACCGTCAACAATATTGAAGGAGTAAGGAACCAAGGTGGGTAAATGAAGTAAAGTTATAGATCAGCTATGATCTAATTGAATACTGGGACAGACTCAGAGTGAAGGGTGCTGAACAGCTTTTCCAATCAGGCTTCCACACAATTGCCACCTTGACTCAATTCTTCAAATACTATTGTACCTTTTCAATCTTCTATCCATCACAACCTTCCAGCGTCTTGTTGACAGACAAAAACAATCTATAGCCACATCAGAAGTCTTCAACAAAATATTTCTCTCCAAATGTGCATGTTAAGGTAAGCTGCAGGAGATTTTCCAGTAGTAGATACTTAAAAGGACCACGTATCTGTTTGTGTTCTGCACTACTAGACTGATCTGGTCTCAGACAGGGCAGAGTAGTCACTCAAATTTTCCTAACAATTAACAAATAAACCAGATGCACTTCTGAAATTCAGCTGGTTATACACCATCAGAAGATCTGATCCAACACAATATCAGCAAAGTCAAGCCATACCGGTTCCAGCTATTCAGATACAGCTGTTATCACATTGATATCAGGAGCCTTGCGCGCTGCATGACAGTTCAATCAGTTGTTTGCACTGCACTGTTCAGTATTCAAATGTACTTTAAATGGAAATTTATAGAAACATTCAATTTATAACAAAGCATACAGCATTGGATATAATTTAGAGATACATTGGTAAGACAGGCAAGGGATAGACATACCAATTTAGAAATCCTGAGCTCATTTGCCTACATTGCTTCCCTGTTAAGCAGTTCTTAAAAATTTTCATTCTGGTTTTCCTTGGCCATGTCCCTCCCCATCTCTGTAATGTGCTCAGCCGACAACCCAACAAGATATGTGTGCTCTTCTGATGCTGGCCATTTGAATATTAATTGTCCAGCACTGGAAGCCATGTCTCCAGCTGCCTAGGCTCAAAATAATAGGCTTTCACCCTCCAAACCTTTTTACTCCTCCTTCCTCCTTTAAGACACGCTTAAGACTTATACCCGCAAGCATTTTGTCATCTGTTCCAATTTTGCCTATGTGGCTCAGTTTCACTTTATAATGTTCCTGTGAAATACCTCAGGGTATTTTATAATATTAAAGGTGCTATATAAATACTAGTCGCCAATTTTGTTAATTGATGATGGTGGCTGTTTTGCAAAAATTTTGTTCACCTGCCCTAACATGTCCTTATCTGGCTCAGTGCTAGTTGCAGTGATTTATACCCCTGCCTGAGAATATTTTACCACTTTAAAGACACTATGTCAATGCAAATTGATGCCAGGGTTCGTTTAAGATTAGTAATCAATGCCTTCAAGAGAAGCAGAAAATTAGTGAGAATCAGCCATTCTCTTCACGGTACACAGAATGAACACAAGACAAGGGAATCCAAACTTCTGCCTCAAAGGGGGGAACCTAGTTTAAATCCCTGTTTTCACTACCACCTCAAGTTGATAACTGTGACAGAATTTAGTGTTCTTGAGTTAGGATTTTACCATTCAGGCAGCCTAATTCAAAATCTCCAAGCCTAGACAGAGTTTAAACAGGGAAAATCAACGAGGAAGGAGAACAAATAGGACTGAGTTTACTGCTTTGAGTATATGACAGTGGAGTTGAAGTCCCAAGCACTCTGATCAGCTCCCCTTGCATACAAATCAGGGGAAAGTAAAACAGGGTAGGGTATTTTAGGGACAGTCATTTTGATGATTATCCTTTCTTATGTCTGTACTGAAGTTCAAAGCTCTGGTGATATATATCAATGCTGGGAAGCAATCTTTTAAAAAATCTTGATCAACAGCTGGAATGTGTTTGCCAGCAAGAGTGGCTGAAGCAGAGATGCAGGACTCAATTAACCAATACACCAAGAATTCAATGTCAACTGTGTGTGGAGTTTGCACGTTCTCCCAGTGTCTGTGTGGGTTTCCTCTGGGTGCTCGTGTTTCCTCCCACAGTCCAAAGATGTGCAGGTTAGGTCTACTGGCCATGCTAAATTGCCCACAGTGTTCAGGGATGTGTAGGTTAGGTGCATTAGCTATGGGAAATGAAGGTTTAGGGGAATGGATTTGGATGGGATGCTCTTCGGAGGATCGGTGTGGACATGTAGGGCTGAAAGGCCTGTTTCCACTCTGTGGGGTTCGATGTCATGTCATGTCTCAATCGAAAGACACTATGGTTAGCATTTTGTAAAGGCAGGATTAAATTAGCAAATGGGCTTTTAAGATGATCCGACAGCCTAAGAATCCCTGGCACCGAAATCCTGAAACTGAGATGAAGACTCCCAACGGTAATTTTTTTTTTGCATTTGGTATTACACCAACCAATGGAAAGCTTTCCCTCCATCTGAATTGTAATTTTCTGCCGATTTTTTGAAAAGGAATATATTCAGGAGAATTTTTCTTTAAGTTTTTATGAAAAAAAACATAACTCTTATGAACTACACTAGGATCTGCGGAACAGGACTAGTTTTTAAGCAACCTCCCCAAATACAGTAATTGCCCTGCTTGTAGAGAAAGCAATAAGAATCACTCTTTTCAGACTCGCCTTTAAATCTCAGGAAGCAGTGATAACTGCACTGTAGCTTCTCAGGTTCCTACAATTTATGTTGGAGCTCATAGGCTAGTCCAAAGTCATATTCCTCTTGCTTATCCAGTTGCTTCAAAGTTTTTTTGTCGTTGGTGGGGGTTACCAATCAATGGTGATGGAAGGAAGGTGTCCCATTGATATCAAAGAATCATTAAAGCTAAATTTAGTTTGTACTGATCAGTTATATATGCCCTGAACCAAATGAATCACAGGGAAGCCCTTTTATTTTTCCTTGTTAATAGCGTGATTATTGCTAAATGCAGTTTAGTGTGGGTTTAAAATATTTGTATTACATTCATCTTCCCAAAGAGATCCAAGCAACTCTAAAGTTGCAACCTAAATTACAAAGCAAGGTTGCAGCTCAAATTCCTGTATGACTTACCTCCTCAGCCTCCTTGAAGTTGCCAACAGCTGCTTTTGCCTGTGCATAGTTGAAGTTGAAGAGGTCATCATTATAGAAGTAACTCTGTTTGAAACAAAAGGAAGAGAGTGGGTCATATCATGCAGGCACTTGATATAACACCACAACTAAGAGAAAGTGAACCCAGTTTTCTGTTCACAGAACAAATGCTATTGAAAATTAAGTGAAGAGATTAAATCTCCCTCTCATTTTGCAAAACATGTATTTTCTGAACATGCTATTTTCTTTTATCTTAAGATCTTTTTCCCATCACACCTATTTCATGACTGGTGTACTCCCAGGTCTCTGTCAACTCAGTTCCACAAGATCTGCATGGTTAATGGTGATTTTCCTTTTGCTTGTGGGGAGGAGGAATATCTTCCTTCATTGTGCTAGACCTTGATCGCCTGTTGTTCAGTTCTATTCGATGCAGGCATCCATAGCGACTTTTGTCCAAGATTGTATCTGTTGACAGCTGTTCCTCATTTTCAGAGACGGTAGTCTTATGTTGTGGGAAAAGTCCAGGGCTTGGTCCACACTTTGATCTTTCAGACTCAGTAAATTTGGAGGTTTAACTTATGGACTGATAGAGTGGAAATAATGCCTCATTCCAAATTGAAACTTATGTTATTGGCAACAAGTGGCACCATTTCAATGTAATCAGAACATCTTTTTACTGTTGTGAGTCCATTATTGGGTAGGAACGATCCCAATTTATAATACAGCTTGCAAAGACTGCAGTCCCTTTATTCAGAATTTGAAAACTGGAGGATACAAAGCAAGGCATATTCAGAATCACTTCCAATATGAAAGGAAAATATCTCCAAGAAAGATTGGTATTAATTTTTGATCGAGCAACCAATAAACCTTGTTAGACACTAATTATTCAAACGGCAGCAATAATTGTGCTCAGTGGCATAGTAAATTGCTGCAAAAACATGATGAAACTTACCACTCTGCTGAATGATGCTTCGAGCTGTGACCCATTACTTCAGAAAGAAAGGAATAGACAGCGAAGATAATCTCATACCATTCTTAACAGGTTACACAGAACCATCAATAATTATAAAATAAATAAAATTATTATTCCTACATTACAGCAGTAGCTGCATTCAAAAGTACTTCATTAGTTGCAAAATATTTTGGGATATCCTATGATTGTGAAAGGTCCCATATTTGCTAAATAACAGAGGAGTTCAGAATGGCAATATCATCATTTCTCAAGGACAGTGTGAGGTGGATAATAAATGTCGACTTTGCCAATGGCACCCACATCCCATGACAGAGTACGGTGACAGAAACGCATGATACATTTTTTTCTTTTTATGAAAGAGCATAAATATAAAATTCAACTACTTATAGTCAGCATGTTTCATGTTAAAGAGAGATCTTTGAATGAATTTTGTGCTCATTTTGGGAGTTGCAAAACTGTGGAAAGGAACACTTTCTTACTTTTGGCTTTCAGCTTCAGCCTCAAGCACTCTCAATCAACATTGTGATTCAAAGCAAAACTTACTCCACTGTGCCACAACAATGTACCTACGTCCCAATCTCAGAACAAGATCCTTTCGTACACATGGCTGGTATTTCCCTAACCCAACTGGCACAGAAGGCTTTTAGCTTCAATTTCTCAAAGTTATGGGTAGTTTTAAGATCTGGTCTTTAAGATCTCATGTGCTCAGAAATAAACTGGCCTAACTGAACAAACTTTGCCAAAACCCATATATGATATTGATTGGAATTTCTTCATCATAGTTTCTTTTTTAATTCTGGCAATGGGATGTGGGTGTCATGGCAAGGGCAGCATATGGTGCCCATCCCTTATCGTTCTTGATCTGAATAGTTTGCAAAGTCATTTCAGGGGACAGATAAGGGTTAACCACATTGTTATGGATCTGGAATCTCATGTAGGCAAGGCCAGGTAAGGACAGCACATTTCCTTTCTAAAGGATACTATTAAACCAGATGGGCTTTTAGGACAATCAACAATGGCTAGCTGGCAGTTATTAGATAAGTTTTTGAAATTCCAGATTTTCTTTGAATTCAAATTTCACTATCTACAACGGTGGGATTGGAACCTTGTTATCGGAACATTAGCCTGTGCCCTAGAATACCAGTCCAGTCACATTACCACAATGTCACCAATGTCTCTCAAAGTAAAGTTGATGAGGCTCACTTCCTATCTCCTTGACAGTGTTCCCACTGCTGACCACCCAACTATACTTCCCAATCCCATATTTGCTAATATGGAATGATTGTAACAAGGTCAGCCAGGTGGACCTCACAGAATAGGAGTTCCCTGATTGGACCAAATTAACAGCCCTCAAGCCCAAAAGAACTTAATTAATCCCAATGCCAAATACCAGCTAGCTAGTAAGCTAAACTAAGGGAAACAATAGAGGAAAAGCATGCTCTCTCACCCCGAATGCTGGAACTCAAGTGACAGTTGAAAAGAATCAGATCAACAGAATGTCAACCAACCTGCAAAATGACGAGTTTTGAAACTGACCACTAATCTACCAATGTCAATGCTACTCTTTAAAACATCCACTGCAACAGCCTCAATGTTCAACTATCAACTCATCAAATTCAATACATAGATTAATTTGTATTTTTTTAATGAAGACTTTTGGACTCACCTCATTTCTGGTCTGTGGATACTTGTGTTCCATTACAAATTCTTCTCATGTTTAGTATTTAATAAACTGAAGAAAGCTTGGCAAAATTGGCTCATTTTAAAATGCAAGTTCATTCAGAGAAAGGTGTTCATAAACCTTTAAATTAATATTGTGCAACCACCCAACAAGTGAATAAACAAAGGAAGTTAATTTATCCCTCCTCACCAGGAGCTTAAAGGTTTGATGTATTCCATCTGGGACCATAACAAATTGGTGGAAACATGCCCAAGGGCTGGGTGTAGAGACCCCCTTTATGTCATATTTACATGATATCTTTTGGCAACATAATCTAAAAACAGCATTAGTTTCTAAATGTATGCTGCCAACGTGCTGTTTTACCTCGCTACCGCCTCTCTCTAATACCGCCATTTCCCTAATTTGGCATACTTCTGCCTGACATGCAGTTTTAGATCATAGAATTCCTACAGTGTGGAAACAGGCCCTTCGGCCCAACAAGTCTACATTGATCCTCCAAAGAGTATCCCACCCAGACCCATCCCTCTACCTCTTTTCCCTGTAACACACCTAATCTACACATCTTTAATACTATGGGCAATTTAGCTTGGCCAATCCACCTATCCTGCATATCTCTGGACTGTGGGAGGAAACCCATGCAGACATGAGAGAATGTGCAACATCCACATAGACAATCGTCCTCGGGTGGAATTGAACCTGGGTCCCTGGCGCTGTGAGGCAGCAGTGCTAACCACGGAGTCACCAAGCCCCCCAGATTAGCTTGAATTTCCTCTAACTAAATATTGAAAAGACTAATGTCATTGTCTCTGAACAAATTCTATTCCTCTCCCTAGCAACCGATTGTGCCCAAGACAATTACAACCTGGAAAAGTAGTTGTGTGTTATATTGAATCGAGTTTCCAACCACATATCTATACTATCACAAGTTTACTTAGCTCCTCCTATGTAGTACAGCTTGGCTCCAAGCTACATCTACTTATCTTCTGCTGAAACTCTCATTCATGTCTTTCGTTACCTCAATACTTGACGATTCTAAAGCAGTCCTGGCTGGTCTTCCACTTACGACATTTTGTAAACTTGAAATCATCTAAAATTCTACAGCCCATAGTCTAAATTGAATCAAGTCCTACTGATGCATTAGCTCTGTGCTCACTGACCTTTGGATAAGAAATATTTCAAGTTTAAAAATTCCCATTTTTGTTTCAAATTCTTCCATGGTCTCACCGCTTCCTATCTCTACAATCTTCTCCAGCTCTATAACTCTCCAAAATTTAGTGTTACTCCACTCTGGTCTTTCAGAATCCCCAATTTTAATCACTATCACAGTTGGTTGTGCCTTCAGCTGCTTAAGACCCAAGTTCTGGAAATCCCCTCTCAAACCTTTCCATCTCTGTACCTTTCCTTTCTCCTTTAAAAACTCTCTGTTCTCATATTTGGTTATTTGCCTGAATAGTTCCTTAAGTGGTTCAGTGCCAAATTTTATTTGAAATGATGTGGCTTAAAAAATGTTACTACATTAACGACACTGCACAAGTACAAGCTGTTGTTGTTAGCAAAAATCTAAGAGGCAGAGCCAAAAGGACTGTGACTCACTGTATCCAAATCCCTCAAAACCTTGTGTTTTGATAGAGACACAAAAGCGTTGAACTAATTGCTGGAAAATACCTCCAGAATCATGGAATTTACTCTAGAGGATTTCCATGAAACTAGGGTATGAAGCAAATTTATATTACAAGTTTACCTAAAATTATATCCACCAACTTTGTGTGCCTCACATTACAATACTTCAACCCCTTTAGACTCATACGGTATCTCTTTGTTACCAGCTCAGTCTCTCATTCCCCTTTAGTGGATTTTTAATTTCATTAATTGGTACTGTATAACTACCTTTCCTGACAGCACACTGGACCAAAATTCCATTTCGTACACACTCTCTTTTGGTCCATCACTGCCATACAAATTATTTTACGTATTAAATTACATATTATTTTACATATTAATATTTCATATTAAACATATGAAACATATTATTTCTTTAAATATCTATATTTTTCCATTGCACGGTTTTCTTATTTAGCTTGTATCCTGATTTGATTTTCTCTTTCAAGCTTAGGAAATTTGCCTGTGACACCCAAGGCATTTTCATAATACCTAGTTCATAGTTCTCTTGCACTCTGAAAAGATGTCATTCGGAGCTACCATTGGTTGCCTTTTTTCAAGGTGATTTTCCCTGTTGTTATGCTGTAGGTTTCTCTGTATGTCACCTAATAATTGTCAAGTTTGAACCTTGTCAGGAGTTTCTGTAAATATAAGTGTACAATATTAACTCCACTTACCTCATGAAGTATTATACTCTATTACCAACAGTCACATATTGTTGCAGCTTGAGCAAACGTGCTTTCCTTACCTGAATCCATGAACAGACCCTCACCCCACCAATCTACACCATTTCTACTGTTCATGAAATTCTGACTGCGGATGTCCTTGTTTCTAAGGTAGTTGTAAAGTTATCTAATAACCCTATTTCTTCGTTTGTGCATTACAGCCTCCCAATGGCATCCTTCAGCAAACCAGTAATTTCTTTGACTGCAAATGACTCTCAACATTTGCCTCAAATACCAACTTCCCTTCTCCTTTGCTTTACATTCAATGTTTCTGTTGGTATTTCATTCCTTTTCTATCTCTTTGCTAATCTTTATAATCCTCTTTTCTATTGGATTTCTTGTACATTTCAAAAGACTTCTATTAATCTGCAATTCCACTTAATTATTCCTACTTAACTGTAATGGTCGCGACCACAGTTTAATCTCTTAAATGGACTAGAATTACTGCCTCACCATTATATCTAATTTATCTACTCAGTGATACAGCTCAGCAAATTGTCGTTCGGCCCATTGTGCCTATCACAACTTAGAAAGAGCTACAAACATGCAAACAACAAACAAACGTAGGTCACTCAGATATTCAAGCCTGCTCCTGTTATTCAATAAGATCATGGCTGATCCGATTTTAACCTCAACTCTACGTTCCTGCATACAGCTGACAATCTTTCATTCCTTCAGTAATCAAGAATCTACCTACCTCTGCCTAAAAAAAATTCTGCATTCACTGCTCTTTGAGGAAGGGAATTCCAAAGATTCAACCGTCAGAGAAATGACTTTCCCTCACTTCTGTCTTAGATGTGTGCCATCTTACTCTCAAGACATGACACCTAGTTCCACGTTCTCCCACAACAGTAAATATCCTTTCCATATCCACCCAGTCAAGTCCCCTCAAGATCTTACATGTTTCAATTAAGTAACCGCTGACTCTTCTAAATTCTAGAGGATACAGGCCTAGCTTGTCTAGCTTTTCTTCATAAGACAATCCATTCATTCTAGGTATTAGTCTAGAAAATCTTCTCTGAACTGCATCCAAGGCAGTAACATCCTCCTGTAAGTACATTGACCAGTACTGTACACCGTGGTCCAGATCAACTCCAACTGGGTCAACTTCACTCCCTGCTCCTTTCTTTTAGCCATGAACTTTTTTGCTCTTCAAGTGTTTATCCGATTCAAAGTAATTAGCATTCCAGATCACAACTGGAGGAGACAATAGCCTCCAAAGTATTATTGCTGGACTGTTAAGACCCAGGTAATGTTCTGGAGCTCTTGGTTCAAATCCTGCCATGGCAGATGCTGGAATTTAAATTCAATAAAAATTTGGAATTAGGAGTCTTAATGATGACTATGAACCCTCTGCCAATTGTTGAAAAAAATCTATCTGGCTCACTGATGTCCTTCAGGGAAGGAAACTGTCATCCTTACCTGATCTGGCCTACATATAACTCCAGACTCACAGCAATGTGGTTGACTCTAAACTGTCCTCTGGAATAGGCAATGCAGCGTCCAGCAATGCTTTCATCCAGTGAACGATTTTTTAAAAAAAAAATTCATTCCAGAACATAAAAAACAGAGTTTGCATGTCACTTCTGGTTCTTTTGTCATTGCATTTAAATTTCTGCCTTTTGTTTAAGAAGAACCATCTCCTAATAGTCTGTCACTGGAAACAGTTTCTCCTCATTTAAACTATTGAAACATATTATTTTGGATGCCTCTAAATTTCCTCTAAATCTTCTCTGATCTAAAAAGATTCACTAAAACCAAATTAGGTTGGTCGAGTTTGGAACGCCAAACGAAAGTACACAGAAAAGCCACACACACACAGACCAGGTACTGAACTTCAAAAGTAACCATCTCCACACACACAAACGAAGCTGCGTATGAACACTATTTAAACAGGCAACAACACACTGTAGCAACACGGAACTACGCCAAGAGGAAGAAGAATACCCTTTCTGAAGAAGGGTCCAGGCCCGAAACGTCAGCCTTCCTGCTCCTCTGATGCCGCTTGGCCTGCTGTGTTCATCCAGCTCTACACCTTGTTATCTCAGAAGAATACCTCTTCCAGGTTTTCAAGGATAATGGATATCCAAAAAACTGGGTCAGAAGATGCCTACACGAACAACATCAGGAAGATACTACACGCCTCGACACACTCATCACACTACCCTACATCAGGAACACATCGGAACTAAACACAACACTCCTACGACTGCTGGGCATCAGAGTGGCACACAAGCCCACATCAACCCGACGACAACTGCTCACCCGAACTAAAGACCCACTCCCCGCCATGGACAGGACCAATGTCATCTATAAGATCCCCTGCAGAGACTGTGAGAAACACTACGTCGGACAAACAGGAAGGAAACTAACCACACGGGTACATGAACACCGACAGGCTACAAAAAGACATGACCAATACTCACTCATCTCAATCCACATGGATAAGGAGAACCACCAATTCGACTGGGACAACACCAAAATCCTGGGACAAGCTAAGCAGAGACAGGCACGGGAATTCCTAGAAGCCTGGTACTCCACGAAGAAAGCCATCAATAAACACATAGAACTCGACCCCATATACACTCCACTACGAAGGAAAACCGGAAGTGAGGCAATCCAGCTCAACGGATTCCAGAGTTTAAAAACCAGACGGGAAAACACACCGACGCTTCATCGGAGGCTGCACTGAGGATGTTACGCAGCAGGGTAATGAAACGTCTGCAGAACAACAAACCAGCTCAGCGAGCCAACCAACCTGAATATCTTTGATCCCTGTTCTTTTTACTCATTTCTATAAATACTTCAGTTCTAATATCATGGTGGCTGCCTGACATTCACTAGCCCTTTATTCGAGATAGCTGAGATCTCTGTGCATCTTCAATTTTGTATCTTGCATATTACCAATTTTCAATGGCCCACTATTGGCAGGTGTCCCTTCAGCTGCCTAGGTGCCATTTTCTCCCCAGTTCTGTTCTATTTCTGTATCCTCACTTAAGACACTCTTTAGACTCTACTTTGCTTGTGAAGATTTTAGCCATTTGTTTTGCTATCTCCTATACCTCCTCAGTTTTAAACATTAATCTAACTCCTGTGGAGTGTCTTAAGAAGCTTTACTAGGCTAAAAGCACTTTAAAAATGGAGACTGTAGCTTACACATTTATCAGATTTAATCCAGAATAGCCTCTGACTTCACTGGTTGTTGAAAAAAATGAGTCAGTAAGCAACTGGCACCAACTCCAGAAACTGGATATTATATGATCATAAGTCACAGGAGCAAAAGTAGGCCATTGGGCCCATTGAGTCTACTCTCAAATCATGAGATCATGGCTGATCTGATAATCCTCAACTCCACTTTCCAGCTTTTTTGCCAAGATTCCCT
Source organism: Rhincodon typus (assembly GCF_021869965.1). Taxonomy (NCBI): domain Eukaryota; kingdom Metazoa; phylum Chordata; class Chondrichthyes; order Orectolobiformes; family Rhincodontidae; genus Rhincodon; species Rhincodon typus. The sequence continues at coordinate 3,285,340 of NC_063368.1, forward strand.
TACTGATTAAAAATCAGTCTATTTCAGCTTTGAATATTCTTAACAACCAGTCATGAGAGCTCTCTGAAGTAAAGCATTCTCCAGAGAAGAAATTCCTCCTGATCTGGGCTACTTGTCTAAACGAGCTTACTCTGACATAAGACTCTCTGGTTCTAGACTCTCTCACGAGAGCAATCTGTCTGCATATACCCTGGCAAGTCGCCTAAGAATCTTCTATGTTTCAATAAGGTCACCTCCCATTCTTCTAAATTCTAATGAGTACAAACCCAAACAACTCAACCTCTCCTCATAAGAAAATCCCTCCATGCCTAGAATCAACCTAGTGATCGGTCTTTGGACTGAATCCAATTTCAGTATGTGCTTCCTTAGAGAAGGAAAACCATCCACAGTACTGTAAATGTGATTTGACTAGTGCCATCGATAGTTTTCACAAGACCTCCCTATTTTTATCCTGCAGTTCCCTTTGAAGTAAAGGCCAACATTACATTTGCCTTCCCTATTACTGACTGAATATGGATTCTAGCTTTTCCTAAATTTATGCACAAGGACCCCCAAATCCCTCTGTGTTGCAGCTTTCTGCAGTCTCCATTTAAATTAATATTCAGCTCTTGTATTCTTCTTGCCAAAGTGCATAACCTCACATTTTCTAATATTATATTCCATCTAAGTTTATTGCCTTCAATTTCTATTTGTCATACTCCGCTATGGTGCAACCTCGGTCAGCGTGCAAGTAACCACACACATTTTCCGACTCTCCTTATCTTACAAAAATTTCACCCAACCATAAAACAGAGGTATCAATCTTGGGGTAAAAAAAAAGTCACTCTTGGGATCTGGGTGTCATTAATCAAGTTGCCTTTCAGAAGGTAGTGACAAACCTTCCTTTCAAACCAGGCAAGAGGCATGAGCCAAGAAATCCATGGGTAGCACTCTCTCCTCAGTTAAGAGGTTGTGGATTCAAGTCCCATTCAAGACTGACACTCCAGTGTAGCACCGAGGAAGGCGGCGGGGATGAGGGTTGGTGGGGGGGGTGTTCAAAGATGCAGTAAAAACAATTTTGAAAAAGAAGAGGGGATTTACCCTTGGTGTCTCAGCTAATATTTGCTCCTCAACCAAGTTCACCAAAAGCCGTTTATCAAATCATAAGATTCTGGTTTGTAAGAGCATGCTGGGCATAAACTAGCTAGGTTTTTCCTACATTACAACATTGTATATACTTCGAAAGTACCTCATTGGCTGTAAATGATTTGAAATGTCCTGTGATTACTAAAGCCACAATATAAACACGAGTCTTTCATTTCCTTTTCATTTCAGAGAGCTGTTCAGAGCTAGCCATGCTAGTGTGGGACTGCAGATACACATAGGCCAGACAGGGTAAGGCAACAATGAATCATCTGTTTTTAACCACAATCCAACAGCTAATGGTCACTTTTACTAGAGTCAGAGTTGTACAGGACAGAAACAGATCGTTCGGTCCAACATGTCCATGCCAACCAGATATCCTAAATTAATTTAGTCCCATTTGCCAGCATTTGGCCCATATCCCTCTAAAACTTACCTATTCACATATCCATCCAGATGCCTTTTAAATGTTGTAACTGTACCAGACTCCACCACTTCCTCTGGCAGCTCATTCCACACTGACCACCCTCTGTATGAAAAAGCTGCCCCTCAGGTCCATTTTAAATCTTTCCCCTCTTAACTTAAACCTATGCCCTCTAGTTTTGGACTCCCATTCCCTGGGGGAAAGGCCTTACACATTTACTCTATCCATGTCCTTCATGATTTTATAAACCTCTGTCAGGTCACCCCTCAGCCTCCAACTCTCTAGAGAAAATAGCCCCAGCCTATTCAGTCTCTCCCTATAGCTCAAACCCTCCAACCCTGGCAATATCCTTGTAAATAGTTTTTGAACCATTTCAAGTTTCACAACATCTTTCCTACAGCAGATGGTTAAAATAAATTCAAATTCTCAATCCATCATGATAGAATTTACATTTCTCTTCCATGGATTATTAACCCAGGCTGCTGGGATATCAGTCCAGCAACATAACCACAATATCAGTATTGCCCTCCTCTATCACTTGACAATCATCTCAATACATGGTCATATGGAGAAGGTGAGAGAATCTGGAAGAATGGAAATAACAGCAACAAAAAAACACTACTGACCTTGACAGAGTTTAGATAGATCAAAACATCCTCAAACTGCTTCAGTAGAAAAAAACAGGAGGCCATACACTGACGCCCAGGGATGGTATCTGAAAATAAGATGGAAGTTTTACAAAGAATACCACATTGAAGACAGAACAATGGTCCAGCTAGGTTTTGTAAAAGCTATTCCACTGCTTTAAAATTTCCTCCACATAACAAGGAAACCTCTGTTTGAGTATACCTGAGCATACTGGCCTCAGCATGCTTTGGTGACTAAAGGTAACTAGTAAACTGACATGGGTAACTGTGGCAACACAGATACAAAACTGCTCATTACTTGAGGTCTTCATTCATCAGTGCACTGACATCATGCTCTGGAAAACTGGGTGTACCAGCACAACACTGCCAACGCCATTCATAGCAGGACAATAAGAAACAAACATTCTGTTCACTGAGTTGGTCTCTGTGATGAGAGTGTGTCCATTGGAGAGTGTTTTTTTAATGAAGGGAGGTTCAAACAGAGGTAATGAGGGGTCTGTTCCAACCCAATACAGTGAACAGCTTGTGAAGCTTTGGGATTTTTTTAAAAGTCGGAACAATAGAAGCAGCATGAATGGGTAGAGTCAGGCTCCCACAGAACCAGGGTTTATTGCAGCTTTCAGTGGTTGCTGGGGCTTTGAAGCTGGCTGTGGAAGCTGCTACATTTCTGTCACAGGTGAAAGCTTTCTTGGGTTCCCTGTCTCACATGCAATTCTGGCAGCAGAAAACCTAATTTACTGACTTTACTTCTGTGTTTATGGTATGTAACTATATTGGAACACTTGCTGTTTGATAGTTAAGTAATCTATTATCCTGTTAAGTTTACCAATAGAGTTAAAGTTAAACTAATTTTTTTTTGTTTGTATTTTAACTATAGGGTAAGAATAGTGTGTTTTGCTTAAAGCCGAGTAGTGTAACCAATGAATTACATCTGGAACGCAGCAACTTATATTTGCCTTTAAATACGATAAAAGTTAGGGTCTAGCCTATTTTCTTTTGGTTTGCTTGAAGGGGGTTTGGTCTGGTCCATAACATGAAAGGTTCAGTAAATTGGGCCAATATGCCTTGCATTCAGGCGATTTCATTGAAGCATATTAAGATTCTGAAGGGTTAGACACTGACAGCTTGTTTCTACTGGTCTGAGAATTTAAAACATGGAGGCACAGACCAAGGATAATGTGATCATTTAGGTTTGGGATGAAGAGAAATTATTTTAAAAAAAAATGTTGTAATGCTTTCTAATTCTTTAGTCCAGATGGTTATGGGTACATCACTGAATATATTTAAGGCAGTGGTAGACAAATATCTGATCTCTCAAGAAATTAAGAGATATGGGAAGTGGACAGAAATGTAAAGTTGAACCCTAATGCCAGCCATGACCATATTAAATGGGCTCAACGGGCCACGTGGATTACCTCTGCTCCTCTTCTTACACTCTTGAAGAAATGTTAAATAGCACCATCCCCTTTCCTCTTATAAGGATGCTGCAGTCTTACCACATTCAAATTCAGTCCTGCTGCTTAGCAGGAGAGCATGTTCCATTTTCTAAAACTGCAGATTGAGGTTTTTGTTTATCCTCCAACTTCCACTCTGCAATGGGTGAGTTAAGGGGATATACCCTTCATTCTAAACAATAATGGAGGCTGCAAACAAAAAAACAGAAACTGCTGGAGAAACTCAGCAGGTCTGGTAGTATCTGTGAACAGAAAACTTGAGTTAATATTTTGAGTCCAGTGACTCTTCTTCTGGAGGTTGCACTTCAATATAAGAGGACCTCATGCTCTGTCAAGGCATTCAGTATACATTACAATTAAATGGAGTATCTAGTTTTAAGCTGTCACACATTCACAAGGCTCAAGTACATACCACATTCACTGGCAGAGCCTCCAACTAACTGGAAATATTGTTGTGCAATCTTCAGGTGCTCCCTCTGTGGGAAGTCAAAAAGAAAGACTTAAGTCGTGTGCATTTTTGTGCACAGGTTATCCACAGGCTTTTGTCAAAAACTAAATCACATTTCCCTGAAGGGCTGCTGGTACTGAATAAAATGGCAATATAAAAAGAGGTCAGTGCCCTTACAGGTTTCTGAATTAACACCAGGACTATGGTTTCCTCCTTCCTCGTTGTTAGGACAGGCACAATAAAAATCAGCCTAAGTGCGCACAGAAGGCCTCTTCAAATCTTTAACATATAAGTGGGCATTAAATAAATTGTCAAATATTTCTGATTGTCAGTGAATTTTTTTGAAGTGAAATAACCACAGGGCAAAATAAATCACCCAACATGTTCAAATTACATTTGAACAACAAACAGCATAAGGAGCAGGTAGCAGAATGGTGGTGAGCGATCAGGCCATTCAGGAGTGAAAGCAGGAAGAAAAGGGTATTGGAAATCTGGAACACTGTCTTACAAAAGCATGTATATGTAGGAGGTCAACTGCAATTTTGAAGGCTGGAATTGGTAAGATTTTTATAATATATTTATATCAAAGGATGTGGATTAAAGGTTGTTGCAAGTCCTTGTGGATTGGAAGGCAGGGCGCTAGAATTTGCCGTTTGTAAAATATTGATATTTATAAAATTATAGGGGGAAAGCAGTGTGTGGTTCCTTTAAAAGATGATGTGCTTTTTCTAGGCTTGGAGATTTAAAAAATGTCTGTGGGCTGCTTGTGGCTTTGTAGGTGCACAGAGCACCTGAATTGGAACAATTGTATCAAAAGGCTGGATGGTTATTAGCAGGCCAATTCTGGTTTTGTTTTGTCATCAAGACAACAGGTTTCGATTTAGCCAATTAATTTAAACCAGACACTTAGATACTAAAAACCAGTTAATTTTAAATCTGATAGTTTTGACAACATAGTACCAATCCTATTGTAAGAAATTGATAAGTCACCAAGGGTATAAAAGACAGGGATAGTTGCAAAATCGGCAGAGAGCAAACTGCCATCTGGTAAAAGATCAGTTCTCTCAGCTCTTAGAGAAAGCATCATCTCACTAAAGGTGTTTCAGAGATAATAGGAACTGCAGATGCTGGAGAATCTGAGATAACAAGGTGTAGAGCTGGATGAACACAGCAGGCCAAG
>NC_063368.1:3291014-3357354 GCF_021869965.1 Rhincodon typus
TGCTCCTCTGATGCTGTGTTCATCCAGCTCTACACCTTGTTATCTAACTAGAGGGGAATTGTTCAGTTTGTTAATAGTTCAGTTAATTTGTTCATTGTTAGAGTTAGATAAATAAATTGTTACATGTTGATTATAGCGTGAATGTCAGGAGTTTATTTCACTTAACTACTCCTTTATAACAGATTGGTGGGGACAGGCAGGTTACACCACTTTGCACACTTCTTTTAACAGATTATAGGGCAAGGCAAGGCTCTTTGGGTGCTTTGGTGTTTGTTATCAGGAGGGGGTCAACCTCCACTTTATAACAAGGTGTATCAATTGAATTTAGATTGGCCACAATTTAATTGAACAGCAGAACAGAATCAGGGCCGAATCCTATTCCTAAGGTGTTTGCTGATATTTTCATGCCATAATGTTTAAAGTAATCTGAAGAAGCATTAAACAAGTTTAGTTCTCAGAAATCATTGACTATTCTGCATGAGTTCTCCTCTGGGACCAACCTCACGAGAGCAAGAGTGACAGCGGGAAGCCGGCGCGAGAGGGGAAGAAGGCGCGAGAGGGGAAGAGCGTGTGAGAGGGGAAGAGGTTGCAAGAGCAAGGTGGATGAGGGACTGATGTTTTAACTGCTCCAGACCCAATGTACAGTGGCACACATTTGACAGTCAGGGGATTTCATAAGCAGAAAGAAAAATTAAACATAAAACACCCTCAGGATGTTGCAAACTGTTTCATAGCCAATGTATTGTGCATCAAATGCATTCTCTGTTGTAATGCCAGCCAACTTTGCTGCTTGTGAGATTTTACTGTTCACTGTCAATTTAGATCAACAGCCAACTGATCTGTTTTCATGGGATTGGGTTAACAGAATAAGGTTTACCAGAGCATGTACAGACTGTTTTGCCACAAAATACAACTATTTGAACAGAAATACAGAGCTTCAGCTTAGACCCTCATCCAAATGATACAAATGCAGTACCCCCTCAATCCTGCACTCATGTTTTTTCTGAAGAAGGGTCTAGGCCTGAAACGTCAGCCTTCCTGCTCCTCTGATGCTGCTTGGCCTGCTGTGTTCATCCAGCTCTACACCTTGTTATCTCTGCACTCATGTTAGTTTGGATTTTGGGCTCAAGTCCAAAAGGGCAGCCTGAAACTAGGTCCTTGTGACTTAAGAACAAGAATGTTAATAATTATATTGAGGTGTTATGTGCCAATGGTGTAGTAAAGGATAAATGTGTAGCAGTGTACAAGATTTTTATCAACACCACGCTGATTCCCAGCATTCTTGCTCCCTACCTGCATCACCAAGACTGGTAGCAGAGTATTAATAATGGACTGGTGAAAATTCAAACTTTTGGGATTAATTTCTTATGACAGTAGCATTTGAAGGCATAGTGACAGATGGAATAGGAGAAAGACACAGGAACAGAAGGCAACACAGCAGCAGCACATGCATATTTACTATGTTAGAAACCATATTATTGCCTGTTAAATGGGAAAAAATGTTACAATTATAAAGGGGCTGGCTAGTATACCAGTGCTGATGATCAAGACAGGGTCACATCCAGATTTCTTCACAGACAAATCCACAATTTCAGTCTTGCCTTAGTATCAGAATGCAAAGCATAACATCCATGAACACAATCCCATGCTCGCTGTACTGAAGCATTGTTCCTGCCTGCTGCACCAATATAATTATGAGGGACTCAACTCACCGAACCCTGTTCCTGACCAAGAGCCGCATTCACCACACCTTTCAGGATATATTCCTAATAAGGGAGAAGAGAGTCAATGCTATATATTACATGGTCCAGTAACTTGGACATTATTGCAAGCATAATCTCTAAGTCTGGCCCTGGGGGAAGAGTGGCCTTCCTTTTGCACAGGCTCATATATAACATAAATCAGAGCATGAAATAGAAACAAACATATAGCATTTTATAGTCTAAACACACTCGCAAATCATTTATTACTGCAGTCTGTAACAACAGTGGCATTAAAACAAAGACATTTTTGCTTCTGTACCTTTAAGAAATATTATGGAGAAGGTAATAATAAAACTAAAGACACAAATATACAGATTATGGATTAAATTAATTGATGTCAAAATTTTCTTTAACAACTCTCCTGTGGATTTTCTGGGGATGTTTATTAAACTAAAGGCTCAATACAAATGTAAATTAGTGCTGGTGGAAAGCTGATCTCTGCAGGCACCTCCCTTTGCTCACTTGGTACCTCTGGTGGAAGTGACATTGTACTACAGCAGAGCAACACTGGTTGAGAAATCTCTTTTTGGCAAACCATGTCAGACACAAGATTATAAACTAATAGTAATAGACTTCCTCATTGGCATATGATCTCAAATTCCACATGAGAAGTCATGTAAGTGTCCACTTCAACATTTTTGGGAAATTGCTGATAACAATAGAAAGTTTGAAATAGGAGGCACACTAGATTCATATCCAAGCATGTACTATTCACACTGGCTGAAAGAGCTGGAATACTACACACTACTGAAGCATTGATTTGAGAATAACTTAATCAAGGCTTTTAAGATGAGCAGCACATTTGAGGTGACAATTTGTTGCAATTAAAAGAGGTCTGGGAGGATCCAGGCCACATTTTTAGCGTAAGACCAAAGCTCAATTTCCAAGGAATAGTAAATCTGTGGAACAGACTTCCCGCTCATGTAATGAATACTGATCAACTGGAATTCTTCAAGTCAGAGTGGAACTAGTACTGGACGGGGTGAAAAACATTTCAACAAATATTAGGTACTGCATAGAACTACCAGGGCCAGAGTGATCTCCTGATTTAATTTCAATCAGTGAAGGGATGGGGCAGGGTGGGGAAGAGAATTGGAGATGAATTTCCCAGATTTCACTTTTCCAAAATTGGTCTGGAATTTTAGTTTGTTCTTTTGCCTCTCCCAGGAGTTCACATGGACTTTGGTAGGGTGATGTGCCAGAGGGAAATTGCCTGTTCATCATTCTGCACATGAGTATGCCATTCAGGCTCTTGAGCCTTCTCTGCCATTCAATGAAATCATTATTGACCTGCATCTCAACTCCATTTATCTGCCTTTGCTCCATAACCCTTTATAACTATAATCTACCAATGACAATCTTCAAAGTTCAAATTCTACCCTAGGTTTTTTTGGGAAACAGTATGGATCTCTGCTCCCTTTGTGAGAAAACATGCTCCTTGATTGCCCTCCAATGTGGTCAATGCTAATATTAAGATTACATCTACTTCTCCATTCCCTCAACAAAGAAAAATAGTTTCTGTGTGCAGAATGTTATAGGGGCTCTGAGTGATGTGGGCAGTGACAACATCTGTGGCAGAATCAGACACGAACTCTGATGAGGTACATCATGATGTCAAAATCATCCTGCCTTGTCTTTTATGCTTTTATGCAAGTTGCCAAATGATGGTAATTAAGACTGGCTAAAGTCATTGTTGACCAACCAACTTGCCATACTAATATTACAGTTGCAACCTTGCCAAACCGAGATGGTAAACTAGAGATTGGAAAACCCAACATGGAAACCAGGGTGCCTTGTGGGTTACTCTAAATAACCTCCATTTTCGACACTGAGCACCATCTTGGGATATGTTGTGCATGAATCACAGAAGGTAGGTCTGCAGGAACAACAAGTAATTAGGAAGGCAAATGGAACTTTGTCCTTCATTGCTAAAGGGATTGAAATTAAAAGCAGAGAGGTTATGTTGCAGCTGTACCAGGTGCTGGTGAGGCCACACCTGGAGTACTGTGTGCAGTTTTGGTCTCCTTACTTGAGAAAGGATGTATTGGCACTGGAGGGGGTGCAAAGGAGGTTCACTAGGTTGATTCCGGAGTTGAGGGGGTTGGCTTATGAGGAGACACTGAGTAGATTGGGATTATATATTCATTGGAATTCAGAAGATTGAGGGGGGATCTTATAGAAACATATAAAATTATGAAGGGAATAGATAAGATAAAAGTAGAGAGGATGTTTCCACTGGCAGGTGAAGCTAGGACAACAGGGCATAGCATCAAGATTAGAGGGAGCAGATTTAGGACTGAATTGAGAAGAAATTTCTTCACCCAGAGGGTTGTTAATCTATGGAATTCCTTGCACAGTGAAGTAGTTGACGCTACTTCAGTAAACGTTTTTAAAAAAAAGGTAGATATTTTTTGAACAATAAAGGAATTAAGGGATACAGTGAGAACGCGGGTAAGTGGATCTGAGTCCACGAAAAGATCAGCCATGATCTTATTGAATGGCGGAGCAGGCTCGAAGGGCCAGACGGCCTACTCCTGCTCCTAGTTCTTATGTTCTTATGTTCCATGGGCACCTGCCATGTGCACTTCATGCCCATGTCATTTGATATCCAACATGTGCCAGCCTCTAAGAACCCTCATAGCACATCTCCAAAGCACTTGCAGGTTGCTTCTATACTTCAATACCTCACCTCATCCTAAACCAGCAACTCTGCAATAACACAGGACTCAGGGATTTGCACCCAAAACATGGACTGAATCAGGTTGCATCTCTCTGCTCTTTGCTCACTGTCATGGTGAGAGATACTTCCAATGTCCCACTAATATGCAAGAATACAGGGGAGGAATTAAATACCATTACCATCACTGAAGAAGTAGTATTAGAGAACAAATGGGCCTAAAGGCTGATAAGTCCCCTGGCCCTGACAGCTTGCATCCTAGGATCCTAAAATAAATAGCTACAGAAAAAGTGAATACATTGGTTGTAATTCTTCAAAAATTTTTGTATCCTGGAGAAGCACCGGAGGATTGGAAAACTTCTAATGTGACACCCCGATACAAAAAGTGAGCAAGGCAAGAATAAACATACGCCAATTAGCCTAACATCTATTGTTGGAAAACTATTGGAATCAATTATTAAGGAAGTAACAGCAGAACATCTGGAAAATCACAATCTTAAAGAAACAGCCTACAGCTTCACTAAATACCAAACTGTCCCAGTTCCTACTTGATTATTGGAAAACCCCTCATGCAACTACAGAGATAGCTCCAGCAGGGTTGCTAATGGGAAGAAAATTCCACACCAGGTTAAATCTGATCTTCCTGGGCCTAGTGGTGGCAGGGGGTGGGGGGAGAAGGGGTGTTGTTGTTGGTGGTGGTTTGGTGGTTGAAACGGCCATAGGCGCATCAAATGCCGGACAGAGGACTCTGCTAAGCTGCACAGACACTTTACTTCAGGGGACAAAGTTTGATGTAGAAACCTTGTGGCGACACTGCCTGGGTAAGAGGCATGGTTTATGCTAGGTCAGGTCCAGTGACATATAAAGTTCAGGTTGGAACGATAGGCATAATAAGATGAGCATTCTTGCTTTGAATTACTTTGCCTTGCCTCTACAGCCAGAGTTATCAGTCTACTGCTGTTTTTCCATGCTGTTTATGCAGACACAAAACGAGGAGACATGTCACAGTTGTCAGCAGACCTCAGTCAGAGGGGATAGCCTTCATTCAGTTGTTCCCAGCACAGTAATGTGATTCCAATCTGGGCCTGCTTGGGGCAGTCAGATTCAGAATCCTCTTTCATAAAGGGTGAGGAGTCAAAGAACAGGCAGCACAGCACCAGTCATGACTGTTTCTGCCACACAGTGGGCTGTTTTACTCTTTACATGAGAAATGGGCTGGTATTGTGCAGGATGAAAGTGGATGACACAGTTATGACTATTGGTGCAGGTGGGGAGGTGTCCCAAGAAAGTGAGCATGCAGTGCAGAGGGCATGTATGGTGAATAGTGTCATGGGATGGGGTGGGTAAGATGTTGCAGGAAATGAGAGTGGTGGAACATGAGCCTCGGAAGTAGTGGGGTCTCTATTCAGAGATAGAGGAGCATGAGGTATCAGAGAGAAGATGGGAGTATTTATTTTGGTGGAGGGGAGGTCATTGGCCTCATTCCTATGGGCATCCCTCCAGACAGCAGAGATTGTTTTAATCTGGGTGGCAACTTTAGGTTGGGTTGACATGGGTTAATTCCTGCACTGCTAGTCATGAAGGAAGAGTATGCACTTTTGAAGCTCCAAAATGGAATGCCCATTAACCCTTGTTTGCCATGTCCAGGGTAATTGTTAAGTAAACATACAGAGTTCAGGAGTGACAGTGCTTGTCTTGGTGCACAAGGAGATGGCAAGTGCACCAGGGATACCAGTCAATTCCATATCTCCAGTGAATAGTAAGTTGTTTATGAACAGTACACGTTATAATGTGATGCATGCCATGGGGGCATAATGGCAATTAATGCAGCGAGCTTGGTAACACTCAGCAAGAAAACCTTCCTTGCCTTGCGTTGAGATTCCCTCCAAACTCAATGTGGTTTGCGCTTGGACAAAAACAAAGCTAAGATTCAGCCTTTTGCATCCACCCTTTTAACATTATAAATACCGTAATCAAAATCACTCCTAAATTTTCAAAATTCAAAAATTGCATAGATTTGGCTTATACTGTCAGTCCTCGTAATTAAGCACAGAAAATGCTGTAGAAACTAAGCAGGTGTGGAGGAGAGAGAAACACAGTTAACATTTCAAATCTGGTATGACTGTTCTTCAGAACTGAAAGGTGTTGGAAAATGGAATTTTCTCTATACTTTTGACAGAGGTAGAGGCCCAGTGCAAAAGATAGATGAAGTACTATTTTACTTGTACTTCATTCAATCTAGTCAACTGCATTGACTGCTCTCAATGCTGTCTCTTAGGCATTGGTGAGACCAAATGCAGACCACAAAATCATAAGATGTAAGAACAGCAGTAGGCCATTTGGCCCCTTGAGCCTGCTCCATCTTCAAAGTATAGCGGCTCATTCACATCCGCTTTACTGCCTTTTTCCTGTAACCCTCGATTCCCTTACTGATCAAGAATCTATCTATCTATTTATCTCAACCTTAAATATAGACAAGGACTCTGCCCTTACAGCTCTCTGTGGCAAGGAGTTCCAAAGACTCACAACCCTCAAGGAAGAAATTCCTCCTCATCTCAGTCTTAAATTGGCACCCCCTTATTCTGAGACTTTGCCCTCTGGTCCTAGACTCTCCAATCGGTGAAACATCCTCTCAGCATTTATCATGTCAAGCTTCTTTAAGAACCTGTGTTTCAATACGAGCACCTCTCATTCTTCAAACTCCAGTGGGTAGAGTCCCAACCTGTTTAGGCTTTCCTCATAAGACAAACCATCAACACCAGGAAGCCTTTACTGAACTGGAACTGCCTCCAATGAAACAAATTTTTTTATATACAAGGAGACCAAAGCTGCTCACAGTACTCCAGTTATGATCTCATCAGCACCTTCCACATTTGCAGCAGGACTTCCCTACTCTTAAAGCCAATTCCCTCGAAATAAGGGCCAACATTCCATTTGCCTTGCTGATTGCCTGCTGCATCTGTGTGTTACAAAAACAGACATTGCTGGAGAAACTCAGCAGGTCTGGCAGCATCTATGGAGAGAAAGCAAAGTCAACAGTTCAGGTCCATTGATCCTTCAGTTGACTCTGCTTTCTCTTCACAGATGCTGCCAGACTTGCTGAGTTTCTCCAGCAATTTCTATTTTTGTTTCAGATTTTCAGCATACACAGTTTTGCTTTTGAACCTGTGTGCTTGCTTTCTCTATTTATGTGTACCTGAAATAGCTCCTCAGAGGCCAGTATCCAGCACCAAGTCACACCCGTTATTTACAAGTGGAGAGTTCTTGACACTGATCCAGCTCCCTCAGAGTCAGCTCACATGAATGAACAGGATGTCTGACATTCCCGTTTTTACCTGTCAGTCAGGGCTATGACAATGTTGTCACTTTAAAAGGTTATTTTATCCTGGTTAATATTTCTGAAGAGATTTTGTAAGGCAGAGGTGATGAACTGGCTACTGAATATGACTTGAGTAAACGTGAGATCTTGGTCTTTTTTTTAAGTTGGAACAATGGAAGCAGCCTCGGTATGGCCAGCTCTCTCAGACCAGGCTTTCTAGCTTTTTTAGCTTTAAGCAGCAGCAGCCTTTGGGGTCTCAAAAGTGTTGGAAACTTCAGTGAATGATTCCTAGCTGCTATTCTCTGAACCTTTTCTTGAAGTTTTTCCTCCTGGATAGGAGAACTGCATGTAAGAAACTGCCTGAATTTGCCTTTTTGCCAAGCAGTGTATTTATCTGATTTTACTTTATTGGAACAGTTAATTAGTAATAGGTACTGTATCTATTATTCAATTAAATTTTCCAGCAGTTAAGTTACACTAAATTCCCTTAAGTAGTGTCTTGCTTAACATCGAGTAGTTTGACCAGTCGCATCGCATCTAGAACACGCACTTCACATCTACCTTTAAAATAAGAAAAAATTAGGATCTAGGCTACATTCTTAAAACATTTTAAGGGGGTTTGGTCTGGTCCATAACAGGGCTCCCTGATTGGACCAGATTAACAGCCCCCCTGGACTTCTCATGTAGATATGACAGTCAAGATGGCACAACAACACCTCATCTTCCTCAAGCAGCTTAGGAAATTCAGCACATCGATAAGGACCCTCACCAACTTTTACAGATGCATCACTGAAAGCATGCTGTCTGGGTGCATAATGGTCCAGGATGGCAACTGCTCTGTCCAGGACAGTAAGAAGGTTGTGCGCACAGACCAGACCATCACAGAAACCAACCTTTCATCCATGGACTCCATTTACACTTCTCATTGCTGGGGAAAAGATGTCAACATCATCAAAGACACATTCCACCCTGGTAATGCTCTCCTATAATCTCTTCCATCAGGCAGAAGATACAGAAGCTTGAACACATGAAGCAACAGGTTCAAGAACAGCTTCTTCCCTACTGTTATTTGACTGATGAATGGACTCTCTAACTTCAAATACTGTTGATCTTGTTAATGTTGATTTTGTTTTGTGCACCTTCTGTGCATATAACTTGCATGTTTCACTGTTATTAAGCACTCTATGATCTGTATGTCCTTGCTTACTATGATCTACTTGTACTGCTCACAAACAAAGCTTTTCACGATACTCAGGTACACATGTGGCTACAATAAATCAAATCAAATCAAATGTTCTATGAGGTCCACCTGGCTGACCTTATTACAATCGCTACAGCACCCTAAGTTTACTTAAGTTGTTGCCTTCTGCAGCTATTCTCAATTTAAATATAATGTTTTATTCACCCTTCCAAAATGAACTTTACATTTTCCCCAATTTATACTCCATTTCCCAGTTTTTTGACCACTTACTTGACCTGTCAATATCTCTCTGTAAACAGTTATATTCCTTTTACAACTTGCCTTTCCACATATTTTTGTCACTTTGGCAAATTTGGCTAAAGCTTATTTGTTTCCTTCCTCCAAGTCATTCATATATATTGTAAAGAGTTGTGATCCCAGCACTTATTCGGTGGAACCCCTCTGGTTAGAGGTCGACAACCTGAAAAAGAACTAACCCCACACCCCTCCACACCCCCCACCACCTTCTCCACGCCTATTTCCTTCCCATTAGCCAATTCTACATTCATGCCAATATGCTACCTCGAACACCACAGGCTCTTATTTCATGATTTAACTTTTCGTGAGGTACCTTGTTGAATGCTTTCTTGAAGTCCAAATTCAACACATTCATTGGTTCCTTTCTATCCACTCCAATTAAGACTGCCTCAAAAGACTCTAATAAATTTGACTGGGTGACTGGTATGTAGAAAACTGCCGCTTTGTTTGTAGGAATGATCCTGACCTCAGAGTTGCCCCGCCATTAAACCATCTTCCTCTCATGCTAACATTTCTGCCTTGGGCCTGCTACAATGTTCCAACAAAGCACAACATAAGAAAAAGGAAAAGCATCTCATGTCCCACTTAAGTACTTTACAGCCTCAAGGTCTCAATACTGAATTTCATAACTTCAGAAATTGATCATATTATGTCTGATCTCTATTTTTCTTGCATTCTCTCCACCCATTCCCCCAGTCCTGTATCTTGTTTACTTTGTTCTCAGGAGTTAAGACCCAATCTCTTCCTTTCACACTTTAATTTACACCAATTTTACATTTGTTTTTCTCTTTCTCCACCACTAACACTACCTTTATCTTTGGTGCTAGGCCTCTGCTTCTGTCAAAAGTAGAAAAAAAGAACAATTTTCCAACACCTTTCACTTCTGAGGAAGACTCATACAAATTCAAAATATTCAACATGTGTCTCTCTCCACAGATGCTGTCAGACTTGCTGCATTTCTTCTGTATTTTGTGCTTGTTTCAACTTTCCAATATCCGCAGTAATTTGCTTTTACTCATAATTTAATCATTCTGAAAAATCAACGAGGCAAAATGCAATGCACGTTGAGATTGATTTTAAGATTACCAAGAATGCTTTAACTGGTTGATTTACTTCTGCAGTCTTGACTGTTGTACTGCTGGTCGGACTGCAGGATTGGATCAACAGAAATTGCCTCCAAGTAAACATTGCAATGACCAAGGCTACTGTCTTGTGTCTCTGTCACAAACCCCTTTCCCCAACAAAATATTTCTGAAAAATCGTCCAGTGAAAATATATGGGTAGAAATTACAAATAAGAAAGGAAAAATCACTTTGATGGGACTGTACTATCGGCTCCCCCAGTAGTAAGAAGGAAATTGAGAAACAAATATGTAGGGAGATTTCAGATATATGTAAGCATAATAAGGTTGTAATAAGGTTGTAAGGTTGGGAATTTCGTTTTTCTAAACATTGACTGGGGCCACCATAGTGTTAAAGGTTTGGATGGTGAAGAATTTGTCAAATGTGTTCAAGAAAATTTTCTTTATCGATACGTGGACGCTCCTACTAGAAAAGGAGCAAAACTAGACCTTCTTTTGGGCAATAAGGCAGGGTAGGTAGCTGAGGTAAAAGTGGGGGAACACTTTGGTCTAGCGATGATAATTCCATTAGTTTCAAAATGGTTATGGAAAAGAATAAGCCTTCCATAAAAGTTAAAGTTTTTAATTGGAGTAAGGCAAATTTTAATGGTATGAGACAAGAGCTTTTCAACAGTTAATTGGGTTAGACTGTTTGCAAGTAGAAGGGCATCTGACAAGTTGGAGACGTTCTAGAGTGTGATGATGAGAGTTCAGAGGCATTATGTTCCCGTTAGAGTGAAGGGTAAGGCTAGTAAGATTAAGGAATAATAGGTGAATAAAGATATTGAGGTTCTAATCAAGAATACAAGAGAATCTTATTTTATATATAGGGAGCTTGGTTCAATTGGATCTCTTAATCAGTTTAAGAATGTAGGGACAATCTTAAGACAGAAATCAGGAAGGCAAAGAGGGGCATGAGATCATTGGCAGATAAGGTTAAGGATAATCCAAAGAGATTCTACAAATACATTAAGAACAAGAGAGTAACTAGAAAGAGGGTACGGCCTCTTAAAGATCAAGAAGGTTGTCTTTGTGTTGAACCCAGGAGGTGGGAGAGATATTAAATGAATATTTCATGTCAGTTTTTACTGTGGAGAAAGAAATGGAATCTACAGAATGCAGAGAAATAAACTTTGATGTTTTAAAAATAGTTCACAGAACAGAAGATGAAGTTTGGGAGGTCTTAGAGAATGTAAAGGTGGATAAATCTCTGGGACCTGATCTAATGTATCCCAGAATGCTGTGGGAATTAAGGGAGCAAATGGTGAAACCTCTAGCAGAAATATTTGCACCATCTATAACTACGGGTGAGGTGCCTGACGACTGGATGGTAGCTAATGTTGTACCTTTGTTTAAGAAAGGCTGCAAGGAGAAACCAGGGAACTATAGACCTGCGAGTCTGACTTTGGTTGTTGGTAAATTGTTGGAGCTGAGTATAAAAAATTGGATTTATGGACATTTAGAGAGGCAAAAATTGATTAGGGAATAGTCAGCATGGTTTTGTACAAGGAAAATCCTGTCTCACAAACTTGATTGAGTTTTTTGAGGAAGTTACCAAAACAATTGATGATGGCAGAACAGTAGATGTTGTCTTTTTGGATTTCAGTGAAGCCTTTGACAAGGTTCCGCATAGTAGACTAATCAGTAAAGTTGGATCACATGGGATTCAGGGTGAGCTTGCTAATTGGATACATAATTGTCTTAACAGCAGGAGACAGAGTAATGGTGGAGGGTTGCTTTTCGGACTAGAGGTCTGTCACCAGCAGTGTTCCACAGGGATCCGTTCTGGGTCCTCTTGTTTGTCATTTATATAAATGATGTGGATGAGAACATAGAAGGCATAGTTAGTAAGTTTGCGGGAAACACCAAAATTGGTGTCATAGTAGACAGTGAAGAAGGTTTTCTCAGACTACAAAGGGATCTTGATCAAATGGGTCAGTGGGCTGAAAAATGGCAGATGGAGTTCAATCTGGATAAATGTGAGGTATTGCATTTTGGTACAACAAACAAGGATAAGGCTTATACAATTCATGGTAGGGGCTGGTGTAATGTTGTAGAAGGACCTAGGGTTGCAGGTACATAATTCTTTGAAGTTTATGTCAAACATAGACAGGGTGGTTAAAAAGGCGTTTGGCACACTCACCTTCATTGCTCAGTCCTTTGCATATAGGGATTGGGAAGTCACACGGAGGTTGTACAGGACATTGATGAGGCCTGTTCTGGAATACTGTGTCCAGTTCTGGCCGCCCAATTATAGGAAGGATATTATCAAGCTGGAGAGGGTTCAGAAGAGATTTACAATGATGTTGCCAGGTATGGAAGGTTTGAGTTATAAAGAAAGGCTGGATAGGCTAATACTTTTTCCAATGGAGCATAGGAGGTTGAGAGGTGACCTGATAGAAGTTTATGAAATAATGAGAGGTATAAATAGAGTTAATGGTAGTTGTCTTTTCCCTAGGATAGCGGTGTTTCAAGACTGGGGGCATACTTTTAAGGTGAGAGAAGAAAGATTTAAAATAGACATATGAGGAAAATCTTTTTTACACATCAGGGTGATTCACGTGTGGAATGAACTTCCTGAGAAAGTGGTGGATGTGGGTACAATTACAATGTTTAAAAGACAATTGGATAGGCACAAGAACAGGAAAGGTTTGGAGGGATATGGGCCAGGAGCAGGCAGGTGGGACTAGTTTAGTTTGGGATTATGTTCGGCGTGGATTGGTTGGACTGGTTAGCTGTATGACTCTATAACTGTTTGATTTAGCCTTTAAGTCTGTAACTATGGCATCCAATTTGATGATGATTTGAGCTTCTGATTCCACATCTTCTCCATCACCATGACTGCCTGCTTCCACTTCCATAACACAGTGCATATCTGTCACAACTTCAGCCCATCTGCCATTGAAAACCTTGCCTGTGCCTTTGTTACTTCGAGATCAGTCAGTGCTCTCCTGGTTGACCTCCCACCATTTACCCTTGACATTCTTGAAATCAATCAAATCTCTGCTGCTCGTATCCTAATGCATGTCAAGTCTTGTTCGCCTAGCGAACATGGTCTCACAGAGCTAGAGTGATTCACAATCCAGCAATGTCTCAATTTTAAAATTTGTATTCTTAAGTTCAAATTCTAACACTGCTCCCCCCAACCCCATCCATTCTATATCTGCACCTTCACATAGATTAAAAATCCCCACAGATCTCTACACTCTTCCAGTTCTGGCCTCTTGTCCCATTTTCAACCCCACCATTAACAGCAGTGGCTTCAGCTCTGAAATTCACTCCCTAAACCTCTTTTGCTCGTTATCCTTCTTTACTCCAGTAAATTGCTCCTTACAGAACACTCGACGAGTCATACAGCAATACAGCATCCTTCAGTCCAACCAATCCATGCCGAATAAACTAAACTAGTCCCACCTGCCTTCAACCAAGCTTTTATGCAATCCTGTTTCTTTATGTGGCTCAGTGATAAATTTTGACCAGTCACATTCTTGTGAAGTTCCTTGTGATGTTCCACCATATTAAATGCACGAGACAAATGCAAGTTGTTGTCAGTTAAAGAATTATGTTGTTTTAAGTTAATATACCAGTGAAGCATATTTAGCTGTAATGGGTGAACATGAGGCATTTTTTACAACTGTGGAAGTGAACAAACACAAAAGTATTCTAGATAACATTTCTCCATCTACTACCATCATGGAAATGTTAATCTCCTTAAAATATTTTAATGCCGTTGCTAAGTAAACAGAGGAAATGCTGAACAAAAGAACTATGAATTTACTCTTGGTGTGCGAACAGTTGATTACTAAATCACTTATGGTGACAAGAGAAAATAGTGAGAAGCTAGGAACTGTGGAGAAGCTGCATGTTCAAGGAATTGAAAGTTTGCCAGGTGTTAAGATCTGAAGTTGCGTTCTTTTGTATAAATCCAGCACCAAGAGCCTTTCTGCAGTTTGCATCAGTGAAATTTGATCAAGTTAGAAAATACAAAACCGAAAAAACTGCAGATGCTGTAAATCAGTAACAAAAACAGAAATTGCTGGAAAAGCTCTCTGATTTCTCTCCACAAATGCCACCAGACCTGCTGAGCTTTTCCAGCTATTTCTGTTTTTGTTAGAAGAGACAGAACCCACCGAAAGGATACATTTTGTTTAATTGGAGTTGCTTTGCTTGGTGCCTAACAAGTAACCCAGAAATACTATGGCAACGTATTTCTAGTTTCCTCTCTCAAGGCACTGTGGCAGAGAACAGGAGGCATTTGGAAGTCAGATTTTATTGAATTCTTAATTTTTACAAACACTCAATCATTTCATAACTAATTTAAAATATGAACAGGATTGCTATGAACAAAACACTTTGGATTTGCTAATCAAGCACAATGAGAACATTACAGTTCCTCACAGCTTTTAGCTGTCCTGTCATAGATAATTATTCTTATGTTGGCTGTACTGAACAAAGACTTACAACGTCTACTCACCTGGGGAGTTGTTGGCTCCAGGTCCTTGATAAGATTATAGGCCTCCTGTACATCATCTGTAAGAATTTATGAGTATTAGCAAATAAGGTAGCTACAGATAAAGAGAAAAAGCAAAAGGTGGAATAAAAACAACCACAACACCTGGTCAATTCATAGATAGGCCTTACTTTGAAATATATCTGGCCCCTGTCGACCACTGATGAAGTAAGACACCAAGAGTTACATGGAACATTTGGCCTTACACAACAGCTGATTTTAACATAAAGTTAGGAAGGAGTAAAGTATTATCAGGACCGAGATCTTGATCAGGAACTGTGCTGCTGAAAACATTTCAGAAGACAGCTCTGTCAAAAGGACATGGGGCAAGGATTGTCTATTTACTAGTAGCAGTTAAACATGGAGCAGTTCATGTTTTGTCATATTCCTTCATAATTTCACTCACCAACTGTTGATTGGCACAACTGCCATTTTTAGGTGACAATGGACCAAACACATTGTATTAACAATGCCAGGAATGGACAGTTTAGGGACAGAGGCAGGGATATAACAACAACTCTCTATATCACAAAAATTGGCTCCATGAATGTTTAAAAAAGAAATCAAGTCTGAACTCATTTGGGGTCACAATCGAAAATGCCAAGGAAACTTTGGGAATTGCAGCTGCAAATTTTATTGCAGCTCAAGTACTTGGATTTTTTACATCTTGAGAAGGGGGTGTTCTGCAATTATTGCCTCTTCCAGGATAATGGTGGTGTTGATCCATCACAAAAGAAAGAAAAGCCTCTCAAGGGGATTCTGCCAACAGCAAAAACTTGCATCGATATAGTACCTTCAACATAATTAAGTGTTAACAGAAATGATGAACAAATAAAATTTGACACCAAGCCACATCAGGAGAAAATAAAACAGCCAGTCAAAATGTGTCAAAGACATAGACTTTAAAGAACCTCTGAAAGGAGGAGAAGGAACTAATAAATGGAGACAATTAGTGAGGGAATTCCAGGACAGTTGAATATACCACTATTAATGGAGTAATGAATAAATCAGGGTTGCTCAAGAGGCCAGAGTGGAGGAGATATATAGGAAGATTTCTAGAGCTTGAAGAGGTTACAGAGAAAGGAAGGGCAAGGCTGCAGAGAGATGCGAAAACAAGGATGAGAATTTTAAAACGGAGACTTTGCTGAACCAGGAACCAAGGTATGCCAGAGAGCTCAGGAATAACAGATAAATAGGGCTTGATGAGAACCTAAGAAATAGGAGCAAGGGTAGGCCATTCAACCCCTAAAGCATGTCCTGCCATTCAACAAGATCATTGCTGAAATGCCCTAGGCCTCAGTTATTCTTTCACGCTTGTTTAGCTTAGCTGTTAACTCCAATATTTCAAAAATCTATCTGGCTTCTCTTTAAATACTTTCAGTGATCTAGCCTCCACAACTCCCTGGAGTGGAGAATTCCAGACATTCATTATCCTTTGTGAGAAGAAATTCCTTCACATCTCAGTTTTAAGTGATTGTCCCGTTATTCTGTAACTATCTGCCCTGGCTCGAGATCCCCCAGAAACATCTTCACAACATCTACCCTGTCAAGCCCCCTCAGAATTTTGTATATTTCCGTAAGGTCACCCTTCAATCTTCTAAATTCTAATGAATAAAGGCCAAACCTGTTTAGCTGCTCTTGATAAATCAACACTTTCATCCCAGAAATCAACCTAGTGAATCTCTTTTGAACAGCCTCCATTCCCAGTATATCTTTTTTTTAAATACAGGGATCAAAACTGTACACAGTACTCCAGACACAGCCTCATCCTGTACGTTTGTAACAAGACAACCCCCGTTTTTAAATTTCAAACTTTGAGCAATAAAAGGCCAAAATTCTCTATCCTTCTTGTTTAGTAGGTTACGAGGAACAGAGTTCTGTATGAGTTCAAATTTATAGAAAGTGGAAGCTAGGCCGCTGGCTGGAGAACGATGGAATAGAGAAGTCTAGAGGTATCAAAGGCATGGATGTGGGTTCCAGCAGTAGGCAGATTGAGGCAGGAATGGACAGTGATAGAGAGGAAGAAGTAGATTGCTGTGGTGATGGAGGACGAGAGGCTGGAATGTACCCAAGTTCAAACATAACAGTAAAAGAAAATGCCTGCAAAGAGGCTTATGGATTGGTGAGGAGATGAAAGGAAATAAAGGGAATATGAATGTAGGACTTCAGAGCAGAAGTTGCCTGCTGTGCCATTTGATAAGATTGTGGATGATCTGATTACGGTTTTAATTTCACTTTCATGACTGCCTTTCATAACCATCAACTTCCTTGATGGTTTTCTGAGGAAGAGAATTCTACAGATCAATGTTTTTCTTCTTCTCCACCTTAGAATGGTCACCTCTTTTTTTCAACTGTGTCCCTTAATTCTAGTCTCTCCCAAAAAGGAAACAGGAACCAGTATGTACCATATACAAGGTCCTCAGAGGATTTCATATTTCAGCAAAATCATTTCTTATTCTTCTAACTCCATCGGGGGTCCAACATAAGCTAAGCCTTTCATCCAAATAATGAGACAACTGAACATTCTCTGGACTGCTTTGAATACAATTATACCCTTTAACAAACAAAGGGACCAAAATTATGCACAGGACTCTGTGGTCTCAACAACGCCTCGTACAGCTGCAGTTAAAAAAGTGTTTTTCTTTTAAGACTACCTTCCCTTGCATTAAGCAAAAACGTTCCATTTGCCTTCCTAAAAGGCAAATGCTGCACAGCAACTGTATACTGTTCTTTTATTACTCAAATACAAGGGCAACTAGATCCCTTTGTAATACAGAATTTTGCAATCTCAATTTTTCTTGTCCAAGTGGACAAGTTCACACTATCCCACATTATACACTATCTAACAAATTTCTGCACACTCAACTTATTTGTAACCCTTTGCAAGACTTAGTTACCACACATTGAGCTTCTTCATTCAAGTCATTGACATAGCTCATATATAGTTGAGGTCCCAACACGGATTCCTGTGGCATTGCACGAGTTTTTGCATGCCAACCTGAAAAAGACCCTTTTTTCTGGTACCTAACTACTTCTTTGTCCATGCTAATATGTTACCACCACACCGTGAATCATACTCAAAAGAATGAAAGTTAAGGCATGCAAAAAAGAGTAGATAGGATCACTGAAATCTCAGTTAAAAAATCGAGGGTTGGATGGACAAGTTGACACAAGAATTTAGACCTACAGCAGTGACAGTGTTTGCTATCTACCTAGTGGAGCACAGTACTTACCTTGCCGGAGGTAATAGATAACGAGGTTGAGCCTGGCCTCAGGGATGACATCAATAAGTGGTGGGAGGACCTGCAGAGCGCCATCTCCACCACGGAACACCACCTGAAGTAGTGAGAAGCGGGAGAGAAAATGCAGATACATGATATTTAAGACAGCTGTTACACCAGAATTACAGCACATTCTCAGAGCAGGCCTTTAATCTCATCTTATTTAGCATAGTCACATATAGATTTATAATCTAGAAGTACCAGATCTACTACTTTTGAAACAACAAGAGATATCAGGTGCATAGCTTCATCCATATGGTGGACCATGGCAAATTAGAGGTCAGGACATTAACTTCTTATAACTTTATATCATTTTTCTTACCACCCATCTTAGTTTAGGACTTACAAGGGGGAAGTAACACTTGCATCATACAGAAGCCAGATAACGATAATCTCCAACAAGAGTGAATCTAACCATCACCCTTTGACATTCAATAGCATCATCACTGAATTCCTCACTATCAACAATCAGGGATTACCAATTACCAGAAACTAAACTGGACTAGTTACAAGAGCAGGTCACAGACAAGGAATCTTGCAACAATTATCTCACCTCCTGACTCCGAAATTCATAACTTCCTGGGATGGCAGGATTGATGTAGGAGGAGAGATTGAATCGGTTAGGATTATATTTGCTGGAGTTTAGAAGAATGAGGGAGGATCTCAGAAATCTACAAAATTCTAACAGGTCTAAATAAGACAGATGCAGGAAGTACATTCCTGATGGCGGGAAATCCAGAACCAGGGTCATCGTCTAAAGATACAGGGTAAAGTATTTAAGACTGAGAAGAGGAGAAATTTCTTCACTGAGATTGGAGAACCTATGGAATTCCCTTCCACAGAAAGCAGTTGAGGCCAAGAAGTGATTGCAAGAAGGATTTGGATATAGCACTTTGGGCTAAAGGGATCAAAGGATATGGGGGAAAAACAGGAACAGGCCTCTGATTTGGACAATCAGCCACGGTCATGATTAATGGTGGAGCATGCTCGAAGGGCGAATTGGCCTGCTCCTACTCATATTTTGTATGTTCTCAAGGCACAAAAAGAACAATCCCCAATTGGCCTGGGTGAGTGTAGCTTCAACAACACTCAAGAAGCTTGCCATCCTATGCAGGACAAAGTAGCCCACTTAACTGACAATGACATCCACAAACATTCACTCTCCCTATCACCAGCACTCAGCAGCAGCTGTGTGTATTAGATGTACTGTAGAAATGTTAACAAGGCTGTTTATTCAGTACTTTCAGTACAGCCATCACTATCTAGAAAGACAAAAGCAAGTTTCCTCTGAGACAGTCACCATCCAAACTTAGAAATATATCACCATTCCTTCAGTATCGCTAGGTCAAAATCCTGAAACTCTCTCCCTAATGCCAGTGTGGGTATCCACACCTAACACATAGCAGTTTAAGATGACAGGTCACCACCATCTTCTCAAGGGAAACTAAGGATAGACAATAAATGCTGGTCCTGTTAGCGATGCCTGCATTCTGTGAATGATATTTTTAATAAAACTCACTAATAAAAGTGGCAGATTTCAGAGGCAATAAATATATCCATGATTCTAAGGTTTTGGAGTAGATCTGTAGCTCGGGTTGTGGGTGTTGAGGTTGGTTGGCTCGCCAAGCTGGTTTGTTGTTTTGCGAAACGTCTGCAAAACAACAAACCAGCTTGGCGAGCCAACCACCCTCAATATCCATGATTATAACATTTCAAAGCAGCCACACATGTCAAGCTACAGCCTATAGAAATATGAATAAAAGTTTCAGCTGTGTACAGAACACTGTTGCATCCACAATCATATTATCGGAAACATTCGGGACACCTGGCCTAGAAAAGGACAATTAAACATTGACGGATTCAAAATAGACTGACAAACAATACTCTAAAATTTACAGTTTGACCAGTTGGGAAGAGACAGCATAGTGATTAACAGTTTAATTGCAGAAAAAAGAAAATGATGCGGGGATGCAATCTATTTCTTTAAATACAGAGATGAAAAGGCACCACTATAGAGTCATATAGTTCGGTCCAACTCGTCCATGCCAACCAGATAACCTAAATTAATCTAGTCCCAATCACCAGCACTTGGCCCATATTCCTCTAAATCTTTCTATTCATCCACCCACCCAAAGGCCTTTTAAATGTTGTAATCGTACCAGCCTCCACCACTTCTTCTGGCAGCTCAATCCACACATGCACCACCCTCTGCATGAAAAAGTTGCCCCTTAGGTCCCTTTTATGTCTCTCCCTTCTTACCTTCACCTCTAGCTTTGGACTCCCACATCCCAGGGGATAAGATCTTGCCCATCTACCCTATCCATGCCCCTCATGATTTTATAAACCTCTATAAAGGTCACCCTCAGCCTCTGGGACTCCTGGGAAAATAGCCCCAGCCTATTCAGCCTCTCCCTATAGCTCAAACCCTCCAACCCTGGCAACATCCTCGTAAATCTTTTCTGAACCCTTTCAAGTTTCACAACATCCTTCCTGTAGCAGGGAGACCACAATTGCACGCAATACTCCAAAAGTGGCCGAATCAGTGCCCTGTACAGCCGCTAAATAACCTCCCAACTCCTATACTCAATGCACTGACCAATAAAGGCGAGCATACCAAATGCCTTCTTCACTATCCTATCTACCTGCGACTCCACTTTCAAGGAACTATGAACTTGCACTCCAAGGACTCTTTGTTCAGCAACACTCCCCAGGACCTTACCATTAAGTGTATAAGCCCTGCCTTGACTTGCCTTTCCAAAATGCAGCACCTCTAAATTAAACTCTGTCTGCCACTCCTTGGCCCATTGGCACATCTGATCAAGATTCCATTGTACTCTGAGGTAATCTTCTTCGCTAACATAAGACTACCAACTTAGACGGTGAGCACAGATCTAGGAATCATGAGATGAAGGAGTAGAAGATTTTGTTTTCTTCCAGCAAAAAGACCTGTAAAATGTGCTGATGCACAAATATTTAGTGGGATTGGATCCGGAGGCTAAGCAATCTCCCAATATTACATACAACATACAAATTAGGAGTGGGACTAGGCCATTTAGCTGCTTGACCCTGACCCACTATTTGATAAGATCACAACTGATTTAGTTATGGACTTTTCACTTTCCTCTCAAACCCCTAAACCCAAGGACTTCTTTAGCAATCAATAAACGAACTCAGCCTTTAAAATATTCAATGACTCTGCCTCTATGTTCTTTATGGAAGATTTTAGGCTGATGAAAATCTATTTAACTTTTCTATAAATATTATATAGACAAAGAATACGTTAATAATATTTTTGATATATCATGTATCCCAGAAGATTGACATGTGCCCGACAGACACTAATACATGAGTTGCATACACGATGCCAATTAAATGTTTCTAGTTGACCTTAAATACATTTTCAGGTCAGCAAGGGATACAAGTAAGTAAAGGGTGTCATTGATTCATTTTTTGGATTACTTTCTTTATATTACCTTTCGATTATAAAGTTAGTCACTGTTAAAAGGACAGTGGGAATTGATACTTATTGCACAGACATAATCTTTAATAAGAGGCTCAGCAGCGACAAATAAATTCAGAGGTTAAAAGCAGGGTGGTTAAGAAGGCATTTGGCACGCTTGCCTTCATTACTCACACCGTTACGTATACTAGTTGGGACATCACGTTGAGGTTGTACAGGATGTTGGTGAGACCACTTTTGGAGTACTGTATACAATTCTGGTCATCCTGCTATAATATTAAATTGGAGAGGGTGCAGAAAAGATTTACAAGGATATTTCCGGAACTGGAGGTTAGAGTTAAAAGGAGAGGCTGGACAGGCTGGGACTTTTTCCATTAGAGCATAGGAGTTTGACCTTATCAAGGTTAATATGGTCATGAGGGGCAGAGATAAGGTGAATAGCAAAGTCTTTTCCCTAGGTTCTGAGGAAGGGTCACCAGAGCCGAAATGTTAACTCTGTTTTTTTCCTTCACAGATGCTGTCAGGCCTGCTGAGCTTTTCCACCAACATTGTTTTCGTTCTTTTCCCAAGGATAGGGGACTTCAAAATTAAAGGGCATATTTTTAAGGTGAGAGGAGAAAAATTTAATTGGGACCTGAAGGGGGACCTTTATCACACAGAGGGTGGAATGAACTGCCAGAGGAAGTGGTAGATGCAGGTACAGTTACAACACTTAGAAGACATTTAGACACGTACATGAATAGGAAAGGTTGAGAGGGAGATGTGCCAAATGCAGGCAAGTGGGAGTAGTTTAGTTTGGGAAACTTGGTCGGCATGGACGGGTTGGAACGAAGGATCTGTCTCCGTGCTGACTCCATGACTGAGTTTATGTTGGGGTCTTCCAGTTTCTATCTTTCACTATTGCAAAGAAACATAATCTTTATGTCTGATGAATAACTTTCCAGGACATGCTTTGGTAATCAATTCAAGAAGTTAGAATTTTGATCGATTCTTAAAATGCCTATACTGGATGTACCAACTTCACAAAGGATACATTGCAGAAAGGGGTGTGGAAAACTGATACATATTATATACATGCACCTTTGCTGAAATAACTGACTTCAACTGAATGATTTCAGAAATAATAGTGTGGCAATTACAATGTATAGAAAGCTGTATTTGCAATAGGTCATCAGGGAACAGGTAAAGGAACAAGGTAAGCCGATGAAACTTGTGAATTCTCACACAGCAAGGTTGAGAAAAAGGAAAAAGAGAAGAGGTGTCAGGAGAGAAATCAGAGAACTTGATTAGCCTTGAAAATCTTCGAGCTCAAACTTATCATCAGTGAACGCAAGTATTGTTACACATGCCTATTAAACTATTGTCACCAATAGCCACCTGCTGCATTGCGATGAGTGCCAATAAGTGGTTTGCATTACTGTTTTGAAGAATCGTTTGTCAACTTCAAGGTAAGAATACCTAGAATTAGAACCGAGAATAAGGAGTAGGCCATTAAGTCTGCTCTGCTGTTACATAGAACGTAGAACAATATAGCCCTTCGGGCCACTGTGTCTGTGTTGACCATGATATTATTCTAAAACTAATCTCATCTGCCTGCACATGGTCCACATCTTTCTATTCTCTGCCTGTTCATATGTCTGTCTAAATGCCTCTTGAACTTCATCAAGGACATTTCATGGCCCCTTCTGGACCTCTGAATTTCCTTTTTTTTTTGAGTATTCTTCTGCTTCCTTTATACTTCTCAAGAGCCTTGTTTGATTTCTGTTTCCTAAACCTTACATATGCTTCCTTCTTCTTTTTAAAGAAACTTAAAACATCTCTCATTATCCCAGGTTCCCAAACCTTGCCATCGTTATCTTTCATCCTCATGGCAACATGCTCATCCTGAACTTTGGTGGATTCACCTTCAAACAGCTGCACCTAATCCAATTTTTCCAGTTCCTTCTAATTCTGTTGTAATCAGTCTTCCCCCAATTTAGCACTTTCACCTGAGGATCAGTCTTATCTTTTACCATAACTATCTTAAAATTTACTGAATTATGATCACTGTTCCCAAAATACTCCCCCACTGAAACTTTGATCACCTGGCCAGGCTCATCCCAATACAAGGTTTAAAATGGCCCCTTCCCTAGTTGGACTATCTACACGATGTTTCAAGAATCCTTCCTGGATACACCGAACAAATATTGCTTCATCTAAGCCCCTGGCACTCAGGGAGTTGCAGTGAATATTGAGGAAATTAAAATCACCCACTACCATTACCGTGTTGTTTTTACATCTTCCATTATCCGCTTAATATCTGTTCCTCTAATTCCTGCTGGCTACTGGGAGACCTATAGTATAAGCCCATCAAAGGAATAACAAAGCTGCAATCACAAAGTTCTACTCATATTGTCTTGCTGGATGAGCCCTCCAAGATGTGCTCTCCTAGTACAGCTGTGACTTTCTGCGCAATCAATAATGTAACTTCTTCCCCTTTTTTACATCCCTCTCTATCACACTTGAAACAATTACATTATGGCTGATCATCGACCTCAATGGCACTTTCCTGAGCTATTTCCAGATCCTTTGATGTTATTAGTCCACAAAAATCTACTGATTTTGGCACTGAACCTGTTCAATGATTGAGCTTCCACAGTCCTCTGGGGTAGAAATTTCCACAAGATTTACCGTCCTCAGTGAAAAAATTCCTCTTCATCTCAGTCCTAAAAGATTGACCTAATTTTTTGAGATTATCTTCCATAATTCCAGACCCAGCAGCCAGGGAAAACATTTAACCATAATCACCTTCATGCTTCATAAGGATTTTGCAAATTTCAATGAAAGCATCTCTCATTCTCCAAAGCTCGAGTGATTACAGATCCAGGTTCCTTAATATTTCATCATAAGGCAATTCTGGCATCCCAGGGATTAGTCTGGTGAACATCTGTTGCATTCCCTCTATGTCAAACATATCTTTCCTTAGATAAGGAGACCAAAACTATATACAATACTCCAAGTGGAGTCTCACCAAGACTCTATACAACTGCAGCAAGGTATCTTTCCTCTGTCCTCAAAACTCTTGATGATCATGGCCAACATAACATTTGCCTTTGTAAGTGATATACTTTTATTGACTCATGAAAAAGGACACTCAGGTCCCCTTTGGACACCAGCACTTCTCAAGGTCTCACATTTAAGAAGTATTCTGACTTCCCGTTTTTTTCTACCAAGGAGTATAACTTTACACTTATTTGCTTTATATTCCATCAGCCAAGTTCCAGCCCATTTACTTAGTGTGTCCAAATTGCCTTGAGGCTTCCTTGCACCCTTCTCTTAACTTACGTTCCCACCTAGGTTTTCATCAGTGGCAAATATGGAAACATTTTTATTAGTTCCCCAAATTCAAATCATTTGCAAGGATTGTGAACCTTGCTCTGATCCTAACTCTAAGCCACTGGCAACAGCATCTATCCTGAGCATGATCAGTGCACTGCCACTAATACATGCGCTTTAATTTGTTTCCCAAATTCCTGCGTGGACCTCATCAAAAGCCTCTAAAATTCCAAATTCACCACATCCACTGGTTCTTCTTTATCCATGCTACAAGCAACATCCTCAAAAAAACTCTGAAAACTTTGTCAAACGTGATTTCCCTTCCTTAAATCAATGTCAATGTTACTCAATTTTACCGTTCCTCCTTCTCTCCTTAAATAATGGAGTCAAATTTGCTACTTTCCAGTCTGCACATACCTTTCCAGATTCTGTAGAATTTAAAAAGAGAAATTACTATAAATCATCCATAGGTCAGTCAGAATTTGTGGACAGAGAAACAGAACTAATACTGTAGGTTGATGATCCTTCATGAGAGATGTTGGAGTTTCCTGCATTTTCTGTTTTTATTTCAAGTTCCACTGATACCTTGTTTTGGTGATAACTTTGAAACTTGAATATCATGAACTGTTTTGATTACAGCAATTTAAAATATCATGCACTTGGTTAAACAATGGGTATTTACTCAGATCATTATGAGTACAGCATCCGAGTTACTGTGGTACAGGAAAAGATTTGCATTTTTACGGTGTCTCATGTTGAACAATATGCCATGAGCTCAAAGATGGATACCTGGTCCATCTCGGACTCCTCCTTTCCCTTCCTCAACATCTGTTCCTATTTCTGGGGATAGACTGGCCACAAATATCCACTAGAAACCCACCAACTCCCACAGTTACCTGGACTATACCTACTGACACACTGCTTCCTGAAAAAACTCTATTCCATTCTCCCAGTTCCTCCAATGTTCCAATGATGCCAACTTTTACAAGGTAGCCTCCAAAATGTCCATCTTCTCCCTCAACTGAGGATTTCCCAGTACCGTTGTTGACACCCCCATCTTCACTCTCACAATAGCAATAGGGTTCCCCTTGTCCCTACCTACCATCCCACCAGTATCTACATCCAGAAAATCATCAGCGGCCATTTCCGCCATCTCCAGCGAGATGCCACTAATAGACAAATATTCCCCTCCCCTCCCTTGTCTGCTTCAGCAGGGACAGTTCCCTCTGGGACACCCTGGTCCACTCCTGCTTCACTCCCAACACCACCTCACAGCCCCACGGCACCTTCCCCTGCAATCGCTGAAGGTGTAACACTTGCCCATTTACCCTCTCCCTCCTCAGTATCCGAGGGCCCAAACATAACTTGCAGGTGAAGCAGTGCTTCATCTGTGCTTCACACAATCCAGTCTACTGCATTCGCTGCTCACAATTCGGTCTCCTCTACATTGGGAAAATGAAGACTTGGTGACCGCTTCGCTGAACACTTACGTTCTGCCAACAAAAATGACCCTGAGCTCCAGTTGCCTGCCACTTTAACGCACCACCGTGTTCTCTGGCCAATATCTCTGTCTCAGGTTTGCTGCAGTGCTACAACTAATCTCAGTGTAAGCTGGAAGAATAACACTCATTTTCCGCTTGGGGATCCTGCAGCCTT
This sequence comes from Rhincodon typus, assembly GCF_021869965.1. Lineage (NCBI taxonomy): Eukaryota > Metazoa > Chordata > Chondrichthyes > Orectolobiformes > Rhincodontidae > Rhincodon > Rhincodon typus. The sequence continues at coordinate 3,317,614 of NC_063368.1, forward strand.
CTGGACTCCATATCGAATTCAATAATTTTAGAGCTTGAACTCTACTATGTCCTAGTCCCCACCTTCTACACACTATGCCTTGTGATCACATGGTCTGCTATTACATACTTTGGGCTCTAACCCCAATCACCTATCGTTTAGTCCTTACTCCCTGCCTCCAACCCTATCTTCTACATAAAAAAATGACATTTTCCCAGCTACCATCAGTCCAAGGAAGAGTCACAGGACCCAAAACATTAACTCTGATTTCTCTTCATATTTACTGCCACACCTGCTGAGCTTTTCCAGCAATTTCTGTGTTTGTTTGTGCCACAAACTCGCATCCCTCCACAGCAATTCATGAAAGCAAATTCAACAAATGTGATTAGTTTTTGCATTTACGCCAGAAAATGACGAGGAAAGCTGCAAAACTCCCGCAGTTTCACTTCTATTCTATTTTATTATACTTTATTAATTTGAGGATAGATTTACTTCCCTCAGTGGAATTGCCTTGCCTCACATCTCAGAACAGTCATAAAACTGGCAGGAAGATGATTAAATACTTGCCAGATTGTGCTTAATGAGCTCCTTCGCAAAATCAAACACAGGAGATGCAATGTCCATTAAATTTTTCAGTTCTGCCTGTGAAGGGAAAACAAAAAACTGATAAAACTAAAGGTCATTACTTTCTGGAAAACTGGCACAAATTTTGCAAAAATAAAATCATCTATATGGTTAAGCAATTCCTGACACATTTTACAGAATAAAAATAAAACTTCCTATCTCAGCACATGGGCACTAGAAAGAACAGCATTTATTGCCCATCTATAAATGCCTCTGAGGTGGTGTTAAACTGCCTTCTTGTACTACTGTAGTCCGTGTGATGTAAGTATGCTCATAGTGTTGTTATGGAATGAGCTCCTAGATTTTGACCTACTGACTCTTCCTTGCTCAATTAAAGCAATATCAGTATACACATTATCAATCTGTCAGCTCGGCTTGAGCTTGTGATGGAACTCTTATTCCTTTCTTCTTGTAAAGATTGTATCTTTTTATTTTTCTGCATTTTTGACTGAGGACTGAAATGGGAAAAGGGCTGTTTTAAAAACCAAAGATTATGGAAAGGACTGCTGCACTTTTTAAAAGCAAGTAATCAATACTTATTGTAAGTGCTGCTGCTTCAAGCAGTGAGGGGCAGGTTTACTTCAAATGAACTGGCGCTAACGGGATGTGAAATACAGCTGGCAACATGTAGCAGACTGATTTGTGGAGTTGTGAACAGTTGTCAATGACAAAGGTTTTGTGTTTGGTTTCAATTATATGATTGGCTCCCAGGTAGCGTAACAACTTGTGGGTTGGAACGATATTGCCAGAAGACACTGCACCTTCAAAAGGGGAAGTGGTGTTCTTTTCTCTACAGTAGAAAATTCCTACATCCTAGAGAAAGCCAGTTTATATTCCCTCACCAGATGCTATATGATGTTGCTTTTTACCAATAAGTTAGAGATGTTATAATTGTAAACCGGGCACTCCATGCCTCCTGCAAGTGAATGAAAATGACCTGCAGAAGAACGAGACTGATGAACAACAGGTCCTGACAAGGCAAAACAAACATCTCAGCAAACCCTGTGGACAGGGGCCGCTAAACTGTCTTCAGTTTTTTCTTCCTCCACACATAACACCAATGTCTTATTGTGTTTGTCTAATATAGGTATAGGGGAGTGTTATAAGGGAGTTAGAATTTTAACCACTAGAGTTATACATTGATATTTCTTAGATGTTTACCTATTACTATGTATTGATTCTGATTAAGTACAGAAACTGGTCCACGCTTTCTGTTAACTCGTGTTTTAAAAAAAAGGGTAAATTAGGGAACTTTGTGTATGTTGATAAAATCTTTAACTTTTGTGACAAGTCTGAAACTTGATTTCCCAGATGCTACTCCAGTGAAGTATGACACTTAGTTGGTAGATTCCAGCTTTGTTACAAGAGACAAAAAAAGGCTGTCATGCTGGAATCCAAGGCAGACAAACAGGAGGCTGGAAGAACACAGCAGGCCAGGCAGCATCTGGAGGAAAGGATTGCTTTCATTAGTTAAGAACCCTAAAACCTTTGTTTTAAGAAAGTTTTATTTGCTGCTATCACTTCAAATGTTGTAAATCAACACAGCTAAACAATCCCTCAACCAACAGATCAGACCTAAGATCTGCAGTCCTGCAACATCCACATTCAACAAGTGAATTTAAAAAATCTAATTCAAACCCTAGGATAACTCTCACCCACCCCACCCCCTCTCCTATCCACTCCCCCTCCTCCGCTCCCCCCACTCCCCCGCCACCCCCACCCCACCCCACAGTGCTCCACTCTCAAAACTTGGCTGTCAGTTCCCAACACCTCACTGCTTCACTCTAACTCAATGCTTGCTCTCTCATTGTTTAACATTCCTGCAAGTGAGGAAGCAGTTAAGGGAGTAGGAGAGAGGCAATGAGGGGTCAGGAACACAGTAACAAAGCAGGTTTTGAGCAGAATGATGTGTGAAGTGCTGAGCCGAGATAGCAGACAGGGCCAGCAACTGGGAACTCTGGACAGCAAGCTAGAAGGAGCTCCGAGCAATGCTGGCGAGCTGAGACCAGAACTATTTGTGGAAATTCTTAAGTGTGGTGCAAGGATTTCTTGGGTGTACAGCTGTTAGTGGTATCTATGGGCAGTGTGGACACTGAATTTCAGTTCCAGGACCCCAATGAAAAATGCCAACTGTACCATCTTCCTGTTCCTGCATAGTGGTAGGTGATGCACAGTCTAAGAAAAGGGATTTTTCAGAAGAGGCTTAGCAAATTATTTTCACCTGAATGGACATCAGAATCTGGAATACATTACCACTGGTGGGTAAAGCCAAGAAGCCAAGACAACAGGACCATTAAGAAGAACATTAAAGATCAGGAAATGTGAATAAGGCAAAGGTCCCAATATGGTGTCGGCTAAAGGCAATAATGATGGACCAATTGCCTTTCTGTCAATGCCCAGTTTCTCAACAGAACTGAATAAATGACCGTGTAAGCAGGTTGCCAAAGAAAGTTCATATAGAACCCAACAAGTGTTGTAGGAAATGAACAGGTTAAGTTAGATAACAGTTAAAGCCTTAGCCATATAGTCAGTAATAAGCAAGCTGGCAAAGTATCTGGGAACAGACAAGGCATCCAGACTGTCACAAAGTTAGTAGCTAGAAACCATGTTATCAAAGGCTTTGGGTGAACAACAGACAATGCCTACAAAGACTGTAAGAAACAAAAATAATATGGCACACCTGAAATCCTCCTATCAATTTATCATGTTGACCCCCTACAACAGGAATGAAAGAAAACTTGAGCATTAGCCTCTGTTCTCAGCTCAAGGCATTACCTCTGCTGCCTTGCCATTGTAAAGTCGGAAGTGATTGCAGGCTTTCAGGTTCAGTGCGATAGTGCTGTCAGGATAATGTTGCAGATAGACTGCCAGAACCTCCTGGGAAACGTCATAGTAATCCAATTTGTAGTAGCAGAGAGCTACATAAACATTCAAGGCCATGAACTCCCTAGCAAAACATAAAGGGACAAGTTAGCAAGCTTGAAGAGCTACATTCTACAGTAACAGAAGGAAATGTCAGAAGCACTGTCTTTTGAACTAAGGCTGCATCTAACTTCGGGTCGATGTAAAGAACTCTTAGCACCATTTTGAATAAAAGCAGGAGAGTTCTCACCTACTCATTATGCTTGCAGGGATTTTACTGTGTGCATTTGGCTGCTGCATTTTCTACATTACAATAGTGACTACACTCTTTCAATAGGTGTAAAGTGTTTTGAAATGTCTAGTGGTCATGAAAAGCACTATATAATTACAAATCTTTTTCCTTCTTTATCCTTTGAGAGATTTATCATCTCTTCAACTAGATTTAACTTGACTAGATTCACTCAACACTTTATTTGGAATACAGTCTTATATCTTGTTTCAATAAGACTTGGTTTCTAATTCAATGCAGCGCTAAGATTAATCGGTATACGTTAACTCCTCGTATGTTGAGTCTACTTGTGGACAAATTCTTTGCAAGCCATAGTTTATTCACAATGACTACATCAACATCATGGCCTTTTCAAAAACTTGGCTGACTGGTGGTGACACATCCCCACCTGATGTATCCCCAGCTGTCTACTTCTTTCAACACATGCTTCACCCAAATTGTATGATGGGTGATGATGTGACTCGATCAAATCTTATTTTGGTCTGTCCCCTTACTCCCCTTGAACTTTCTGCTCCTTTAAACATCTCAACTTGTTCTATTCCTCTCAGCTAGAATCCAGGCTCCCTATGGTTTGAAACATATCACGCTCTTCTTTCTTTCGCACTGAGCCATCTTCAGCGCTTTCCTTCTTCAGCCTCTGCAATGAGTGGTTTCTGATTCTCAATGATTTTATATCTCATCTCAACTCCTCATGTTCTCTTTCTCCCAGGGAGCAATTTCTTCTCATCACATCCTCCATTTAATTTTCTCAACCCATATCCATGGCAACCCAGTTGACATTGCTATCTCAATGGCCTTGCTACCTCCATAGTATCTGACCCAACATTTGTGATGTAATGATGTAATGACCCTATTTAACCTCCAGAAAGCAAAATTTCTCTACTTGCCCACTGCCATAATACAACACTGTCCCCAGCTATCAATATCCATGGTGAGCCCCTGGACAACCACATATTTCCACTTTCCCAGACTCCCCATCCATGCCTTTGTTACGTCTGATATTCTGATGAAATCCTGACCAATCTCTCTCCATTAACTTGACATCGTCCAAAACATGCATCAAATCACTGTCCTCTCTTATATACACTAGCTCATGCTTAAACAATGTACCAACTATAAGTTCTCTTCCTGGCTCTCAAATCCCTCCGTCATTCCAAACTTTCCTATTTTTGCAATCTCCTCTAGCTCTCCAACCCTCAGATATCTAGGTTCTAAATCCAGTCCATTGATCAACCCACATCTCATCATTTTTGGTGGCTCTGCCCTTTACCGCCAAGAACTGCCAAATTTCTTCCGTCTGACTCTCTACCTCGCTTACTTCCTTTAAGACTCTCCTTAAGAGAGGGGAGCTGATGACTAGTAATCCAGAACACCAGGCTGATGTTCTGGGGCCACTGGCTCAAATCCTGCCATGGTAGGAAGTGAAATTTGAATTTAATGACACTATGGAATTAAAATGTTAGCTAATAGTGACCGTGTGACCACTGCTAATTGTTGTTAAAAACTCATCTGGTTCACTAATGCCCTTAGGAAAGAAACTCTATCCTATATACAACTCCAGACCTACTGTGCTGTTGTTAATTCTGAGTAATAAATGCTGGCCTCGTCAACAATTCCAACATTTCATGAACAAATGAAAACCTAGCTCTTTGAACGCTTTTGGCCAATTGCTTTATGTGTTGCAGTATCATATCTTGTTGGATCATTCTCTGTAACTTCGGGATGTTTAATTATGTTGTTAGTACAATACTTTTGAAGTGTACCAAACTCTGATTTGATGACAGCCAAGGATATAAAATAAGAATCTCAGTCATTCTTGTAGTTTTGACCCTATTTAACTTGCAGAAAACAAAATTTCTCTACTTGTCCACTGCCACAATACAACACTGTCCCCAACTATCAATATCCATGGTGAGCCCCTGGACAATGTGGATCATTTCCCATACCTCAGAATCCACCACTTTGTGCAAGCAGACATTGGAATCAATGTTAGATTTCTTTGTCAATGCGTCAACACAGCCTTCAGACACCTGAGGAATAGATTGTCCTAAGTCCTAGCTCTTAAACTCAGCATCAAGCTAATGATCTACAGAGCAACTGTGAATCCCCACCTCCTGTATGCATCATGAAACAGCAAATACTTCAAATCCCTGGAGAGTTATCACCAAAATCATACAAATCCACTGACAGGATAAGTGTACCGGCGAGAGTGCCCTCTCCCAGTCCAACATCCCCAGTATCAAGGCATTGATCTCACAAGAACAGATGCAATGGGTGAGCCACATAGTCCACACGCCAAGTACGCTATTCCAAGCTCCATTATGGTAAGTGATCACTAGAAGGACACCCTGAAAGCCTCCCTAAACAAATGAAACACCGACACATGGTAAGTGCCTGTCCATGCAATTGGGAGCAGTAAGTGGGAGACATTGGGTCAATGGAATTGGGATGAGTAGCTGAACTTCTGAGTCACTTCTTTAAAAAGTGAAATTAAATTGGAGGGGAGGCACCTCACTGAGTGGAGCTGAGAGTTCAGAAAAAGCCATTCATCTTTTTAATTGAAAAAAAAAGCCTGATAGAAGTAGGTCTTGAATCAGTGATAATTCAATATCTTCAATCAAGTTCAAAACCTAGTTAACAAGAACCCATGACTAAAGATTAGAATAGGAAACAGAAGCAGGATTAGAATTCTTTAGATTAGAATTAGAATTCTTAGCATTCTTCTTTCTGAGCCTGCTGCATCATTCAACTAGATCATGATTGATCTTCTACCTTGATGCAATTTTCCCAACCAGTGGAGCTATTTCATGTAGAGCGACACTAGCATGTGGCATGGCCCACCATGGATGGTAATGGCTGATGATGAAATTTGAATAAATTTTAAAAATGTGAATTAAAAACAATCCTAATGGTAATCATGTTACCACTATTGATTATCATTAAAAAGCTATCTCATTCACTCATGTCAATTAGGGAAGAAACCCTGCCAGCCTTAACTAGTCTAGCCTGCGTGTGATCTACACCCATAGCAATACAGTTGTCTCTTAAATACTCTTTAGGCAATTAGAGATGAGCAAAAATTGCTGGCCTAGCCAGTGAGACTCATAACTTGTGATTTTTTTTAAAATATCATAGCAAAACCAATGAGCATCAGCTACCACTCATCAATGACCAGTGAGAATATTCAGATAAATAAGTTAAATAGGCTAATCAACTCATTCAAAAAAACTCAAGCCATTAATTGAGATGCTCAATGTAGCATGACCCACCAGGGATGGTAATGGAAGCAAAATCAAAAATTACTTTCTTACAGATAAGTACTCTACTGTATTGTCCTGAAAGTTAGGACTGAAGATGTCAAGAGTCCTTCTATACTGAAAACAATGAAATTGTTTGGCTAAAATCATTCCAGATTCGTGAGATTAGGGTTTAAGCATTAATTTGTAATATTTATCACTTCTCTAAAAGGTCCTAGCAATACATCAATAACTTGTTACTACTCAGTAACGGCTGTGCCTGTTCCAGCTGATAACAGGTCATCAGCTTATTCTCTAATACTACATTATCCCACTCATGTCCAGCGTCACCTTATCACATAAGCAGTAGGTTGGCATTATGTTTCTTCGCCGATATGTTCAATTAACACCAACTATGGAACAATGATAGGAATTACCGGTTGTCAAGCAGGATGCGTTTGTAGATATCAATAGCTTCCTGGTAATGGGAACGCATGTAGTGGATTGAAGCTAGACTGAGTTGATCCTCAGTGATGTCCTGTAGATTCTGGTGGTAGTTCATCAACCGCTTCTCGTCACTGAACTAGCATAAAACATTAGGAATCCTATTATTCATTAAAATAACGGCAGTATGAATCGAAATGAGGGAAACAAACAGAACAGTGAGGTTACCAAGAGAAGGAAAAACTTACCAAAAGAATGTGAAAGAGTTGAATAGAAAATGGAACAAGAGCCAAAGACAGAAAAACAGTAAAACTGAGTTTGCCATATCAAGAGAGATTTATAGAAAAAGACATAAAACAAGTAAGATAACAACATGGAAGAGAGTGAAGAGAAGGGAGAGAAAGAAGGCAACAGAACAATTAAAGTGTGTTAAAGAAATAGAGAGGGAGCAGAAGTGCAAAGACTACAGACCAATTCGTATCTGCAAAACAATCAGAAATGAATATGTAATGTAAGACAATAACTAGCATTTCAATACACCTTATTTGTCCTAAGCACACCTCACAGGAGCATTTTCAAACAAAGTTGACAATAGAACCCAATAAAATGATATTTGGATCAAAGATCAAAAGCTTGGCTAAAGATGTTAGCTTAAAGGAGTGATTTAAAAGGCAGAAAAGGAGGAAGAGATGTGAAGAGTTTTCAGGTGAAAATTCCAGAGCTTAGGACCCAGGCAGCTGAAGACACAGCTATCAATGGAGAAGTGGTTAAAATTGGAAATGCTCAAAAGACCAGAATTGGGGATGGTAGGATTGTCAATATCTCAGATGGTGTGGCACTAAATGAAATGACAAGAGATGGGAAGGGGAAGAATTTGACAGTAATAATAAGAATTTTAAATCTGAGATGTTACTTTGTTGGGAGGCAGTGTATATCAGTGAGGAAATAAAGAAACAGTAATTAGGACTTGGTGCCACTTTGGACATGGGTTTAGGGTGACCTCAATTTCAGAGAGAATAGAAAATTGGAACCTGGCCAGGAGTGCATTGGATTATTCAAGGCTAGTCGTGACAAAGGTATTGATGTGTATTTATTGACATTAACCAACTTGAGGAGATTACCTTGTGAGCCAGGTGAAATAACAGGCGATTCTGCAATCGACTTTTAGGAGCTGAAAACAGAAGGAGTAGGCTTTAATTTCTAGTTATTGGAGATTTTGTTCCTTTTGCTTCTAAATTCTCAAGCTATAGGGAGAGACCCAGCCTATTCAACCTATTTTCCTTGAAGCATTACAGGCTGAGGGGTGACCTTACAGAAGTTTATAAAATCATGACGGCCATGAGTAGACAAGGTCCCCACCCCCCAAGGTAATGGGAAGGCAATGGCCTAGTGGTATTATCACTGGACTATTACTCCAGAGACACAGGTAATGTTCTGGGGTCCTGGATTGGAATCCAGCCACAGCAGATAGCGGAGTTTGAATTCAATAAATAACTAGAATTAAGAATCTAATGATAACCATGAATCCATTGCCAATTGTTGGAAAAACCCATCCGGTTTAATAGTGCCCATTAGGGAAGGAAACGGCCATCCTTACCTGGTCTGGCCTACATGTGACTCCAGACCTACAGCAGTATGGTTGACTCTGAACCGCCCTCTGGGCAAATAGGGATGGGCAATAAATGCTGGCCTAGCCAGTGACGTCAGTGAATAAACTTAAAAAAAAGAGGGCATAGGTTTAAAGTGAGAGTGGAAAGATTTAAAAGGGACCAATGGGCCAACTTTTTCACACAGAGGGTGATGCATGTACAGAAAGAGCTGGCAGCACAGTGGTTAGTACTTGTGCCTCACAGTGCCAGGGACCCAGGTTCAATTCCAGCCTTGGGCAATTGTCTGTGTGGAGTTTGCACATTCTCCCCGTGTCTGCGTGGGTTTCCTCCGGGTGCTCTGATTTTCGCCCACAGTCCAAAGATGTGCATGTTAAGTGGATTGGCCATGAGAAATTGCCCAAAATGTCCAGGGATGTGCCGTGGGAAATCGAGTTACAGGGATAGGGTGGGTGGCAGAAATTGCTGGGGTGGTGGTGAGCCTGGATGGGATGCTCTTCAGAGAGTCGTTGTGGCTTGTTGGGCCAAATGGATTTTTTCCACACTGGAGGGATTCTATGATTAGAGGAAGTGGTGGAGGCTGGTCCAATTAGAGGGACATGGGCCAAATGCTGGCAAATGGGACTAGGTTAATTTAGGGTTTCTGGTCAACATGGACAAGTTGGACCAAAGGGTCTGTTTCCGTGCTGTACATCTCTGTGACTTTATGCTGGAACACTGTACAACAAAACAGAAGTGTGTTACTATTAATCGTTTATTTTCTAAAATGCAGTTATAATTTGTTTTATCAGAAAGAGAAAGGAGGAGGAGAAGGAGGCCATTGGACTCTCTCAGAGAGCTATTCAATTTAGCATTACTTCCCCACAACCTTACAATTTATTTTCCTTTCTAAAAGGGATTCAGATACCTTTTAAAGTTAGTATCGAATGTGCTTCCATAATACTTTAAGGCTGAGCTTTCCATATCATCATAACTTGCACAAAGGTCTTCCCTCATCTCCCTTTTAGTGTTTGCTGATCATTTCAAATTGATTTTCCTCAGTTGTTGACCAAACTATCAGTTGAGTTTCAACCATCTGGCAGCTAATTCATTAAAATCACATATATAAAATGTTCACTTAAACATTTCCACTCCAAGATGTCACCTTTCATTGCTGCTTCCTCTGCCTCCTTGTACATGCCCAGAAAAAAGTAAGTACATGCTAGATTCACCCAAACATCAGGGTGACAGTTTTCATTCTTCGTCAGGACTTCATATTCCTAAAACATGCAAATAGAGAATTATCATAAATCACATGTAGCTGAGACAGATAGTCATCATATTCTCCTGCATAGTTGAAAAGATTGAACTATGTGCACTTCATGATGCCACATGAGCCTTGCAACAGGCTAAGAACCTTTAACTCATTTCAAGGAAGCTTCAGTTTCATGCGCAGTTCACCAATGCCAGTGTTAGATTATAGCTCCACACAATCAAAAGAAAGTACATTTTTGTAATTAAACTAGTAATGCATTCTGCCATTGGTCAAGGCAAGAAATTATGTCAATTGTACATGATGTCCAGCTACCAGCAACCACACAACAGTAGATCAGGGGGACTGGATCTCGATTTTTGGAAAACATTTTCACTCTACAGGGTATTCGTCAATGGTAAATAGTAAAGTAAAAGCAAAAGCAGACTAATGCAGATGCTGAAAATCAGAGACAAAAATAGAAAATGAATGAAATATTCAGCAGATCTGACAATCTGTGGAGAAAAAGAGTTAACCCTTACAAGTTACATGCTTTTTTTGGCCTAGATACTCCAATCTCCAGACAGAAGATCAGACATACCCTCATAGATGTGCATGACGACACATCGGACATCCTAAGGCAGTGACTACATAATAATTGCTTGGGAAGTTTAACATTCCAATGGGAAATTACCCGATCTCTGGAATTCTTCAAACTTCAGAGAGTTCCAACTTACTTACCTTAACACAGTTAGCTAGGAAAAGTTAAAAGGATTAAAACCTATTCTAGTGCCTGGCTAATTATAAAACTGACTCTCTCAATCACTCACACTGATGCACTCCCCGGCTTATACAATTGACCCAATTATTCCACCTTCCACATGGACACCCAACAAAGGACACTTGACAGACCATCCCACAAAGACACCTGCCTGATACCCAACAAGAACACCCTACCAAACACGCTTGCCCCGAGACAGCACAGCAATTGCACACCCCCTCCACCAACAGATGTCTTACTTCCACAACTTCCCTGCTACTATTTGCAAATATCTGAAACCATCATCCCTCCCCGTGATGTCTGACTCACCCTGCCCTTTTACCTGCTTATCTGCCATGTATACCTCCCACCCAGCAGGCATACTACCCCCTCACCTACCTAAATCCTATCTTTTTGCCCAAACACTTGCCACCCGATTTCCATTCCCATTTACCTTACACACTTACCTTCTCTCAGTAACAAGAACAGAAATTGCTGGAAAAGCTCAGCAGGTTTGGCAGCATCTGTGGGAAGAAATCAGAGTTAACCTTGCAGGTCAAGTGACCCTTCTGTAGAACTCAGCAATTTCTTCTCAGCTTTTCTGAGTTCTGCAGAAGGGTCACTTGACCTGCAACGTTAACTCTGATTTCTTCCCACAGATGCTGCCAAACCTGCTGAGCTTTTCCAGCAATTTCTGTTTTTGTTTCTGATTTACTATATTTGCAGTTCTTTCGGTTTTTAGCCTCTCAGTAGCTGTTGAAACGGCCCTGAGATCTTTAAACATTTTACTTACTGGAACATGGCAACTGCTACCCTAAAGAGGGGACATTGCTTCTGCAGCGATTCTCTGATATAGATTGCGTGGTTTGCTAAATTGCTTTTTTACCTGATCTAGGTTGGAAACAAGGATTCAAACTAGATTGAAAGATTCAGGGATCCATTTCTATCTCCAGAGATAGGGTCAGAGCATTTACCATTATTCAAATCAGAATATGACAGAAACAGGAGAATGGGGAATCTCGCATGGGCGTGAGGTGGAGACTGGCTTACTCCCATGATGGTTACAAATCACAGATTTAAGTATACAGAGATAGTAGGAACTGCAGATGCTGCAGAATCTGAGATAACAAGGTGTAGAGCTGGATGAACAAAGCTGGCCAAGCAGCATCAGAGGAGCAGGAAGGCTGACGTTTCAGGCCTAGACCCTTCTTCAGAAAGGATTTAAAGATACACTTGTGTTTAGAGTCCTGTTGCTCAGCAAAAGGAGCTCCAACTCCTGTTCTGCTGTAAAATAAACTTTTATAGTCCAATTCCTGACACGCACATCTACAGCGCAGTGGCAGTTACAAGATTTAATTGTATTCTGAGCAGATTTTACACACGCGAAAAAAAAAGTGGGAAGCTGCATTAATTTGTTTGAGAAGGTGGTGGTGGGCTGTCTTCTCGGACCACTGCAGTCCACATGCTGTAGATACACCCACAATGCCATTTGGGAGGGAATTCCAGGATTTTGACCCAGCAACAATAAAGAAATGGTGATATATTTCCAGGTCAGGAATGTGAGTGACTTGGAAGGGAACTTGCAGATGGTGCTGTTCCTACGTATCTGCTGTCCTTGTCCTTCTAACTGGTGGCGGTTGAGAGTTTGAAAAGTGTTGTCTAAGGGGCCTTGGTGAATTTCTGCAATGCATCTTGTAGATGGAACACACTGCTGCTACTGAAGTGGTGGTGGAGTGATCAAATGTTTGTGTATGTCATGCCAGTCAAGTCAGTTAAGTCGTCAATGGCGTCAAGCTTCTTATATGTTGTTGTTGGAGCATCAAGACAACTGGGCAGTATCCTATGACACTCCCAGATTGTGCTTTTAAAATGATGGACAAGCATTAGGGAGTCAGGAAGTGAGTTCTTGCTGCAATATTCCTAGCCTCTGACCTGCTCTTGTAGCTACTGTTTTTATACAGCTAGTCTAGGTCAGTTTCTGGTCAATGGTAATTCCAAGGATGTTGATAGTGGGAGACTCAGTGATGGTAACACCACTGAATGCCAAAGGGCGATGATTAGATTGGCTCTTATTGGAGATAGCCATTGCCTGGCATGTGTGTGGCATGACTGTTACTTGCCACTTATCAGCCCAAGTCTTGTCCAGGTCTTGTTCAATTTGGACATGGATTGCTTTAGTATCTGAGGTGTTGCAAATAGTGCTCAATATTGCACAGTCAACAACAAATATCCCCATTTCTGACCTTACAATGAGCTAAGGTCTGCAGCTGAAGATGCTCGGGCATAGGACACTACCCTGATGAACTCCTGCAGAGAGGTCCTGGATCTGAGAAGACTGACCTCCAACAATCACAACCATCTTCCTTTACGCCAGGTATGACTCCAACCAGTGGAGAATTTTCCAGATTCCCATTGGCACCAGTTTTCCAATATTAAAGCATTTAAATATACCGGTTATGATGTCTGTTACACGAAAAACACTTAAAATGTCAAAGTTCATCGTCTTTGCAAGTTTTCCCTTACCTCCATGGCCCGCTTATAATCTCCAAGATGGAACGCACAGTATCCTATCCACAAGTCAACATCTTCCTCATTCTCCCCCACATGCCGCTTGAACTGGAATAGTAAAAGGACAGTCAGAGAGAAGAGATCTTCCAACCAGGTGAAATGATAAGAGCTACAGCTCTCAGTACTCACGGATTCCAAACATGGTACATCTTAGGCTGAGTATATAGCACCGCACCAAGTTTGAGCTCAGAAGAACGGAAGTCATTCAGAGCCCCCAGACTCATACAACCTTTAACGCCCTTGCCCAACAACAAAAAAAAACATCAGTGCAGCCTCCGATGAAGCGCTGTTGTGTTTTCCTGCCTGGTATTTAAACTCTGGCATCTGTTAGATTTGATTATCTCATTTCCGGTTTTCGTTCACAGTGAGGAAGGTTATCAGAAATTGCAGCAGCATCTTGATCAGCTTGGGAATTGGGTCAAGAATGGCAAATGGGGGTTAATACAGATAAGCATGAGGTGTTGCATTTTGGAAAGTCAAATCAAGGTCGGAGCTTCGTGGTGAACTGTAGGGCTTTAAGGAGTGTACTGGAAGAGAGGGACCTTGGAGTTCAGGTACACGGTTCTCTGAAAGTGGAGTCACAAGTAGACAGGGCAGTGAAGAAGGTTTTTGGCACACTGGCCTTCATGCGTCAGGGCATTGAGTACAGAGGTTTGGAAGTTACGTTGCAGTTGTACAGGATGTTGGTGAGGCCACACTTGGAGTATTGTGTTCAGTTTTAGTCAAGTTGTCATAGGAATTATGTTATTAAACTGGAAAGAGTGCAGAAGAAACTTTCAAGAATGTGGCCAAGACTCAAGGGACTGAGTTATAGGGAGAGATTGGCCAAGCTAGAATGTTTTTCTTTAGAGGATAGGAGACTGAAGAGGGGCGATCTTATCGAAGTTTATAAGATCATGAGAGGCATGGATAGGGTGAATGCACTCGGTCTTTTTACCAAGGTTGGGCAATTGAGGACTAGAGAGCTTCAGTTTAAGGTAAGAGGGGAAAGAATACATGGGAACCTGAGGGACAACTTTTTTTTCTACACAGAGGTATGCATATGGACTGAGCTGCCAGCGGAAGTGGTTGAGACGGGTACATTAACAACATTTAAAAGGCATTTGGACAAATAAATGGATAGGAAAGGTTTAGAAGGATATGGGCCAAGTGCAGAGAAATGGGGTTAGTGTGGATGGACACTTTGGTCAGCATGGACCAGTTTGGGCTGAAGGGCCTGTCTCCATGCTACAGGACTTTATGACTCTAAATCACTTCCAACTTCGAGGAGAAAAGTTCTCCCAACCAAATCAAGGCTGAGGCAGGTTTATGAGGTCAATGAATCACATTATTTTTCTTTTGCTTTATAACCATGAACTAAGGTTACTTTTTCACTCAAAGGGATCATTGCAGAGAGTGGACAAATTGCCTAATCTGAACGTCCGGTTTTACCTCCAACAATGTCAGGGCCCCCGAGTAGTCTCTGCTGGTCAGATATTCCTCCAACTTTGGAATCTTTTTCCCCTTCTTCTTCTTTTTATCCATCTGCAGTGTTTCCCCACTGACAGCAGGTTTTGCACGTGACAGCATCTGGACAGAAAAAGAAAGCACCGACACTCACTCCATAGGGTTTTTACTTGACTACTAACACCAACCTTATCATTATCTCTGACCACTGTATAATTGAGATTCCAGCTATCAGAGATGTATGAAAGCAGATAGTATCAGCAAACATCTTCATGGTAGAGACTTATTTTTAAAATTAGCTTTGATTCCCAACTTTACAACTCCACTCTCATGTTTCACAAGACTCCATTTCTGCAAGTGATCTGCAACCAGGCTAAATTGATATCAGACAGGGTTCTAAGTGGCCATTCTTAATTGCAGCCTGATTAGTGAATTCCTGTGGGTTACACAGCGATGCCAACCCCTGCCATCACCCAACAAACACTCAACTGCATTCTCCAGTAAGGATCAAATTAAGAATGGAACTCACCATCCTGGATTACTTCCATTTCCCAATGACTGCTTAAAAGATGAAAGAAAGTCTGAGATCTTTGTTTTTTATCATTTTGGCCCAACAAAAATTGAGAATTACATTATTACCTGAACAGAAAGAATAAGGCAGGCAAGTATGATGTCATGTTCTTCTTGCAGAGAGTCCACACAGATATGATGAGCTGAATGGCCACCTCTGTACTCCATTTCATGATTGTATGGAAAATTATCTGGAATCGTCTTGATTCCTGGTAGATTATCAACATTCTAGGAATCATCCTTGACCAGAAACTGAACTGGAACAGCCATATAAATATTGTGGCTACAAGACTGCATCAGAAGCTGAGTATTCCACTATGAGTAACACACTTCCAGTCTCTCCAATGTATATCTGTCATCTACAAGGCACAAGTGAAGAGTGTGATGGAATTCTCTCCACATGCCTGGATAAGTGCAGCTCTGACTGCACACAATAAGCTCAGCAACATTCAGAGAAAGCTGGCTTGATAAGCACTCCGTTGCAGTGACAGTACTGTGCACCATCTACAAGTTGCTCAACAACAATTCGTCAAGGTTTCCTCAAATCACTTTCCAAAACCACAAATTTCCACCTCCAAAAGGACAAGGGTGGCTGATAGATGGAGGCACCACCACTTGCAAGTTTCCCTCCAAGTTATACATTGTCCTGATTTGGAATTATATTGCCATTTTTTCACTGTCACTTCAGCGGCACGGTGGCCAGGGACCCGGGTTCGATTCCACTCACGGGCGACTGTCTGTGTGGAGTTTTCATGTTCTCCCTGTGTCAGCGTGGGTTTCTGCCACGTGCTCTGGTTTCCTCCCACAGTCCAAAGATGTGCGAGTTAAGTGGATTGGCCATGCTAAATTGCCCATTGTGTTCAGCAATGTGTAGGTTAGGTGCGTTAGCCATGGGAAAAGCAGGATTACAGGGAAAGGGTATTAGGATGGATCTGGGTGAAATGCTCTTCAGAGGGTCTGTGTGGACTTGTTGGGCCTAATAGCCTGTTTCCACACAGGGATTCTATAGAATTCTATTCTATGGAATTCTATGGGTCAAAATCCTGGATATCCCTTCCTAGCAGCACTGTGGATGTATCTACAATACATGGAATGCAGTTGTTCAAGGCAGCAGCTCACCATCACCTTCTCAAGAGCAACTAGTGATGGACATCAAAAGCTGACCCAGCCAATAACACCAGTATCCTGTGAATCAATGAAATTAAAACCTTCCAGGCATTTCTATGTTGGTGTGCTTTTATCATCTACATCTAAAGACATACAGTGTAGGAAAACAGGAAATAGCTAGGGTAGAAAATGTGGGCATCATAGTGTAGCAAGGCAAAAAGAGTCTAAATTTCAGCAGTCTCACAAGAACGCACAGAAATTTGTCACATTAGTGCTCTCAGATAGTGATCGGGATTGAGTTGCTGCACAAAGATTTCCCAAACTTGAGCTGTTACGTATTTCTTTCAGGATACTCTGATCCCACCTTTCGCAGGTATATGCAATGCAGCTTACCTTAAGGGAACTCTGGCACAGCAGAATCAGAAGATAGGAAACACTTTTTTAAACAGCAATGTCAGTTGATAAGTTTAAAGGTCCAGTCTTTGCATGTTCATGAATGGGCAAGTAACATGAGTTATCAGGTGAGGTGAGTGAACAGGTAACTATGCAGGTAAGTATCAGGCGTTTATAATACAATTGTGGTTTGCCACATTTCTTGATACAGGTGGGACTTGAACCTAGACCTTCTGGCCCAGAGTTAGGGATACTGCCACTGTGCTGCAAAAGCTCCCCTTGCTTGTTCTACCACATACACCATGCAATTGGCGAAACATTAGAACTGCATAGTGTGCTATACAACCTATCCTAGAGGTAAAGGCAATAATAACTATAGAAATGTTTTAATTATTTCTCTGATGCATTTATTTTGAATTAGACATTTATCCAGCCACCCTTAACAAATACATCGTATACCACTTGTACTTCAGTTAACCATATTCCAAGTAGAGACTTTAAAAGATCGGATATTCAGGATCTCTTCTATGGAGATAACACCCTTTTTGCCCAAGACACTGACTGAACGACTTTACAATTGGCCTTCAGGTTCCCTGAAAATCCCACAATGACGCCCGCCCTCAGATTTCGAAAAACCGCTCCCTCTTCGATGGAGAGAAAGAAGGGTCCAGACCCGAAACGTCAGCTTTCCTGCTCCTCTGATGCTGCTTGGCCTGTGCTATCCAGCTCTACACATTGTTATCGCTCTTCGATGGAGATTGCCTGGGCCTCCCTCACTCCCCGCTCCCAAACCAGGCCAGGGCCAGGGCCAGACCGCGCAGAGTTTTGTACAGCAGAAAAACAGGTGCTGGGGTCCACGGTAGAAGCGGCAATTCGGCATGCCCGGCTCCATGAGTCCGGGTCAAGGCCTCGAACTCACCATTTTGTCGCTTCTTTCCACTCAGCTTCCAACTCCAAGCGACCCAACCGCCTGTTGTCGCCGTCATAGCAACGAGGCCCCGCCTCCCCACCGCCGATCATAGCAACGAAGCCCCGCCTCCCCACTGCCTATCGTGGCAACGCAGCCCCGCCTCCCAAACACCTATCGTGGCAACGAAGCACGCCTCCCCACGGCCTTCCGTGGCAACGCAGCCCCGCCTCCCCAACACCTATCGTGGCAACGAAGCACGCCTCCCCACCGCCTTCCGTGGCAACGCAGCCCCGCCTCCCCAACACGTATCATGGCAACGAAGCACGCCTCCCCACCACCTTCCGTGGCAACGCAGCCCCCCCTCCCCACCGCCGATCATAGCAACGAAGCCAAGCCTCCAATGGTCAGAAGTCACATGACGGCAGGTTATAGTCCAACAGGAACAAAAACAAATTTGCTGGAAAAGCTCAGCAAGTCTGGCAGCATCTATGAAGGAAAAAACAGACTTAACGTTTCGGGTCCGGTGATCCTTTCTCAGAACAGGTTTATTTGAAAACACAAGCTTTCAGAGTGTTACTCCTCCTTCAGGTATTAACAACATAGAACAGTACAGCACAGTACAGGCCCTTCGGCCCACGATGTTGTGCCGATTTATTATCCTACTCTAAGATCAAATTACCCTGCATACTCTTCATTTTACTATTATCCATGTGCCAATCCAAGAGTCAGTTAAATGTCCCTAATGTATCTGACTCTACTACCACCGCTGGCAGTGCATTCCACGCACCCACCACTCCCTGTGAAAAGAACCTACCTCTGACATCTCCCCTATACCTTTCACCAATCACCCTAAAATTATGCCCCCTCGTGATAGCCATTCTGCCCTGGGAAAAAGTCTCTGGCTATCCACTCTATCTATGCCTGTCATCATCCTGTACACCTCTATCAAGTCACCTCTCATCCTTCTTTGCTCCAATGAAAAAAGCCCTAGCTCCCTCAAACTTTCCGCATAAGACCTGCCTTCCAGTCCAGGCAGCATCCTGGTAAATCTCCTCTGCACCCTCTCTAAAACTTCCACATCTTTCCTATAATGAGGCGACCAGAACTGAACACAATATTTCAAATGTGGTCTAATCAGGGTTTTATAGAGCTGCAGCATAACCTCGTGACTCTTAAACTCAAACCCCCTGCCAATGAAAGCCAACACACCATACCCTTCTTAACAACCCTATCAACATGGGTGGCAACTTTGAGGGATCTATGGACGTGGAGCCCAAGATCCGTCTGTTCCTCCACACTGCCAAGAAATCTGCCATTAACCCTGTATTCTGCATTCAAATTCGACCTTCCAAAATGAATCACTTCACACTTTTCTGGGTTGAATTCCATCTGCCATTTCATTGCCCAGCTCTGCATCCTGTCAATGTCCCATCGCAACCTACAACATCCCTCCACACTATCCACAACTCCGCCAACCTCCACGTCTTTGGCAAACTTACTAACCTACCCTTCCACTTCCTCATCCAAGTCATTTATAGTGTTAGTGAGAGAGTGGTAGTATCATTCAAAGAATTTATAAGTAAAAGATCAAACGGTCTCATCACTGATGAGGATACATTAAACAAAGCTATGATGCTGTTAAATCTTTAACCAGTTGAAGGTTTTAATTGATTAATATGTATATGTAAATCCCTGAATTCCTTTCAAGTCACTGCCCTGAAAGAACTAAAGGTTTTATCAGTGTAAAGAAGCGGTGACATTTTAGGTCAGACAATGCATGTTAGGTGTGAGACCTTGTTTAGAATCTGTTTGTGTTTTGATTTGGAGTCAGGCTGGTTTAATTTCTAAAATAGGCATTTATAAAACACCATATCGACTGACTGTCTATAATTTGTGTGCTTTTTGAACAAAATAAAATGTATCTGCAAGTACAAATTCACCCCATAGATTTACGTGTGCGTGTGTGTGAAGGGGAGAGATAGAGGGGAGGCTGTGAAACAGTTGCAGCCTGCTCACCACTGACTGTTTAAACAATTAAGCGCCTTTAAGGGGACAGGTGCCACCAAGGCTCAGTGGGGTAAGATTACCATGTAAGGTCTTTCTGTCCAGAGTATAATTGGGGTCTGTTCACTTATTGGACCCTCCCGATACCACAGATACATGTAAGTAAACCTGGTAGTTTATTCAGAATAAATCAGAAATGCCTTTGGATTAGTTGTAACTATCGAGAAAGTCAAACCCCAATGTTTGTTTTCTTCTCAGTACACAAAAATGTATAGATCTAAACTGCTTTAGTAACTGTGCATATACTAAAGATGTATTTTTTATGAATAAAATATATTTTTCCAAAAATAACGTTAACATAAGGGAATGTCTCAAGGCGTTTCACAGCAGCAGTGCAACACAAAGTGTCATACCGAACCACAGAAGGAGATATTAGGTTAGATGATCAAACGTTGGTCAGAAAGGAGGTTTTATTTTAGGAGTGACTTGAAGGAGGTGGAGAAGTGCAAGCTCCAGACTTTGGGGCACTTGAGGGCATAACTGCCATTTTGTACTGTACATCAGGCCTGGGCCTCCTTTGAATATGTGCTCCACAAACTTAATCTAGGGACAGTTTTGGCTGGTGTAGCCACCTGCACTCGCCAGTTGTGAACCATTAGATTTAGATCACCTCGTCCCTTCCAGACTGCTTTTCATTCAATTCAGCCCTGATCCATCTGTGCCCCATGCTTTATCATCCCCTTCAACCTCTCCTTTGACATGTTGATCCAAGTGCCTCGTGCCACTGTTGAAAGAGCAGTCCCTGCTGAGCAAATTGGACCTTTACTCTCTGGAGTTTAGAAGAATCAGAGCAATCTAATTTAAATATACAAGACTCTGAAGGAGCCTCACAAAGTTAACATGCTGAAAAATTGTAACCACTGGCTGGGGGTATTTGGAGCATAGTCTCAGGATAGGAGGATGATTACATCGAATGAACATACATATAAACAAACAATCAGGAATAGACTATTTGGTACCTCAAGCCTGCTCTGCCATTCAACAAGATCAAGACTGATCTAATTGTGGCCTCAACCTGCTTTCCTGACTTACTCCTATATCATTCAACTCCCTTGTTTAGTCAAGAATCTATCTACTCTGTCTTAAAAACATTTGATGACTGCTTTCTGGTGAAGAGAGTTCCACAGTCTCATAATCTCAGAGAAAGAAATTCTCCTCATCTCATTTGTAAATGGAAGACCCCTTATTTTTAACCTTGTTTTCCTCTTGTTGTAGTCTTTTCTACACGGGAAACATCAGAGAAGAGTCAGCATCGAAATATGAGTGAAGGACTGAATACAAGCCCAGAACACAGTAGGGATGAATGACAAGGTAAGAAAGATAAGACATCAATGTGTTCAAATTGATTCAAGAGAATGTATCAGCACAAAACAAACTCAAAGTGTTCATTTGTTAATTTTCTTATTGTATTTCATAAATTAGAAGCCATACGATAGAATTCCGAAGGAGTACTACACTGTCTTTCAGATGAGACCGAAACCAAGACCCTATCTGCCTTCTCAGGTGGCAATATTTCAAAGAAGAGCAGGAGAGCTATCTCCTTGTGCCCTGGCAAAGACGTATCCCTAGCCAACATAACACAAAAATATTGTCTTGTCATTATTTCTTTATAATAATTACTCTGAACTGGGGAACCAGTCTAGGAATAAGAGACAGACTATTTAGGACTGAGATGATAAGGTATTTCTTCATTCAGGAGTTGATGATTGTTTGGAATTCTTTGCCCGGAGGATTGTGGAGGCTCAGTTGTTATGTAGATTTCTATATAAAAACACCAGGGGGACACAGGAACAGTGCAGAAAAATGGTAAGATCAGCCATGATCTCATTGAATGCCAAAGTGGGCTCAAAGGGCTGAAAAGTCCACTCCAACTCCTACTGTTTTTTCATTCTTATGTTTGTGGGTGCTTGCTCTATCCAAACCGACATTACAATTGTGAGAATGTTTCAAAAGTGCATCTTTGGCCATAAAATGCTTTGAGACATCTGGTAGTCCTGAATGTGCTCCATAAAATGCTACAAAAACAAAGTTGCTGGAAAAGCTCAGCAGGTCTGGTGAGCTTTTCCAGCAGAGCTTTTCCAGCAATTTTGTTTTTGTTCCTGATTTACAGCATCCACAGTTCTTTTGGTTCCATAAAATGCTAGTCTTTTTAAAATAATTTTTGTCAGAATAATGCCTGACAAACAACAGGAGTGAAATTGTAATTGACCCTGGGGAGGCATGAGGTACAATATTATTTATTTATTGACTTTTAGTTAGTTTCTCGATCGAATTGTTCCATCTGTTGTTATCTGGTGCCCTGTTCATGACAACTTGGAAAATCAATGGAACAAAGTCATTTCTACATCTCAATGTAACCAGGAAACATATGGTTGGTGGACTTTGGTGACTCTGATAGATACAAGTGGAAACATATTTTGTTTGTAATTTCAGCAGTAGATCGACGTACCAAGTGATTAAATGTGGTGCACGTGTCACATATAATGTATGCGTTCTTTGTTTACATAGCACATTCAATTCCAATTGTGAATTCTAGACATTGACTCTGGTAACAAACTACACCATACAAATCCAAAAATTCCATGCACTTCAGCTCAAAGATTCTCTTCAACTCTAACAAAGGACATCTCTGACTTAAAACACAGATTAAGGATGCAGACTAATGTACTACGTAGGCCAGAAGGTTCTATTTTGGTGTCCCAATCTGAGTTAGCTTGTTCCAACATTACAAGAAATCGTGGTTCCTATGCACCAGGAACAGAAAGAGAACATTGTTGTGGCTTCCTGATCTTGATCGCTGTTGAGTGGTTAGATTTGATTTGATTTATTGTTGTCACATGTACCTAAGTACAGTGAAAAGTTTTGTTTTGCATGCAGTACAGGCAGATCATAACATACAAGGACATACAGATTGTAGGGTGTTTAGACAGAGTGAGGCATACAAGGTTATAGCTGCACAGGAGATGCACAAAAGCAAGGTCAACATTAGATTTGAAATTAGAGAGGTTCATTCAGCAGTCTAATAACAGCAGGGAAGAAGCTGTTTTTGAACCCGTTGCTACATATGTTTAAACTTCTGTATCTTCTGCCTGACGGAAGAAGTTGGAAGAGAGTATTACTGGGTTGGGAGGGGTCTTTGATGATATTGGCAGCCATTCCACATGGTGAAGAGAAGTGTAGATGGAGTCCACGGATGGACTCGCGTAATAGTCTGGGCTGCGAACACAACCTTTTGCAGTTTCTTGTGATCCTGGACAGAGCAGTTGCCATACCAAGTCGTTAGGCACCCAGATAGAATGCTTTTTATGGTGCATCTGTAAAGGTTGGTGAGAGTCCTTATGGGGATACTGAATTTCCTAACCTCCTGACAAAGAAGAGGTGTTGTTGTGCCTTCTTGACTTTCACATCTATGTGGGAGATCCAGGACAGATCGTTGGTTGCTGAGTGGAAAGTGAATTTGTGAGTAATTGTTGGTTGAAGATGGCATTAGATTCGGTATTAATCCCCTCCCTCTCCCCACTGTAATAATTAAGTAGTTTGTCAACCATTAGAGTTTATGCTAACATATTAAGGTGGCATCCAATGGCATCTCTGTCTGTCCCTGAAGATTGCTGAGAATCTGACGTTGATAATTTCCCCTTCCTTAGTGATGTATTTCGCAGGTGTGGTCAACTTTTGCATTTCTTCCAGTTGTGTTATGGAAAGCCTGAAGCCTCTGTCTTTAGCCACCAAAAGGGTGCCAATTCCATTTCCCTTCTGGCCTCAGTCTCAAACAAAATTAGATAATTTGCAATGTTAATACTTAACTAGGCCCTCTTGACCAGCAAGATTCCCTACTTCCACATCTTAATGCTGCATAACTCCAAGCCCTGCCCATCTAGAATTTTTCAAAAATGTCATCAAGTGTGTGGATGAGGAAAGTTCAGTTGATGTAGTTTACATGGATTTTAGCAAAGCTTTCGACAAGGTACCACATGGGAAACTGATTGCGAAGATTAAAGCACATGGAATTTAAGGAAACATGTCGAGGTGGATCAGAAACTGACCTAGTAATAGGATGATATAGATGTAAATGTTGGGAGAATGTGAAGCAAATTTACAAACAACACCAAGTTTCACAGCAGGATTAATAGTGAAGAAGATGATTGTAGTTTACAGGAAGATATAGATTGGTTGGTGAGCTGGTCAGGACAGTGGCAGATGGTATTTAACCCTGGCAAGTGCAAGGTGGTGCACTTTGGATGAAGAAACAAAACAAGGGAGTATTTAATGAATGGCAGGACATTGGGTAGCTTAGAGGAACAGAAGGATCATAGGGTAATTATTCACAAATCCCTGAAGTCAGCAGACCATGTGATTAGGATAGTTAAGAAGGCACGTGGGACACTTGCTTTCATCACTCATGGCATAGAGTATAACAGCAAGGAGGTGATGTTGGTGTTGTAAGAGTGTTGGTCAGGCCGCAGCTGGAGTACTGTGTGCAATTCTGGTCACCTCACTACAGGAAGGATGTGTTAGCACTGAGGAGGTACAGAGGAGATTCAACAGGATGTTGCCTGGAATGGAGAAATTGAGCTATATGGAAAGATTAGATAGACTTGGATTGTTTTCTTTAGAGCAGGGAAAGGTGAGGGGGGACATGATTGAGGTGTATAAGATTATGAGGGGTATGCACGGGGTGAGTAGGGAGCAGCTATTCCCCTTGGTTGAGGAGTCAGTCTCAAGGGGGCATAGTTTTAGGGTAAGGGGTAGGAGATTCAGAGGGGATTTGAGAAAAAATGTTTACATTCAGAGGGCGGTTAGAATCTGGAATGCACTGCCTGGGATGTTGGTGGAGGCCTGAAACCTTACAACCTGTAAAAAAAAATTGGATGAGCACCTGAAATATCATAACATTCAAGGATATGGGACAAGTGCGGGAAATTGGGATTAGCGCATTTTTAGTGATAGTTATTGTCTGTGCAGACTCGAAGGGCCTTTTCTGAGCTATTTGACACTATGACTGTTTGTTGCTGAAGCCCTCATTGACGCCTTTGTCATCTCTAGATGGAAACAAGACAATGATAATGAATTCTTCTTCCTCAGATTCTAAATGTATGAGTGGGGAATAGGGAGGCAATTTATCAGGTTGCTCAACTTGGAATCCTGTACTTGTTCCACAACCACATATAGATGAATTCCAGCAGAGGCCACTGGATAGGAACATAAGAAGTAAGAGCATTGTCAGTCTATTTGGCCCCTCAACCCTTCTTTATTATTCAAGTAAATCATGGATGATCTCCTACCTCAATGCTATTTTCCCACAATATCCCCCATCCCTTGATGTCTTTAATATCTAGAAATCTATTGAACTTTGTCTTCATTATTCTCAATGACTGAGCCCCCATTCTCTGGGGTTGAGGATTCTATAGATTTACCACTCTCTAAGTGAAAAAAATCTTCCTCATCATCTCCAAGTTTGTCATTTTGTGGATTTTATTCATTCATGGGATGAGGGCGTTGCTGGTTAAGCAGCATTTATTGCCCATCACTAATTGCCCAGAGGGCAGTTCAGAGTCAGCCACATTGCTCTGGATCTGGAGTCATGTGTAGGCCAGACCAGGTAAGTTTCCTTCCCTAAAGGACATTAGTGAACCAGATGGGTTTTTCCGACAATCATTCCTTACCAGACAACTCCAAAGCAGAGGGGAGGTGGCTGGTGTTTCCATTCACATGGAACCCACCTGAGTTAAATGTGGAAGGAGCTGGGATAACATCATGCTCCTGTTCAAATGCAACTTTTCCTTCTACTCATCCCTGAACCTGTCTCTGCTAGGCAGTTAAAGTTCTGCTCCATTATCTATGATCCCCCACATGTCTCAAAATTCCTCAGATGGAATCCAGAGATTCTGTGTCTGATCCCACTGTGTTGTCACACCGGAAGTTCTTTGAAGTTGTGTAGTTTAAATACTGTGCATTTAGATAAGGATTTTTACATCTGTGGAGTCGACTGAGTTTGAGCTTTACACTTGGAGTTGCAGAATACTCATTTCTTTGTGTGCCCTATTATTCAACTGCTTCTCTTTAATGTCCTTCTCACACCTCCTTTATGATGGGTTTATTACCTTGCCTATTTCATTATTTACAATGACATAAATTGCAGAAATGAAGTGTTGCTTGTGTTCATTATAATCCATAATTTTATCCATGACATGCTTGCCATCTGTCCATTTGTTTTTCCAACAATCTCGTGCTTTATGTGCTGTGCCAATATCCTTTACTTTTCCTGCCCATCCTCTATTCAAGTTTTCTTTTCTGGAATTATGCCTCAATTAAAATGCTCTCAGATCTCATGGGAACATAGAACACGAGAATGCCATTAGCCATTAGGCCTCTTCGTTATTCAATATGATCGTGGCTGATTGAACACTTCAATGACTTTTATCTACAATATCGTTATAATCGTTTATGCCAATTATAATCAAAGCTTTGTTAACTTCTATTTTAAATTTACTCAAAGACTGAGCTCCCACAGCCCCCTGGGGCAGAGAATTCCCAAGATTCACCAACTTCCGGAGAATTTCTCCTCAATTCAGTCCTAAATACCCACCCTGGTTTTAAGTTGTGTCCCTTGATTCTAGACTCCCCAACTAGAGGATCCATCTTATCTGTATTTATCCCATTAACTATTTTGTAAGTTTCAATAAGATCACCTGTCATTCTTCAAAACTCTAGACAGTACAGTTTACCTAAACTCTCTTCATAGGACTGTCCTGCTGTCCTGAACAAGTATGCCAAACCTTTGTTGCATTCCCTTTGTGGCAATACTATCTTTTCTGACATTAGGAGATTAAACTCCATACAATTACTGCAGTTGCAATTTAACTAAGCTTCTACACAATTGAAGCAAGACTTCTCTACTCCTGTACTCCAATACTCATGCATGCTAGCTTTCATTGACTTATTGACAAGGACACCCAAGTCCCTTTGCACATCTACACTTTCCAACCTCTCAACCTCCAACCACTCACAGACCATTCTTGGGCCATGGGCATTACTGACAGAGCCACATTTATTGTCTGTTCTTCATTGCTGAGGAGATAATGGTGGGTCTTCTTGCATTGAACAACTGAGTGGTTTCCTCACCAATTATGATGGTATTAAGTCAATCATATAATGTGGACTAGACCAAATGTAGACTAGATTCAGAAGAAGTGGCTGCTGCCTCCCCCTAATAAGTATTCACAAAGCAGTTGAGTAATTCCACAAATATGACAATTTTAATAGTGTGTATTTAGTCAGATCACAAATATCTAGTTTATTGATTGAGTTTCATTGTATACTACAATGGATTTGAACTGTAAACCTTTAAGTTCCCGGTTTGGTACCATAACTATACTGATCCAACACTAATCTACTGAATCTATATGGATGGAACTGAGAATAAGAAGTGGGTAATCGCTTTGATGGGATTATACTATAAGCCCCCCAATAGTCAGTGGGGAATTGAGGAGTCAATATGTAGGGAGATTGCAGATGGCTGTAAGAATAATAGGGTTGTAATAGTCGGCGGTTTTACCTTTTCAAACATAGACTGGGACTGCCACAGTGTTAAGGACTTGGATAGGGAGGAATTTGTCAAGTGTGTTCAAGAAAACTTTCTCAATCAATATGTAGATGGCCCTACTAATGATGGGGCAAAACGAGACCTCCTCTTGGTAAATAAGGCAGGGCAAAGTGACTGAGGTGTTAGTAGGGGAGTACTTTAGGACCAGTGACCATAATTCCATTAGTTTTAAAATAGTTATAAAAAAAGGATAAGCCTGAACCACAAGTTAAAGTTCTAAATTGGGGCAAGACCAATTTGATGATTTTAGACAGGAACTTTGAAAAGTTGATGAGGGAGACTGTTCATAGGTAAAGGGACATCTGGCAAATGGGAGGCTTTCAAAAGCGAGATAACAAGAGTTTAGGGACAGCATATTCCTGACGGTGTTAGGGCAATACTGGCAGGAGTAGGTAACACCGGATGACTAGAGATATGGAGGCAGTAGTCAAGAAAAAGAAGGAAGCATACGTAGGGTATGGATAGTTGGGATCAAGTGCATCTTTTGAGGAGTGTTGGGGGGATGTAGGAATATACTTAAGAGAGAAATCAGGAGGGCCAAAAGGAGACATGAGATAGCTTTGGGAGATAATATTAAAGAGAATATAGAGAGATTCTGCAAGTATATTAAGAGCAAAAGATTAACCAAGGAGAGAATAGTACACATTACAGAAGAGGAGGTCTTAAAACACATAAAGGTAGATAAATCCCCAGCACCTGATGAAGTGTATCGCAGGAATCGTGGGAAGCTAGGGATGAATTGCGGGGCCCCTAGCAGAGATATTTGTATCATTGATAGTCACAGGTGAGGTGCCGGAAGACTGGAAGGTGGCTAATGTTGTGCCATTATTTAAGAAAGGCTGCAAGGAAAAGCCAGTGAACTGCAGACCTGTGAGCCTGATGTCACTGGTAGGTAAGTTATTGGAGGGGATTCTGAGAGTCAGAATCTACATGCATTTGGAAAGACAAGGACTGATTAAGGAAAATCAGCATGTCTTTGTGCATGGGAAATTGTGTCTCACAAACTTGATTGAGTTTTTTGAAGAGGTGACCAAGAAGATAGATGAAGACAGAGCAGTAACCGTTGTCTACTTGGACTTAGCCTTTGACAAGGTTCTGCATGGTAGACTGTTTGGTAAAGTTAAATCACATGGGATCCAGGAAGAGCTAGCCAATGGGATACAAAACTGCTTTGATGGTAGAAGACAGACGATGTTGGCAAAGGGTTGTTGTTCAGACTGGAGGTCTGTGACTAGCAGTGTGCCGCAAGGGTTGGTGCTGGGTCTACGATTGTTTTTCAATTATATAAATGATTTGGATGAAAATATCGGAGGCATGGTTAGTAAGTTTGTGGATGACTTCAAAATTGGCGGTTTAGTGGACAGTGAAAAAAGTTATCTAAGATTACAATGTGATCTTGATAAACTGAGCCATTGAGCCGAGGAATAGCAGACGGAGTTTAATACAGATAAATGCAAGGAGTTGCATTTTGGTAAAACAAACCAGGGCAGGACTTACACAGCTAATGGTAAGACCCTAGAGAGTGAGAGAGCGAGAACAGAGACATCTAGGGGGTGCAATTACATTGTTCCTTGAAAGTGGTGTCCCAGGTAGACAGGATGGTGAAGAAGGTATTTGGCATGCTTGCTTTCATGGTCATAGCATTGAGTACAAGAGTTGGGATGTCATGTTACGGCTGTATAGGACATTGTTAAGGCGACATTTGGAGTACTGCATACAATTCTGATCGGCCTGCTGTAGGAAGGATGTTATTAAGCTGGAAAAGGTGCAAAAAAGATTTACAAGGATGTTACTAAGACTGGAGCGTTTGAGGTATAAGGAGAGGCTACATAGACTGGGACCTTTACCCCTGAGCTTGGAGGCTGAGGGGTGAACTTATAGAGACTTATAAAATCATGAGGGACATTGATAAGGTAAATAGCCAAGGTCTTTTCCCCAGAGTAGGGGAGTCCAAAACTAAAGAGGATAGGTTTAAGGTGAGAGGGTAAAGATTTAAAAGGGACCTAAGGGGCAACTTTTTCACACAGAGGGCAATGCATCTTTGGAATGAGTTGCCAAAAGAAGTGGAAGATACAATTACAACATTTAAAAGACATTTGGACAGGTACATAGGTAGGAAGGGTTTAGATGGATATGGGCCAAACACAAGCAAATAGGACTAGTTCAGTTTGGGAAATCTGGTCGGCATGGACAAGTTGGGCTGTAGGGTTTGTTTCCATGCTGTATGACTCTATGACTCTAAACAATAAGCAGACTGACTAACCACAAAAAGCAAGAGAAACCTTTAATGTATAAAGCGTCTGGGATTTCTGGATATCCCAAAATACTTTATAACTTATACGGAGTCAGAATTTAATTCAGGCAACTGGGGTCTTGCCCAGTGGCTGGACAGCCAGCAAGCACCACATCAACTTTTTAGGTGATTTCAGCAGCTTAGAATGGCAGCCTTTTGCTCTACAGTCGAAGCGTTAGGCTAGTCCTTCCCGAGTCTCCTTCTACCTTTTTTGGTCCACCTGAAAAAAATTGCTGTCTGATGAGAATTGGTGCCTCATGAGGACTCATCAATATATAACTTATCTCTAGGGCTTGGTAGTTTACCTTATGTCAAACAATTGTTTGAACTTTTCTAACCCACGAATACAATGTCGATGCCTAATATGTCAGGTGTTTATCTATCCTGCCCATCACTTTAGCCCAAAGTTACATTTTTGATTACCTCACAGTGTCATAGAGTCATATCGCACGGAAACAGACCCTTCACTCCAACCAATCCATGCTGACCATAATTCCAAACTAAACTAGTCCCACCTGCCTGCATTTGGCCCATATCCCTCCAAATCTTTCCTCTTCATGTCCTTATCCAAATGTCTTTTAAATGTTTTAACTGCATCCACCACTTCCCCTGAAAACTTATTCCACACATGAACCATTCTCTGTGTAAAAAACATTCCCCCACATGTCTTTTTTAAAATGTTTCTTCTGTCACCTTAAAAATATGCCCCCTAGTCTTGAAATCCCCCAACGTAAGGAAAAGACACCTGCCAGTCACCTTATCTATGAGGCCACTTTCTCACCCTGGATAGGAAGGGATACAGATGGAATACTCCCTGATACTGGTTCAGGAATGCCTATAGAATTTTATGACCTTTGTACAGAGAGCTCAACCTTTGTGATCTTTATCTCTACCTTGTCTTGGTCCCTAACTGCTTGTAATTGTTTATGTTTTTCTAAAGGGTGAGAGAGAAAATCTACAGTGTGCACTAATTTTGTAAAAGTTCTATATTATTCTGGAAAATACTACTTATTAAAGGCTTTTATTTGTTACACTCAAGGTGGAAATCCTGCTCCTGGGGAGTTACTATCCAAGCGGGTGCAGCCACAGGCAATGCACCCACCTTGATCCGCAAGGGACCTAAGGGTCAAAGTGAGTGAGCACAGGACGGGGCTCAGAAAGAGGGGATTGCAGGAGAGAGTTGTCAGAGGCAAAGGCACCCACCTTCCCAATGTTGGGACTTAGAAATGAGTGCTTTTGAATGGGGATCTCTTCCAGGGACTCTGTAAGCAAACCTGATTCACCTTTCAGCTTCCTACGTGTGATTTACCTCCCCACTACTAGTTGAAAACCAGTGGCACTGGGTTGAGATCTGTAAATGGGCTTCAGTTGCCCACAGTGATCTGGACAGGGAGGCCATCCATTAGCCTTCCTAACCCAAGCTGAATCAAGTGGAGGCAGGAAATGTCTCCACCAGACACCTTGCTGCACAATTAAAAGGCTCTACCTTCAAACTTGACATTGGCTGGGGAGGGGGATTAAATTCTGTTCAATAGTTTTGAACTGTAATCACTGTTATAATGTACAAAAAGCAGCAGCCATTTGGCACTATTGTCAACATTCTCTTCGATTACAATAGCGATGATATTGTTAATGTTAATCTCATTCATTTCCACACAACAAGAAAATGTTTGAAAGGTGAGAACAATTTTAGGTGAGTTAACATAGCTTTGAAAAAGCTCATGACTCAACAACGACCCTGACATTTTAAAAAAAATTTATAGTATGTCTTGTTGAATGCTTATATAGTATGCAAACTTTAGTTCTAATCTCTCTGCGCACTGAATTCTCAGTATATTGCCTGTGGGATGTGTTTGTTTTAAACCCTATCTGTTGTGTGTTTGAAGATTATTATAGCTGATCTGTCATTCAAATTGCTAACCTTCTTATCTTGTTATTGTGGCCTGATTCCCATTTACCTCATTGACTTTTGATATTTCTTTCCCAGGTTGCAATCCTTATCTTTATTTTTTTTCAATTTTTAGATTGAACCTGTGTCGATCGCAGTCCCTATTTCCTAATTATTTTCCAATGCTTCTGTCAGTTGTTTGTTCAACTTAATTTTCCCAGAATGAAATCAAGCGCTAGCAATTTCCTTGTTGGAGTGAAGATTGTTTGTTGAAGCATTCTCAGAAGTCTTTCCCACCTCGACCACATAAAGTATCTTTGTCAAGATTAACCATGGGACAATTAAAATCATCCAATATTGTTCTTACAGAATGGCCATAAATTACTGAAACAATAATGGCAAACTAGTAGTGTTTGCCACCAGTAGTTTCCAGAAATCCAGCTATTTGTGGTCAAGACAGAGGCCACATGATTCCATTTTCTAACATAATTCACAGGAAAATTTACACAAATGAAAAATATTGCATCCCTACCAGGAGCTTCTTCATTGAAATTAATCGCACATCATGAAATTGGGCCACATTTATGAATTAATCTCACCACTATCTTCTGCGGCTCACAACCCAAGTTGTAAGGACCCTGGTGATGATTTTCTTTTTCTATTCATTTGTGGGGTGTGGGCATCGCTGGCTGGCCAGCATTTCTTGCCTGTACCTAGTTGCCCTTGAGAAAGTAGTGTTGAGCTGCTTTCTTGAACTGTTGCAGTCCTCCTGCTGTGGGTTGACCCACAATGCTATTAGGGAGGGAATTCCAGGATTTTGACCCAGCAACAGTGAAGGAACAACGACATATTTCCAAGTCAGGATGGTGTGGCTTGGAGGGGAACTTGGAGGTGGTGGTGCTCCCATATGTCTGATGCCCTTGTCCTTCCAGATGGAAGTGGTTGTGGGTTTGGAAGGTGCTGTCTGAGGATCTTTTGGTGAATTTCTGCAGTGCATCTTGTAGGTAGTACACACTACCGCTACTGAGCATCGGTGATGGAGAGAGTGAATGCTTGTGGATGTAGTGCCAATCAAGCGGGCTGTTTTGTCCTGGATGGTGTCAAGCTTCTTGAGTGTGTTGGGTTGAGTGTGTTGAGTGTGGGAGTATTCCATCACACTCCTGACTTGTGCCTTGTAGATGGTGGACAGGCTTTTAGGAGTCATGAAGTGAGTTACTCACCACAGTATTCCTAGCTTCTGGCCCGCTCTTGTAGCCACTGTGTTTATATGGTGAGTCCAGCTGAGCTTCTGGTCAATGATAACACCCAGGATGTTGATAGTGGGGAATTCAGTGATGGTAACACCATTGAATGTCAAGGGATGGTGGTTAGATTGTCTCTTATTGGTGATGGTCATAGCCTGGCATTTGTGTGGCACAAATGTCACTTGCCTCTTATCAGTCCAAGCCTGGATATTGATCAGATCCAGTTGCATTTGAACATGGACTGCTTCAGTATCTAAGGAGTCACAAAAGTGCTGAATATTGTGCAATCATCAGTGAACACCTCATTTCTGACCTTATGATAGAGGGAAGGTCATTGATGTAGCAGCTGAAGGTGGTTGGGCCTAGGACACTACCCTGAGGAACTCCTGCAGAGATGTCCTGGAGCTGAGATGATTGACCTCCAACAACGACGACCATCTTCCTATGTGTCAGGTATGACTCCAACAAGTGGAGAGATTTCCCCCTAATACCCATTGATTCCAGTTTTGCTAGGGCTCCTTGATGCCACACTCAGTCAAATTCAGCCTTGATATCAAGGGCTGTCACTCTCACCTCACCTCTGGAATTCAGCTCTTTTGTCCACGTTTGAACCAAGGATGTAATGAGGTCAGGAGCTCAGTCGCTCTGGCGGAACCCAAACTGGGCATCACTGAGCAGGTTATTGCTGAGCGGGTGCTGCTTGATAGCACTGTTGATGACACCTTCCATCACTTTACTGATGATCGAGAGGAGACTGATGGGGTGGTAATTGGCCAGGTTGCATTTGTCCTGCTTTTTGTTTACTGGACATACTTGGGCAATTTTCCACATTGTTGGGTAGGTACCAGTGTTGTAACTGCACTGAACAGCTTAGCTAGGGGAGCAGCAAGTTTTGGAGCACAAGTCTTCAGTGCTATTGCTGGAATGTTGTCAGGGCCCATAGCCTTTGCAGTATCCAGTGTCTCCAACTGTTTCTTGATATCACATGGAGTGAATCGAATTGGCTGAAGACTTGTATCTGTAATGCTGGGGACCATCGGAGGAGGCCGAGTTGGATCATCTACTGGGCACTTCTGGCTGAAGATTGCTGCAAATGTTTCAGCCTTATCTTTTGCACTGATGTGCTGGGCTCTTCCATCATTGAGGATGGGGATATTTGTGAAGACTCCTCCCCCAATGAATTGTTTAATTGTCTACCACGATTCACAAGTAAATGTGGCAGGACTGCAGAGCTTAGATCTGATCCGTTGGTTGTGGGACTGCTTAGCTCTGTCTATCACCTGCTGCTTTCGCTGTTTGGTATGCAAGTAGTCCTGTTTGGTGGCTTCACCAGGTTGATACCTCACCTTCAGGTGTGCTTGGTGCTGCTCCTGGCATGCCCTCCTGCACTCTCCATTGAACCAGGGTTGATCCCCTGGCTTGATGGTAATGGTTGAGTAGGGGATATGCCGGGCCATGAGCTTACAGGGTGTGCTGGAGTACAATTCTGCTGCTGTTGATGGCCCACAGCACCTCATAGATGCCCAGTCTTGAGTTGCTAGATCTGTGCGAAGTCTGTCCCATTTAGCATGGTGATAGTGCCACACAACACAATGGAAGTTATTCTCAATGTGAAGGTGGGACATTGTCTCCACAGAACTGTGCGATGGTCACTCTTACTGATATTGTCATGGACAGATGCAACTAATAAGGATGAGGTCAAGTATGTTTTTCCTTCTTGTTGGTTCCCTCACCACCTGCCACAGACCCAGTCTAGCAGCTATGTCCTTTAGGACCTGACCAGCTCAATCAGTAGTACTGTTGCCGAGCCACTCTTGGTGGTGGACATTGAAATCCCCCACCCAGAGTAAATTTTGTGCCCATGCCATCCTCAGTGCTTTCTCTAAGTGTTGTTCAATAGCTGAGGGAGGACGGTATGTGGTAATCAGCAGGAGGTTTCCTTGCCCATGTTTAACCTGAAGCCATGACACTTCATGGGGTCCGGAGTCAATGTTGAGGACTCCTTGAGCAACACCCTTCTGACTGTATACCACTGTGCCGCCAGCGTCTGTACTGTCAGTGGGACAGGATTTCTCCAGGGGTGGTGATGGTGGTGTCTGGGACATTGTCTGTAAGGTATGATTCTGTGAGTATGTCTATGTCAGACTGTTGCTTAACTGGTCTGTGAGACAGCTCTCCCAATTTTG
The DNA here is from genome assembly GCF_021869965.1 of Rhincodon typus. Lineage (NCBI taxonomy): Eukaryota > Metazoa > Chordata > Chondrichthyes > Orectolobiformes > Rhincodontidae > Rhincodon > Rhincodon typus. Next base: position 3,352,921 of record NC_063368.1, read on the forward strand.
GCACTAACCTCCAGATGTTAGTGAGGAGAACTTTGCAGGGTTGACAGGGCTGCTTCTATGTTGTCTGTTCTGGTGCCTAGGTCGATGCCAGGTGATCCATCCGGTTTCATTTCTTTGAGACTTTGTAACGATTGGTACATCTGAGTGGCTTGCCAGGCCATTTCGAGGGCAGTTGAGAGTCAACCATATTGCTGTGGGTCTGGAGTCACATGTAGGCCAGACCAGGTGAGGATGGCAGATTTCCTTCCCTGAAGGACATTAATGAACCAGATGGGCTTTTTGGAAATCGGCAATGATTTCATGGTGATCAGTAGATTCCTAATTCCAGACTTTTTAAAAATTATTGATTTCCAATTCCACCGTCTGCCGGGTCCCCAGGACCTTAGCTGGGTTTCTGGATTAATAGTCTAACGACAATACCACTAGGCCATCGCCGACCCCAACGTGGTTTGAGGTCCTAACATATGGACTAAACAAGACTGTTGAGTCTCACTCGTGCTGGCAGTAAATTGTCCCTGGAGAGTTTTTAAATCTGAAGTAGCTGCATTTTTCAGCCAGACATGCCATCAGTCTACTTTGAATGATAGAAAGTAATAATGTTCAGGATACAAAGTTTAGATTTGATAAATTAGATTAATTTTGCTCAGAAAATAAATTTAGAATGCAGTGTGTGTAAGAATATTTGGACATTTCACTCACCTACTCCGCCAGTCCCTCATTATTAATTATTTCAAGAACTGATACATCAAACCAAAGGTACCTAAGTTACAATATCCTCCCCTGTAGGTCATGAAATATTTGTTCCCTCAAAATTTTTTATTTCTTTCCTATCTCTCTTTTTTCTCTCTTTCTCAATCCACCCTCTTTCTTGTTCACCTATTTCTCTTTCTGTATCTATTTTGACTCAAATTCATCCTATTTTCAACAACATATTGAAGGAACAATGACATGGTTCCAAGTAAGGCTGGTGATGGGAACTTGCAGGTGATGGTTTTCTTTCTTTGTCCTTTTAGGCAGTAGAATCATAGAATCCCTACAGTGTGGAAGCAGGGCATTTGGCCCATTGAGTCCATACTGACCCTCAGAAGATTATCCTGCCCAGATCCACCCACCTACCCCATCCCTGTATCTCTGCATTTCCCATGGCTAACCCACCTGACCTGCCCATCCTTGAGCACTATGGGCAATTTAGCATGGCCAATCCACCTAACCTGCGTATCTTTGCACTGTGGGAGGAAAGCAGAGCACCCGGAGGAAACCCATGCAGACAGGGGGAGAGCATGCAAACTCCACACAGACAGTTGCCCAAGAATGGAATTGTACCCGGATTCCTGGTGCTCTGAGACAACAGTGCTAACCACTAAGCCACTGTGTCACCCGTACGGCTATTATGTTTGGATGGTTGTAAGGACAGTTGCTGCAGTATGTCTTCTTGATGATACAGACTGGTGCCACAGTCTGAAAGTAGAGGTGGGAGTGAATGTTTAAGGTACCTTCAAGTGGTTTGCTTTATCCTATTGGTATTGAGTTTCTTGAGTGTAGTTGTAGCTGCACTCATCCAGACAAGTGGTGAATATTCCAGGACACTCTTGATTAAATAGTAAGGCATTGGGTAACCAGGATATGAGTCTTTTGCTGCAGGAAATCCAGTCTCTGACCCACTTGTTGTAGCCTCAATATATTTGGCTAGCCCATTTAAGGTTATTGGTAAGTGCTGACCCTCCAGGATGTGGATGGTGTGGGAATTTGTGATGTTACTGCAATTGAATGTCAAAGGGAGATGGCTGCACTGTCATGTGAGACGGTCATTATTTGGCACCTAATTGACACAAACTCTTAACTTACTTTACTCTCCATAAGGCCTTAAGAAATAGGAACAGGAGTAGCCGTTCGGCCTCTTGATCCTGCATCACCATTCAGTTTTATTATGGCTGATCTGACATTCGTCATATCCACTTTCCTGCCCTTTCCCCATAACCCTTGATTCCCACATTGATCAAGAATGTGTCTGTCTTAATCTTCAATATACACAAGGACGCTGTCCCCACAGCTCTCTGTGGCAAGCGGTTCCACAATGCCTCAACCCTCACAGAACAAATTCCTTCTTATCTTATTCTTAAATTAGCACACCTTTATTCTGAGATTATGCCCTCTGGTCCTAAACTCTCTAATGAGGGGAAACATTGTCTTCAGATTTACCCTGTCAAGCCCCTTAAGAATCCTCTATGTTTCATTGAGATCACTTCTCATTCATTTAAACTCCAATAAGTAGAGTCCCAACCTGTTTGCTGAAAAGACAGCCTCTCCATGCTAGGGATCATCCTGGTGAATCTTCTCTGAACTATCTCCAATGAATTAATATCTTTCCTTAAATAAGGAGACCAAAACTGCTCACAATACTCCAGTTGTGGTCTTACCAGCATCTTGTACATTTGCAATTCGGCTTCCCTACTTCAAAACTCCAACTCCCTTGAAATAAAGGCCAACATTCCATCAGCCTGCCTGATTACCTGCTGCACCAGTGTGTATACGAATAGATTCAAGAACAGCTTCTCCCCCACTGTTATCAGACTTTTGAACGGACCTCTCAAATTTTAATTCTGATCCCTTCCTCTCCACACCTTCTCTGCAGATGTAACACTGTATTCTGCACTCTGTTCTGCTGCCCTGATGCACTTTGTATGGTACAATCTGCCTATGTAGCATGCAAAATTACACTTTTCCCTGTCTCTCTATATATGTGACAACAATAAATAAATCAATCAATAGATCCTATATCATAACAACTAGATGTAGGTAACGTGGTACTGTAAGATTTAACAGATTTTCTGATACATAGATATATTACAGTCACAGGCACTTCCTGGGCTAATACTAAACTGTTCGATTGTAAGTAATTCACCAAAATATCATGCCAAGTGGCTCCAATTAATATGGAGTCTGAGACCTTTATAATCTCAGGTCACATTCGATGATATGGTGATGGTAGAATGAGCATGTCTGCTAAAGTATACTGCATATTGGCTGTGAGACATAACACAAAACTGTTAACTCCTAACTTCTTACAGTTCTGATGAAAGGGAATTGATTTGCCTGTGCAAACAAGGTGGAGATAGAGGCATTAAAATTATGAAGAGTGTAGCAGGGAATTTTACTAATGCTGGGTAAGGCAGCAGACAATTCAATTCTGCAAAGGCCTTTTTACCAGGATTAGCCCCTTGCTGAGTAGAGAGGACATTGGCTGAATGTAAGAAGCCTTCCAGTGGCAGCTTAGAGTTGGGTGAAAGTGTGTTTTCTCTCTGCAGGCAGGGAACATTGCATTCACAGCTCTGCAAGGAGATTTCCCTTTATCAGTGGCAATTTGATTTTTAATTGATTATCAATGGGCCTGCCTTCAGTAGGCTAGAGGGCTCCTTCCTTCCCCATGAGTAGCAGCATTCCTGGTGGTATTGCTGAGGCTCCATGGAACATTAAATGGCTGTGGGGTTGCATTCCCTGCCATCTTTTTTGGTGGTGAGAAGGGAAACCTTGCCACTCTAAAAGCCCTGCTCATTAACTACGTTCCTGTCTCCACATATACAGTCATGGAGCTGTATGGCACTGAAACAGACTCTTCAGTCTAACCCATCCATGCTGACCAGATTTCCTAGATTAATCTAGTCCCGTTTGCTAGCATTTGGCCCGTATCCCTCTAAAGGTTTCCTATTCATGTACCCATTCAGATGCCTTTTAAATGTTGTAATGCCCACCACTTCCTCTGGCAGCGCATTCTATACACACACCATCCTGTGCGTGAGACAGTTGCCCCCTAGGTCCCTTTTAAATCTTTACCCTCTCACCTTAACCTATGCCGTCTAGTTCTGGACTCCTCTACCATGGGGAAAATACTTCGACTATTCACCCTATCCATGCCCCTTATCATTCTATAAACCTCCATAAGGTCACCCATCGGCCTCCAACACTCCAGGGAAAATAGCCCCAGCCTATTCAGCCTCTCCCTATAGCGTAGACCGTCCAATCCCAGCAACATCCTGAGTATTGCTGACTATTTCTAGCATTTATTATGTTTATTCCCATAATTACATATGTAACAACAGATTTTAATTCTTGCCTTAACGCATTAACTAGGAACTTGTCCATTTCCCTCTTTCATTTTTTTTAAATTTTGAGTTTTATTGAAATGATTCAGAACTCAAGTCTTCACTTTCCAATAACATGGAAACATTAAAAAGATAATGCAGTACAAACATCAAATAGAATAAGCAAATTTACAGAGGCATTCTTGTGTAAAAATTGCAGGATGCATAGAATCAGATCAATGTAAGATAATTTTGCAACTGTAATAAGAACATTATTGGTATAATAAAACTAAAGCAATAAACGTGCTGAGACAACAAGGTGCAGGGCTGGATGAACACAGCAGGCCAAGCAGCA
>NC_063368.1:3362354-3378292 GCF_021869965.1 Rhincodon typus
TGCTGCTTGGCCTGCTGTGTTCATCCAGCCCTGCACCTTGTTGTCTCGGATTCTCCAGCATCTGCAGTTCCTACTATCTCCAATAAACGTGCTGTACTGGTTTAAATCTCATAACCAAAATTTCCGCGAATGTCTAGACGTTTCTGTCTGCAGAATGTGTTTTGTCTCAACTCCATTTCTCTGTCTTTCTGCTGATCCAAAGAATTATAGTATATCAAGTATATCAAGGGCAAAGGAGTATCTAGGGAGAGAATAGGTCCCCTTGAAGATCAAGGAGACCATCTATGTGTGGAACCACAGTAGATGGGTGAGATCCTAAACAAATATTTCACATCCATATTTGTGGCGAAAGACATGAAAGCTAGGAAACTCAGGGAAATAAATAGTGATGTCTTGCAAAGAGTCCACATTACAGAAGAGGAGGTGCTCGATGTCTTAAATTGTATAAAGATAGATAAATCCCTGGGACATGATCAAGTGTATCTCAGGACATTGTGGGAAGCTAGGGAAGAAATTATGGGACTTCTAACAGAGATATTTGTATCGTCGACAGCCATAGATGAGGTGCCTGAAGACCGAAGGGTGGCTAATGTTATGCCATTATTTAAGAAAGGCTGCAAGAGAACTACACTCCAGTGAGCCTATCTTCAGTGATGGTTAACTTGTTGGAAGAGATTCTGAGAGACAGGATCTTTATGCATTTGGAAAGGCAAGGACTGTTTGGGGATAGTCAGCATGTCTCTGTGCATAGGAAACTGTATCTCATAAATTTGATTGAATTTTTTGAAGAGGTGACCAAGAAGATAGATGAAGGGACAGCAGTACATGTTGTTTACATGGACTTTAGCAAGGCCTGCGATAAGGGTCTGTACAGTAGATTGTACAGACCTTAGTAAGATTAGATCACATGGGATCTAGGGAGCGCTGGCCAACTGGAAACAAAATTGGCTTGACAGCAGGAGACAGACGGCAGTGGTAGAGAATTGTTGTTCAGACTGGAGGGCTGTGATCAGCGGCCTGCTGCAAGTGTTAGTGCTGGGTCGACTGATGTTCATTATTTGTATAAACAATTTGGATGAGAATACAGGAGATATGGTTAATGAGTTTGCGGATATCACCAAAATTGGTATAATGGACCAAGTTATCTAATGAAGAAATTTATCTAATGAGTACAACAGGGTCTTGAGCAGCTAGGCCAGTGGGCAGATGGAGTTTAATTTAGATAAATGCAAGGAGTTGCATTTTGGTAAGACAAACTAGGGTGGGACCTACAAATTTAATGGTAGGGCCCTGGGGAGTGTTGTTGAACAGACAGAGCCAGGAATTCAAATATGTAGTTCCTTGAAAGTGACTTCACAGGTAGACAGGGTGGTGAGGAGGGTATTTGGCATGCTTGTCATCATTAGTCAGAGCATTGAGTTGGGATATCATATTACGGCTGTACTAGACATTAGTAAGGCCACATTTGGGGTACTGCCAAAGTTTAATGGGTCAGACAACCAATAAGAAGCCAATTCAAACGATCAAGTTGAGAAGAAATGGGCATACACTTAACTTTTAGCAGAGAGGCATAGAGTCATACGGTGCGGAAGCAGACCCTTTGCCCCAATTCATCCATGCCAACCAGGTTTCCTGAACTGAACTAGTCCCGTTAGCCTGCATTTGGCCTAAATACCTCTAAACCTCTCCTTTCCATGTACCTGTCCAAATGTCTTTTAAATGCTGTAATGTTGTAATTGTACTTGCCTCTACCAGTTCCTCTGGCAGCTCATTCCTTATGTGCAACCACCTTCTGTGTGAAAAAGTTGCCCCTCAAGTCCATTTTCAACCTTTGCCCTCTCACCTTAAACCTATACCCTCTAGTTTTGGACTCCCCTACCCTGGGAAAAATACCCATCCACGCCCCTCATGATTTTATAAACCTCTGAGGTTACCTCCTCAGCCTCCTACTCTCCAGGGTAAATAGTCCCAGCCTATCTAGCCTCTCCTTATAACTCAAACCTTACAGTCTCAGTAACATTCTTGTAAATTTTTTTTGCACCTTTTCAAGTTTAATAACATTCTTCCTATAGCAGGACAACCAGAATTGTACACAGTACTCCAAATGTGGCCTTACCAGTGTCTTGTACAGCCATATCATGATGTCCCAACTCCTGTACTCAATGCTGTGACCGATAAAAGCAAGTGTGCTAAATGCCTTCTTCACCACCCTGTCTACCTGTGATGCCACTTTCAAGGAACTATATACCTACATCCCTAGATCTCTCTGTTCGACAACATTCCCCAAGGCCCTACAATTAACTGTGTAAGTCATGCTCTGGAATATTACTGAATAATATTACTTGAATATTACTGAAGAAAAAAGGTTTCATCTTGCATTCATCAGGACACTGAAGTGCAAAGTCAACTTTGTCAACCAATCAGCATCCTTTCTCCTATATTGTGATGGTTTGAAATTTGGCATTCTCGTGTTTGTCCTAATGAATGCTAGATGAAAATCTTCAAGAACATTCTTTCCTGCAATATTCAGCTTCTGTAATGTCGCTTTTGGCCCTTGACTCACTCAACTTTTGTCATTCTCTTTCTGCTGTATGTCCTCCAAACTATTCCCTCTGCTCCTTTCACATCAGTTCCTCAATCCCTCTGACCCACCACTGACAGTCCTCTTCCAAGCATGACACTCTTGCCCTCAAGAATTCTTATGCTGTTCCTCCTGCTTTTCTGTATTCCTCCCTGCTTCCTCTCTGTATTTCATGACTTGTGTTCCCTGAAAATGTTGTGGCCTAACTACAAGATGAATAACAATTAGTTGTCACTTGTACTGTACAATGAACAACACGGTAAAATGCAGTGAAAAGTTTCAACTGTCATCACAATTGGCACCATTTGAATATTTTCAAGAATAAAAAGATAAATCTGAAAGCAAGTCCATCTTCATTCCACTGCCTCCACCATGTGTCCTGAGTCCTGAGCCCTGAGCTGGCTGACCGACAAAACACATGCCGCCACTAGTGTCGGAGTCACCACTCTTCAGGCCACTCTTCTTCTCTGACTCCACCTCGCCGTCAGGCCGCCGATTTGGGGCCAATGTTGGACCCACACTCGCCCTGCAACCAGGGCCACTGCCACCACCTCACCAATAGCCAGGTGACCCCAGCTCTGGGCCTACCACAACCAGGAACTGCCACCGCTGCCGCACCGATAACCAGGAGTCCCCACTCTGGGCCTACCGCAACCAGGAGTCTCTGGCTCCGTTGCCACTGCCTCGATGACACCTGGAGTTCCTGCTCCATGCCTACCAATAACAAGGAGTCACTGGGTCTGCCATCAGGCCAGGCTGCCACTTTGTCAAGAAACCTGCTCCGGCTGCTCTCTTCAGCAATGTTACCTTCTCCGCCACTGCCAACAGGAAGAAAATGAAGAAAGAAAAAGAAAAAGAAAGAAGACAGAAAGGGTAATGAAAAGGGGGAGGAAGTGGCCGCCTGGAGTGGACGAGGCCAGGAGTCCAAATGCTGCCTATCTTGCTGGCGCCACCATCTTGGAACCTGAAGAGAGAATAGAGTGAACTGCAGAAACCAACAAAGTCTGGATTAAGATAAGAAGAACTTACAAATGTGCGCAAATATTTGGGAGTACTGTTGGATTCCAGGAGTGATTTCTTTAGACAGAGGGTAACCAGCAAGTGGAATGGGTCTATCAGGAAGAGTGGTTGAGGAGGACATTCTAGCCTTGCTCAGGAAACAGTTCAGTATTGCCTTAGAAAAATGGGTGAAGGTGAGGTTAAATGGGCCATATGTCACATAAATTTGAACCAACTTTATGCTGATGGGGTAGAACAGCACATTTCTAGAAAACATGTATGTCCTTGGCTCCCACTGCATGGCCACTAATGGACCTCAAGAATGTCAAATACCCCTGCCAATTCTTTTTGGCACACACATATTAACACAAAATATTTAAACACAATACATAGACTTAACCAAACCTGTAAAGCTCATACACCAGCTGGAGGAGCTAAACAGGTTAAGGGAAAAATTGGGTGATTTTCACCAGGCTGCCCTAGTGACTCTTTTGCCCTCTGTCCTCAGACATCAATGCATCAGTTTGGTTGAGAGCAGTATGCAATGTGTATTAGTCAGCCTGTATGATGTTGTGAGATAGTGTTAGGGAATCATAAAGGACACACAAAATGGCTAGTCAGTCATTTCCCCATTGCACACACTCATACAAACATTTCCACCACAACTCACCTCAGAATATGGCCAGAACTCCCCTCCCATTTTTCTTGCTTCGATGATGCTAAATTCTTTGTGAGGGTGGCATGAGGAGAAATTCATTTTGAATTTAGATAGATGTTGGAGCAAAAGGCACTTTAAAATACTGGACAACATGGTGTCCAATTCAACTCAGGTATTGGATAGAGGACAGGTTACCTGAAATCTGGGCTATCTAATATATAACCAGATGAATGACCACCCTCACTCCCTCAGTCATGTGGACTATCGAAAAGTAATATCAAAAATCCCATGGTGCTGAAAATTGTGCTTTGTGTGCTTTTGGTTTTATATGCCCTCTGTATTTCTTCATGTCTGAATATCTACTGATGGAAACACAAGTAGAGATCATAAGACTAGAAGAAATAGGAACAGGAATAGGCTGAGCTTGGTCAGCCATTGGATAAGATCAAGAGATCTATGATAAGGTGGTCAAGGACAGAAATTGTGAGGCTTCATTGCAAATAGGGAGTCTCACAATATGGGTATTTAAGTACAGAACTGGAGGTATAATCAGCCTTATCACTGAGTGCCCAGTCAGACTGCACAGCGACAGGAGTCACTGGTTATCTGCCCTTCAGTACCTCAATATGAATATCAATGCCATAAAAACACTGCCTGCATTGCTCAACTTGTGATTTATGACAACATTACGTATATTGAAAAAATGGTTTATCCCAAAGATCCAGCAAATTATCCAAATATGTCAGAAAATTATTTTGAATGCCTCAAAGAGTGATTCTCTTCATTTGTACCATGGTCTATCTTACTATTTCTGTGAAATAAATGTGAATCAATCTACTACTTTAAAGCTGACTATTGGTTGGATATATAGTATTTGCTGCTTCTCAGACTTAACTACATAGAATGTTGAGAATACTTAAAGTGAACTCTAGTACAATGTATTGGTAATTTAAAGTAAGTGTTAATCCAATGGCAGGTTGTGTTGATCATGGTACATTTGAAAGTGGGAGGAGGATTGATATTTTCTTTCTGCTGTCAGCACAAGTTAATGCTGTCAGGAAAAAAAATTCAAACCTTAATGATGCCACCAGCTTCGTGGAGTAACTTTTGCTGCTGCGGCTCTCCTTTGCATATTGTCGAAACACTCCTTCGTTTTCCTTTTCTCAAGTCTTCTAAGGAAATAAAAGCCTTGAGGCCACAAAGATAGACAGACAACCTATTAGGTCCCTTCCAACATCAGTCTGGAACTCCTATAGAGAGATAATACAGAGTGAATTGGGGACAGTACTTTTGTCAGATGTTCCTTACCTTTTGCAGAGCGCTACCGAAATGCTTTGCCTAAGAAACAGGACCTTGTACTTTCATCCCAGCTTTTTGTAGCTTTGCATATAATGCTGCAGTGTCTATGGTGTACTACAATTTTCCTCTTCACAAGTCACAATCACCTTCTTCCTTTATCTTGTGTCTGAAAGCTAAAGTCTTGTCCCTCACATTGCAGATTAAGCAGCTTGATTTCTGTGACACCTGTTTTGTGCTGTCATTCTCCAAGATCCTCAGTTAATTTTATTCCCCTTTCAGTTTTCAAACATAAATTCAATCCAGCCCATCTCAAAATACCAAAAGTCCTGTCCCTCTCCTATTCCCATGTCTCTGATAAGCGTGCAGGTAAATTTTCAGTCTTTTCTAATGGTCATGTTGAGGTCTTGAAGAGTGCTGTTGCCATGCGAGTCCTGTCTTTTAGTTCAATAACTTCCTTTAATGTGGCATTCCAAAGGCTTCATGGCCCAATGATTTAATGATGAAATGTTTTATAAGGAGTCAATTTGAAACTTCAATATCTTGTGATCACATCTGCTATAGTTCTATGTTTGCTTACACAAACTTGCTACTCTTACCACCATGGCTGGGAAACTAGGTACAGATTTTGCTTATTTAAAGATATGTTACAGGATTGCACATCAGTCAGATTTCTTACAGAAAAGCACAGCTGCACAATCGAATCTATAACGAGATTCTGGATTGGCCATTAGACACGTTTTACATCCTGGTTACTTGCTTATTTGCATGTTCCCTCCTAAAGTGATATCCCAGCTTAGCGATTTACAACCAGGCCCCTCTGCTCCACATCCCTCCCAGGTAGCCGGGAACAATGGGGACACTTGCGCATCTGACTGGTAATTCATTGTCGCTGGTCAATTACAACGTGATGCAGTGTTTCTGTTGCCAATTCTTCACCAGACTTTTGGTACAGTGCCTTTTAAAGAGCTGTCCGTTTTCTTAATTCAAAGGAACCCATGCTGTATAAACTGTGAACGTTCTATAACCACTGAACTTCTATTGAGCAAACAACATTTTATATGAGCTGACCTTCGCACTCAGCCTCATATAATATCTCAGAAGGAAAGCTTTAGGATGACATTTTAATGTACCTCGCGGGTGCACTTCCTGTACTCTTCAAAGTTTGAGAGAAGGACGATTGAAGTGTTTTAACAATACAGCGGGGAAATGAGGCGATTGTTAAGTTTCTGTTTGTGGATCATAGTTGCAGTCCCTGAGAATTTAACCTTGAACTCCTATAATAAATGCACCAAAGATTTGTTTACAGTTAATGTGATCCTATTGAACGATTCGCACTCTCCTTGGGCTTTGCATAACATTCGTCCGTTAATAAAAGATCGAATTCAACACATTCAAAGCAGATTTAACGAGAAAGGTAAGATACAGGTTTTGCTTCGTCTTTACTATGTTACAATGCAGGTCCTCATTTTGCAAAAATATTGCAGGGGCTCTGAAGAAAATAGAAAAGATTCCGAAAGATGACATCAAAATTAGGACATTGTGACTATTGGCAAAGACTAAATAGGCTGGGGCTGTTTCCTCAGAATGGACAAAACTGAACAGAGACCCAGTTCTTTCAAATTGCGAAGGAGCATGAATGATAAGAGGACGTTTCCTCTTTTGGGGAGACCAAAACTTGGGTCAGAAGCATTAAATAGTTACTAAGAAGTCCAACAATGAATTCAGCAGAAATGTCTTTTACCTAGAGTGTTTAGAATGTCAGATCTGTTACCACACAGAGTGTTTGAGGCAACTACAGTCGAAGAAGAAACAAGGAAAACCGATAAGGGAGAAAGAAATATAATAAAATGGTGGAGAGATGTTTGTATGGAGCACTAATAATGGATTGTTTCAGTGCTGAATATATTAGTTAATATTCAATATTGGCCAGTATTCGGTGTTGTAGTGGTTTGTACACTGTACTTTCCCTTCAAATCTACTCTTAGTCTAGTCATTCTTATGGAAAAGAAAATACATGTAATCAAGTTATAGAATCCCTACAGTGTGGAAGCAGGCCATTTGGCCCAGCAAGTCCACAACAACCCTCCAAAGAGCATCCCACCCAGACCCACTCTAACCCCATAACCCTGCATTTCCCAGCCTAATCCATCTAACCTGCACATCCCTGGACACTTTGGGTAATTTAGCATGGCCAATCCACCTAACTTGCATATCCTTGCACTGTGGGAGGAAACTGGAGCAGTCGGAGGGAACCCACGCCGACACAGGAAGAACATGCAAACTCCACACAGTCACCCAAGGCTGGAATCGAACCCAGGACCCTGGAGCTGAGTGGCAGCGGTGCTAAGGTGCTGGTGAATTGTGCCTTATAGTTTGTTTGTGGGCAACATGGAGGTCTTCTGGATCAAGCAACGTGTTTAGATAAGGGAAGTGATGGCATAGTGGTATTATCACTGGACTGTTAATCCAGAGATCCAGATACCATTCGGGGGACCTGGATTCAAATACTGCCATGGCAGATGGTTGAATTTGAATTCAATAAAATATCTGGAATTAAGAATCTAACGATGACTGTGAATCCATTGCAGATTGTCGGAAAAATCATCCAGTTCACTAATGTCCTTTAGGGAGGGGAAGCTGCCATCCTTACCTGGTCTGGCCTACATGTGATTCCAGACCCACAGCAATGTGGTTGACTCTTAACTGCCTTCTGGGGATGGGCAATAAATGCTGCGTGGCCAGTGACGCTCCTCATCCTATGAATGAATAAAGAAGAACCGACCAAGAATCCACTCTGGTTTCCATGTTGCGTTGTTCTGATGGCTTGACAAAATTTTGTAAAATCACAATCCGTGGCAGGTTGGGCAGTTAACAAGGCATTTAACAATCAATGTTGAGTGTCAATTGGGAACTCGTTGCTACCTAGTGAGAATCTCACCATGCCACAAGATGTGCTGAGATAATCTTGACATTAAGTTGTGCATTGCCAATATCTCACCCAATTCTACCACTCATCACACCATAGCCCACCTCACAGAGCTTGGTAAGATTCTGTCCTCTATTTCTTTCAAAATGTTTGGCCACCAGACTGATTGCTGAGTTGTTGCTCTACATGTTGTGATTACTTCATGCCCACCATTATGTTGTTTTAAGATTTCTTCCCTCATGGACTCTGATGTCACCAAACTGTGGTCACAAACCAGAAGGCCATCTATGAGTGTTAAATGCTGGATACAGTTAAATGCTGCTTATGTACATGTTACGTCTTCAGAACTTGATCTGTTGGACAATATCTGGACCTTTTGGACAAAGATCTTTGTGCCCTCCTCATCTGCTTTCTGAGCTGCATGCATTTCTCTTAGCTTCATCTCTGTAGCCTCTAACGTACTGGTAATTCCGGTGGTAAGTGTGTCTGCCTCAACACCGAGGATTAAATTTTCTTTCTCGGCCTAACCCACTGTTGTCCTTGATAGTGCATCAAGGCCAGGTATAACCAGCACCTTGCCTTTTTCTCTTAAAAAGCTTTGGGAATTCAGGACAGAATTCTTTGCCAAATTATTTCCTTGGCTGTTTATGCAGCATATCATGAGTAGCTGTGTTGAACTGTTAGTGCTTTGTGCTGGGTTCTTAGCTTCTAAGAACCCTATAGTAAACTTGCTCTGTTACACAAAGTTCTCTGGCGTGGGTGTCTCTGCTGTACTGTGTAGCTGTTCTTAATATGGAGTAAGAGTCACTCTCTCTCGTAATGTAAGCTCTATTCACACAAAGGTATTAATACAGTTCAATAGTACAGTATTTCTTCAGAGCCACATGGACTCTTGGTATTCCTTCATATTTCTTCTCTGCTGCTCTGATATCAGTATCATCTGACCGTGACATAATTGTCATTAGTGTATGCATTTTCCAAAGCCTATAATGGCTGCAGTCAGATGACGAATAAAATGATGGACAACTTTAACAGCAGCTGTAAGGTGAGGGTATGAGAAGGCTGTTAAGCACAGAAGATGAAGAAATGTTCAGTAGGAAGCTTGTGATCTAGACTGCCTGCCATTCAGCAACCATTGATTTGAAGATCTATTAATTGCAATTTGAAGTTACTGATTGTCATTCAGTCATCTATAGATGACCTGGCCAGAAGAGACAAATCAAATCACAAATAATTTTGAGATATTTTACCTGCAAGGTATTGTACCCTCAATCCAAGGATTTAGTCAGAACAAAATGGCAGGACTGTGTCAAAGTCACTGTGAAAGATCAGAAAATCAGTAGAAAATCTACGCAAAGGTTTCCAATGAAATAAACACGTAAGCAATTACATGTTTCACCAATGAAGTTGTCTTTTGTGTGAGCTGTTCCTCTATACTAATTGTTAGATTCATGGAGAGTTTTTCTCCGTGAGGCCACTCGAGTTCCCCGCTGCATTTTACCAAACTTACCACATTAAGTACATTCTCTAGCCCTCTCATCCGACTCGAGCCCCATTTTACCACTTGCCATAACCAGAACAACTCATCACTGCTTGGATAGCTTAGAATGGGTCAGCATCCCTGATGAGGAAGGGTCACTGGACCTGAAACATTAACTCTGTTTTTTCTTTCACAGATGCTGCCAGACCTGCTGAGGTTTACCAGCAACTTTGTTTTTGTCCCTGATCCTGACACCATCTTTAAAGGCTATTATTAGTCTGTAGCTGCCCAGCACGTTTCCTGACATTTGCCCTGGATATGGCAGGCATGGCAAAATTTGAACCTCATCTTGCAAAAGGGCCTTTGCAGTCTTGATGCACAGGGTGTTGCAGAGACAGGATGTCTTCTTCCCCCAGGACTAGCAGAAAAGCTCATGATACCAAACCATGCCTGCCTGGTCCCAGGTTGCCACCTGGGTCAGTGCAGTCTCAGCTGTCTGGAAGAATGCACATAAACATGGGAAGAACCTGCACTCCACCAGTGTAAGTGACTTCATATTCTGTCCAGTACCTCGCAGTCACTCTACTCTGATATCATACCCATCTCCCACAAAGGGTCATAATCTACGGCTCTCACTTGTCTTGTCAACATGCTCTTCACCCGAACACCATTAACCCTGCATGTTTTCTGTACTGCCTAACCACTTGGTCAGGACACCTCCCCACCTACACCTATAGTAACAGCTGTGCCAACCACTTTCATCTCCCTTAAAACCTGCCTCTTTCTTATTCCAGGAGGAATACAGATCATAATAATGTCGAGTCAAGATGGGTGTTAGGCTGTCCAACATTCATTCCTCACCCCTTATAAGGATAGGATCCAGACTCTGACACTGCTTAGGTGTAGCTGACTTTGCCCCGACTGACCATGTCCAGGCCTCTGACCTGGAATCAGAAGCTGCCTTTGACTTACTGTGCCTGGACCCCCAACCAAAGACTATCTCTGTTGTTTTGACAGAGGACTCCTGACAACCATGACAAGCTTCATGTTTTTGTGTCTGCACTAAATGGCACAGTAATACTGTGAGCCTGATACCTCTGCTGGAGTAATGATCTGCCCATTTATTTTAAAGCATAGTTTTCTAATTAAAAAGACCATGGAGTTACAAGGGATCATCAAGAGTTGGGGTTTGATGGTAGGCACCTTGTTAGACAAAGGCAATGTGTGATAACCGGCTTCATTTGCGATAAGGCCTGTTACTAGACGCTGCAGATGTTAGCAGTGATCTGCCATGGAAGCTTCTGCACTCCCACCCATTAGTACTGAGACATGTATGTTTGCAGGAAACACCAAAGTTGGTGGCAGAGTAGTCAGTGAAGAAGGTTTTCTAAAATTACAAAGGGATCTTGATCAAATGGGTCAATGGGTTGAAAGATGGCAGATGGAGTTCAGTCTGGATAAATGCGAGGTGTTGCAGTTTGGTACAACAAACAAGGGTAGGGCTTATACAATTAATGGTAGGGCCTTGGGTAGTGTTGTAGAACAGAGGGACGTGGGGGTTCAAGTACATAACTTTTTGAAGTTTGTGTCACATGTAGACAGGCCAGTTAAAAAGGTATTTGATAAGTTTGCCTCATTGCTCAGTCCTTTGCGTATAGGAGTTGGAAAGTCATGTTGAGGCTATATAGGACACTGGTGAGACCTCTTTTGGAATACTGTGTCCAGTTCTGGTCGTCCAGTTATGGAAAGTATATTATTAAGTTGGAGAAGGTTCAGAAGAGATTTACCATGATGTTGCTGGGTAAGGAAGGTTTGATTTATAAAGAAAGGCTGGATAGGCTAGGTCCTGTTCCCATATCCACTGTATTGTGGGTCTCGACTCCTTAAGGTCAAATAAGAGCTATGGGGTAAGGCCCAAAAAAGGCTTGAAGCAAAAAATGCTATGAACATCCAAGTAGGCTCTGAATATGTGAATGTGATTCGCCCCGAGATGCAGCATGGTCGAGTCCATGAACTAGGTGCATGTTCCTGAGCTCAGAGTGTCCTTGCTGCAGCATAGAACATAGAACAGTACAGCATAGTACAGGCCCTTCGGCCCACGATGTTGTGCCGAACTTTTACCCTAATCCTAAGGTCTAACTAACCTCCACCCCTACCTTATACTATCACCCATATGCCTATCTAATAGCCACTTAAATGCCCCTAATGAGGCCGACTCCACTACCCTCTCCAGCAATGCATTCCATGTCCTGACCACTCTCTGAGTAAAGAACCTGCCTCTGTCGTCTCCCCTGTATCTACTTCCACTCACTGTAAAACTATGTCCCCTCATAATAGCTACCTCCACCCTAGGAAAAAGTCTCTGGCTGTCCACTCTATCTATACCTCTGATCATTTTGTACACCTCTATCAAGTCACCTCTCATCCTTCGTCGTTCTAAAGAGAAAAAGAGAAAAAAGCATGGTGAAGATAGTTGCCGTTTGCCCAGATGTTCAGCACTGAAGTGTAGAAGCATACTGTAAGTGGATCAGAGATATGCCATAAGGATTCTTAGAGGCTTGCCAGATGGCAATGTCCATATGGGATGTGGTGTGCATAAGGCCAGTGCCTGTGTGCTTGCCGTGTGATGTTGGTGCCTGGTGTCTGACATGGAGCACCTTTGGAGCAATCGGCAAGCTGAAGTCACCAGGTACTGCCTCTAACTTCAATGTCGAGAATTCTTGACATATAGTTTCCCTTAACAGCTGGTCTGATAGAAAGCTGCACATTAATGAGGTAAGATCTGCAATTAATATTCATTAACAAGCAACAATCCTCCTTAATAGGCAGCACACCAGCTGCCCAGCAAGAATCTCATCTCGACACCTGGAACTTCTTCTGAAGAGTCGTACCACGCTCAACATGTTAACTCTGTTTCTGTCTCCACAGATGCTGCTTGACCGGCTGAGTTTCTCCAACATTCTGTGTTATTTATCTTTGAGAAGATGCTGTTCAAATCTCTCAAAATATGGCAACAGCTTGAAAGACACTTTGCCCATTTGGCACTTTACCCACCTTCAGTATATCTCTGCTGTCAGCCTTAAAAATAGATGTGAGCAACCCATACAGCACTGCTGTTCGCATCTGCTGAGGAGCAAAAGTGGAGGCCAACCGCTGCCAATTACATCTACTGCCTTATTCTTCATCCCTCACAGTGGGGATAGACACTTAAATCGACCAGGAAGGAACCAAGACCCACAATAGTGCATATGGGAAGATGACCAGGTCTCTTCATATGTCTGAGCACTAATGGGCAAGAGGGCTTAGGCTGCCATGGCAGATCACTGTAGCTTCCTATAATGTACTTCATCCAAAATGGAGCAGGTTAACCCACGTTGCCTTAGTCCAACAAGGTGCCTGCCATCATATCTCCAAGTTGTGGTGATCTCTTGTAACCCTTGCCATGGATATTTAATTAGAAAGCCTTCCTTTGAGATAATTGGCAGTTCATTACTCCCACCTTCAATAACTGTTTGGAAAACCCAGAGACAGGACAACTGAGGGCGGCACAGTAGCTCAGTGGTTAGCACTGCTGCCTCACGGTGTCTGGGACCCAGGTTTCATTCCACCCTCGGGTGACTGTCTGTGTGGAGTTTGCACATTCTCCCTGTCTCTACATGGGTTTCCGCAGTCCAAAAATGTGCAGATTAGGTGGATTGGCCATGCTAAATTGCCTATAGTGACGAGGGATGTGTAGGTTAGATGGATTGGCCGTGGTAAACATGGGGCTATGGGGATAGGGTATGAGGTGAGTCTCGGTGGGATGCTCTTTGGAGAGTCAGTGCAAACCTGATGGGCCAAATGGCCTGCTTCCACACTGTAGGGATTCAATGATTCTGTAGAAACATAGAAAATAGGTGCAGGGGTAGGCCATTCGGCCCTTTGAGCCTGCACCACCATTCAATACGATTATGGCTGATCATGCAATCTCATTATCCCATTCCCACCTTCTCATAATCCTCGACAACAAGGTGCAGGGCTGGATGAACAAAGCAGGCCAAGCAGCATCATAGGAGCAGAGAGGCTGACGTTTCGGGCCTAGACCCTTCATCAGAAAAGGGGGAGGGGAAGGGGGTTTTGAAATAAATAGGGAGAGAGTGGGAGGCGGATAGAAGAGGGATAGAGGAGAGGATAGGTGGAGAGGAAACAAACAGGTCGAAGAGGCGGGGATGGGGCCAGGAAAGGTGAGTGTAGGTAGGGAGTTAGGAAGGGGATAGGTCAGTCCAGGGAGGACGGACAGGTCAAGGGGGCGGGATGAGGTTGGTCGGTAGGAGATGGAGGTGCGGCTTGAGGTGGGAGGAAGAACAGGTTAGGGAGGCAGGGACGAGCTGGACTGGTTTTGGGATGCGGTGGGGGGAGGGGAGATTTTGAAACTTGTGAAATCCACATTGATACCATTGGGCTGCAGGGTTCCCAAGCGGAATATGAGTTGCTGTTCCTGCAACCTTCGGGTGGCATCGTTGTGGCACTGCAGGAGGCCCAGGATGGACATGTCGTCTGAGGAATGGGAGGGGGAGTTGAAATGGTTCGCGACTGGGAGGTGCAGTTGTTTGTTGCGAACCGAGCGTAGGTGTTCTGCAAAGCGGTCCCCGAGTCTCCGCTTGGTTTCCCCGATGTAGAGGAAGCCACACCGGGTACAGCGGATGCAGTATACCACATTGGCAGATGTGCAGGTGAACATCTGCTTGATGTGGAAAGTCTTCTTGGGGCCTGGGATGGGGGTGAGGGAGGAGGTATGGGGGCAGGTGTAGCACTTCCTGCAGTTGCAGGGAAAAGTGCCGGGTGTGGTGGAGCTGGAGGGGAGTGTGGAGCGGACGAGGGAGTCACGGAGAGAGTTGTCCCTCCGGAAAGCAGATAAAGGTGGGGAGGGAAAGATGTCTTTGGTGGTGGGGTCGGATTGCAGATGGCGGAAGTGTCGGAGGATGATGCGTTGGATCCGGAGGTTGGTGGGGTGGTACGTGAGGACGAGGGGGATTCTTTTTTGGTTTTTATTGCGTGGACGGGGTGTGAGGGATGAGGTGCGGGAGATGTGGGAGACACGGTTGAGGGCGTTCTCGACCACCGAGGAGGGGAAGTTACGGTCCTTGAAAAACGAGGACAACTGAGATGTACGGGAGTGGAATGCCTCATCCTGGGAGCAGATGCGGCGGAGGCGAAGGAATTGGGAATAGGGGATAGCATTTTTGCAGGAAGGTGGGTGGGAGGAGGAGTATTCTAGGTAGCTGTGGGAGTCGGTGGGCTTGAAATGAATATCGGTTTCTAGGTGGTTGCCCGATATGGAGACAGAGAGGTCCAGGAAGGGGAGAGAGGTGTTAGAGATGGTCCAGGTAAACTTAAGGTTGGGGTGGAAGGTGTTAGTGAAGTGTATGAACTGTTCGAGCTCCTCGTGGGAGCACGAGGCGGCGCCGATACAGTCATCAATGTAACGGAGGAAGAGGTGGGGTTTAGGGCCGGTGTAGGTACGGAAGAGGGATTGTTCCACGTAACCTACAAAGAGGCAGGCGTAGCTTGGGCCCATGCGGGTACCCATGGCTACCCCCTTTGTCTGTAGGAAGTGGGAGGAATTGAAAGAGAAGTTGTTGAGTGTGAGGACGATTTCGGCTAAGCGGATGAGGGTGTCAGTGGAGGGGGACTGGTCGGGCCTGCGGGACAGGAAGAAGCGGAGGGCCTTAAGGCCATCTGCATGGGGAATGCAGGTGTAGAGGGACTGGACGTCCATGGTAAAGATGAGGTGTTGGGGACCGGGGAATTGGAAGTTCTGGAGGAGGTGGAGGGCGTGGGTGGTGTCACGGACATAGGTAGGGAGTTCCTGGACCAAGGGGGAGAAAATGGAGTCGAGATAGTTGGAGATCAGTTCGGTGGGGCAGGAGCAGGCGGAGACAATGGGTCGACCAGGGCATTCAGGTTTGTGGATTTTGGGAAGGAGATAGAAGCGGGCAGTGCGAGGTTGGGGAAC
>NC_063368.1:3398292-3421526 GCF_021869965.1 Rhincodon typus
GTTTCGGGCCTAGACCCTTCATCTAGGCCCGAAATGTCAGCCTTTCTGCTCCTATGATGCTGCTTGGCCTGCTGTGTTCATCCAGCTCTGCACCTTGTTGTCTCAGAATATATATGTTGTGCTGCCACCCTCGTTTGCACCACGTGAATTTTCTTTTCTACTCAGAACTCCCAGTCCTATCTGAAGTGATTTGCTTATCTTTTTTACTTCAATGAGGCCCAATTTGAGCTGTCAATTCTGTGCAATGTCCTGACAACTCCCTAATCTTTCTTTGGCTCAGTGCTTGCTGATATTGTCAATTTCTATCTTACCTCAGAGACTGCTCTGTTTCTGTCAAATCCCAGTCCTCCAAACCCTCCCTTCTTTCTCACTTCTGCCCCATTTTTCATTTCCCTTCCACTGCCTTCCCTCCTCCTGAATGTAAATATCACCACCAAACTCCATTCTCACTTTTTCCACCAATTCCTGTCAGGTCCCACCCTGGTCAGAGACAACAGAGATATACTGTGTGACTATGCTGTACGGCACACTAACTCTCTCATTCTCCATGACTGTCAAGAGACAATCTTCCACTTACTTCATCCTTCCCTTTGGTTCACTGACATATATTGGATCCATTCTTGTCTGTCCCAATTAAGCCAATATATTTTATCCAGTGACTTTCCTCCCATTGTGTACTGACAGTTATAGTGTGCTCCAAGACACCATTCTTGATTGTCCACTTATTCACAGTTCAATATTCTCCTTATCATCTGAAAGCAAAATATAATAGAAACAAATAAAAACATAAGTTGAGGGAGAAACTCAGCAGATCTGGCAGCATCTGTGGACAGAAAACAGAATTATTGTTTCACATAGAGTGATAGAGTTGCGTAGCATGGAAACAGGCCCTTCGGTCAAACATGTCCATGCTGACCAGATATCCTAAGTTAATCTAGTCCCATTTGCCAGCATTTGGCCCATATCCTTCTAAACCCTTCCTATTCGTGTTCCCATGTGGGTGCCTTTTAAATGTTGCAATCATACCCGCCTCCATCATTTCTTCTGGCAGCTCATTTCATACGTGCATCACCTTCTGCATGAAAAAGTTGCCCCTTACGTTCCTTTTATATCTTTCCTCTCTCACCTTAAACCAATGCCATCTAGTTTTGGACTCTCCTACCCTGAGGAAATAAAACCTTGACTATTCACCCTATCCATGCCCCTTATGATTTTACAAACCTCTATAAGGTCACCCCTCAGTCTCCAATGCTCCAGGAAAAATAGTCCCAGCCTATTCAGCATTCCCTTTATGGCTCAAACCCTCCAACCCTAGCAACATCCATATAAATCTTTTCTGCACCCTTTCAAGTTTAACAACAACTTTCCTGTAGCAGGGAGACCTAAATTGCACGCAGTATTTTAAAAGTGGGCTGTCCAATGTCCTGAAGCAACTCCTATACTCAATGCACTGACCAATGAAGACAAGTATACCAAACACCTTCTTCACTATCCTGTCCACGTGGGACTCCTTTCAAGGAACTGTGAACATGCATCCAGTGACCCTTCTTCAGAACATACTTTCTTCAGAAAGGATTGCAAATGCTGGAGATCCAAAATAAATACTGACGTGCTGGAGAAATTCAGCAGGTCTGGCAGCATCTGTGGAGAGAGAAGCAAAGTTAACGTTTCGAGTTTAATATAATTCTTATTGTTGTTCTTCTGTTTTTCTCTCTTTACAGATACTGCCAGACTTGCTGAGTTCCACCGGCATTTTCTGTTCTCCATATTATTATCTGTGAGCATGGGACACATTTCTGTTTCATCTGATAACATCCAACGTTCCTGTCCCCATCTTAGATTCCATGACTATTACTGACAGGACGCCACAAATGAGTCAAAACTACTCATAGATAAACAGCATTTTTGTTTATTCATTCATGGGATGTGGGCAGCATTTATTGATTGTCCTTAATTGCCCAAGGGCAGTCAGACTGACCTGATAAGGATAGCAGTTTCCTTCCCTAAGGGCATTACTGAACCAGATTGCTCTTTCCCAACAATCGTCAATGGTTTTGTGGTCACCATTGAATTCACATTCCACCATCTGCCATGGCAGGATTTGAACCTAGGTCCCCAGAACATTACTTGGATTTCCTGGATTAATAGCCCAGTGATAATACCACTGTTCCATAGGTGCCTCAGTGAAACTGAAACTTTCGTATTAAGCTCCTGACAGAAACTGCAAAGTTCAGGCCCCATCCCATGCTGCCTGGTTATTGGGCCAGTCTGATCTGTTGCTGTCTTTGTAGTGAGCATAGAGCACCACACTAAATTCATCTTCCTGTACAACTGTTGCGATTGAAACGAGGTCAGCCAGGTAGACCTCATAGAATATGAGCTCCATGATTGGGACTGTTAATCAATCAGAGAGCCTTGGCTGACAGATTAGAACAGGAGTGTCAGATATCCTGTTCACTATGAGAGCTGGCTGTGAGGGAGCGAGATCAGGGTCAATGACATGTAAATAAAGCGGGACTTGGTGATGGGATACTGGCCTCTGTGGAGTTATTTCAGTGGCAACAAGAGAAAAGCAGGTTCCTGAAGAAATTTGCTTGCAACAGTTGTCTTTGAGTTGGGGTAAGCATTTCTGGCATCATGCTGTTATTTGGGAAGCTTGAGTCATTTGATATCTGTTGATGATCTGTGGTCGAAGACTGGGTTCAGTATGTGGAAAGATGCATTATTTTTTCTGGGCAAATCACACTGGGGCAGATGAAAACCAATGAGTAAGACTCCTGACAGCTTATGGACCCTCAGCTTTTTTAGTTTTTCGGAGCCTAACCTTTCCTGAGGTACCAGATACTAAAACCTTTCAAGAATTGACAGATGTAGTAAAGGAATATAATGACCCCAAGCCTCCTCCAAATCAGAGATACTATCACTTTTACTTGGCAATTCAAGGACTAGCGGAATTCATAGAAGGATTTTTGACTAGGTTAAGAAGACTGGCAAAGGCATGTGACTTTAATCTAACCCTTAATGAGATGGTGAGAGACCATTTGGTTTGTGGAATGAATGATGTAACCATGCAAAAAGACCTACTAGCTGAAGCCCAATTGGACTTCAAACAGACACTACAACTGGCATTATCATAGGACAATGCGGCAAGTGGAGTATATGAGTTGCAGGGTATTCTGATGGAAGTGAACACCCTTGTCAGTCTGACTGATCTTGGGGAATACCAATTGAGTGAAGACATTATATGGCCTCACTCAGGACATATCCTGAACAGAAGGACTCTAGGTCAGCCCACAGCAAAAACCCCAAAACAAAGGCAAGCCTCAGCCAAATAGTGAAAATTTTCTTCAGGATCCAGGCCGACAAGCCCATGTAATTGCTGCCGGTATGTGGACTCGAGACTGCAAAAGAGTCCCACTTGACCTAAACTGACTGAGAACTCATAGGCAGTTTTCCGGGAGAGCGTACACTCTGGCAAGTCCCCTACATCTGGTTTGGGACAGTTAAACAGCTTAGCAATGCAAATCAGAACCAATCAAAATAAACATCTGGTTAAATGGTCATCTGACTCTACTGGAGGTTGATACTGGTGCGGCCATTTCAGTGATCGCAGAACCAGTCTTTAACAAAATTCACTGTGGACTCCAAGCATTAAATTTGCACAAGACCTTGGCTAGACTAAGAACCTATATTGGGGAACCTTTACAGATTAAAGGGTACAAATTCTGTTCTGGACTTTTATGAGAAGCAACTGGTTCAATTACCACTGACTGTAGTAAAAAATTTGGGTCCAAGCTTGATGGGGCAGAATTGGTTGAGAAAGATTCACCTTGATCGGCTCAACATTTTTCGATTAGAAAGTGGCTGCCTGAGTGAAGTCGTAATTAAATACCCGGACGTTTTTCAGAAAGGTCTATGGACCATCAAAGGAGCCAAGACCACCCTACATCTTGACCAGGGAGCAATTTGATGATTCTGCAAGGTCCACTCAGTGCCATTTGCCTTACAGGCAAACGTAGAGACAGAAATCTGAAGGGTGGAAAGTGAAGGAATCATCAAACCACTCCAGGTTGCAGAATAAGAAGCACCGGTCATAGCAATTGTGAAACCTGACAGGTTGGTTTGCCTTTGTGGGGATTTTAAACAAATGGTAAACCACTTTCCACAGCTGGATAAATACTCAATCCCTTGCATATGCAAAGCTGGCAGGGGTCTGTCTGTCACAAATCTAGACATGAGCTATGTGAACTTGCAATTGCAATTAGATGAGGATTCCCAGACGCATGCTACAATTAATACCTGTAAGGGGTTGTACCAATGTACAAGACTGCCATCAGGGATATTGCCAGCCTGTGCAATTTTTCAGTGGATTTTTGAAGAAATCTTACAAGGTCTACCCAGGTTGCCATTTATCCAGGTGACGTGCTAATAACAGGAGAGACCAATAAGGAGCACTTAGAGAACTTGGACATAGTCCTTAGACATTTCTCCAAGGCGGCGTGTGCATCAGGAGGGAAAAATATGTGTTCCAGGCACCCCCAAGTGACCCACTTGGGCTACAGAGTTGACAAGACTGGGTTACACCCATTGGAAGATACAGTGACAGCGATCATAGGTGTCCCAGCTCCCATGTCTGTACCAGGGGTTAGGTTTTTCCTTGGGTTTGTGAATTATTAAGGAAATTTCATACATAACATGGCGTCCACCTTTACATCAACTCTTAAAAAAGGGTCAGTCTTGGAAAAGGTCGCATAGCCAAGCCGTTGCTTTCAGGGAAGTGAAGAAACA
The DNA here is from genome assembly GCF_021869965.1 of Rhincodon typus. Lineage (NCBI taxonomy): Eukaryota > Metazoa > Chordata > Chondrichthyes > Orectolobiformes > Rhincodontidae > Rhincodon > Rhincodon typus. The sequence continues at coordinate 3,403,081 of NC_063368.1, forward strand.
GCTGTCATCCTCTAAGGCGTTGGTACAATATGATTCCAAACGATATCTGGTACTGACATGTGATTCCTTCCTCTATGGCTTCAGGGTAGTATTAGCTCATAGGTGGCCCAATGGAGAGGAAAGCCCAATGGCATATACATCCAGCACTTTGGCTACCACAGAGCATAAATATGCTCAGATAGAGAAGGAAGGCTTGGCAGTCTTATTTGGAATCAAGAAGTTCCACCAATACTTTTAAGGACGCAAATTTGTCATAGTAACGGACCACAAATCCCTGCTAGGTCTACTTAAAGAGAAAAGGGTAGTGCCACCTATAGCTTCAGGCTGAATTCAGCAGTGGGCTGTCATACTAAGTGCATATAATTACAACCAGGAACACCGTCTGGGAGGCCAACTAGCAATTGTGGAGGGCCACTACAGCCAGAATTTAAACCTTTTTGGACCCAGAGACACCAGATCACAGTAGCCGATGACGTAATATTATGGGGAGCAAAACTGATTGTCCTGAGCAAAGGTTGCTCTCAGATACTGGCTGAACTCCACCAGGATCATCCAGGGGTTTCCAAAATGAAGAATTTAGCGAGAAGTTATGTCTGGTGGCCAGGATTGGATTGCTTACATAGCTACATTGGCAGGGCAGTGCCCAGAGTGCCAACAAGGGCACAAATTACCACCAGCAACTCCCCCACATGCATGGGAATGGCCAGGTAAATCCTAGACTCAGTTACACGTTGACTATGCAGGTCCTTTCATGGCTCAATATTCTTAGTCATTGTGAGCACCCACTCAAAGCGGTGGGACGTGCATAGAGTTCATTTGTCAAATACGGGGACAATGATATAAAAACTGCATGCATCATTTGCAACACATGAACCCCCAGAAGTGTTGCTCACAGATGATGGGCCATCGTTTACCAGCAGGGAATTTGAATAATTCCTAAAGTTAAATGCTATTTGTCTGTAAGAACAGCGGTATACTATCCATCATCCAACGGTCTGGTAGAAAGTCCAAACTTTGAAAGCAGGATTTAAGAAATAGCCTACAGCTTCACGAGATGTCCTGGTTCCTATTTGATTATTGGACCACCCCTCATGCAACTGCAGGGATGGCTCCAGGCAGAGTTGCTAATGGGAAGTAGAGTCTGCACCAGGTTAAATCTGATCTTCCTGGACCTGAGGGGGAAGGTGAAGCGGCATCAGGAATGCCAGTGCTGGACGCAAGACCGGCTCAGCGAGAGAGACAGTTTACTTCAGGGGACAAAGTTTGGTGAAGGAACCATGGGAATGGTGCTGCATGGGTAAGAGGCATGGTTGATGCAAGGTCAAGACCAGTGACATATAAAGTTTAGGTGCAACAGTATTGAATGAGCACGATAGCCATAGGAAAGCTGCAAAACTCGCAAATAGTGTGGGAGCAACATTTGCCCTGATCTTTGACTGCCTTTCCAACTGTGACTTGTGACGGGATTCTGTCCTTTGTGGAGTTATTTCACAACAGAGGCCCCTTACCACCAAAATCCTCATTGGTATGTTTGGCCTGTTGCCAATTTGACTTCTTCAACATTCTTTACCAGCCAATAAGGCTCTGCATTACTTAAGCTCACAATTTATTCAGAAATTTATATTTTGTGGAAATCCCATACTCCCATTGCCCTCACAGACCTCAGAGAATCCTCATCACTCAACTCCTTGTTAACTCTATCCTCATTCACAATTCCTCCATGATCTCACACCTGTTTCTCTCTGCCTGCTACTGAAACTTTACCGATTTGAATGCCCTCAAATAGCTACTCTTCAAAATCACTTCAGTTTTGTTATGACAACCTCTCCAACATCTCTCCTCTTGTAGTTTGTGTCCTGGTTGGATTGGTAAAACACCTCTGAATGTTTTCGGCTGTACACTGTGCATGGTTCTTTTGCTTTCACTGTTCCTGGGACCTGATGAATTGATATGTTTAAATTGTTTGGGTTAGATCATTATGGAGATTGACCTGGATAGTTTATTTAGGTAGTTAAAGTGATTGAATTAACACAGGAAATAAAAATTTTACAACATGTAGACTTTATCATCCAGATGAATCGGTTGTTCTCGATCCAAGTAGCCTCCCCATACAGCGCAGGCAATAATAATTAAGCAGACTTTGCTTTTCTCAGGAGAGTGTTTGAGGGCGTTATGTGGCCTGCTGGTTTTGTTTTGCTCATGCACATTAAAAGCTATATGTTGGGACAGTTGTAACTGCAAAACTACATTAATAAGGAAACAGAGGATTTTATTAATCAATAACAGACCTCAACATTAACATATAATAAACAATATTTTATGTCACAAAGTATACTTCCATACTCGCACGAATATTAGCTGACATCCTTTGACATTGCACATTGTTGCAATGTTTAGTTGGAATTTGAGGATGGACTGGAAGTTTGCAAACATAAATAATTCTGCCATATTTAAGTTGAATCTTGCTTGTGGGTGAGATAATGAATCAGTGACATTACTGTAGCAACATCGCTTTGTTTCACTAGTGTGACACTGTGGCTCAGTGGTTAGTATCCTGCCTCACAGTGCCAGGGACCCTGGGTTCGATTCCTCTGGTGACAATGTCTGTGGAGTTTGCACATTCTCCCTGTATCTGTGTGGGTTTCCTCCAGGTGCACTGGTTTCCTCCCACAATCCAAAGGTGTGTAGGCTAGGTGGATTAGCCATGGGAAATGCAGGGTTACAGGGATGGGGTAAGGGGTGGAACTGGATGGGGTGCTCTTTGGAGGGGTGGTGTGGACTTGATGGGCTGAATTACCTGCTTCCACACTGTAAGGACTATGATCTTAGCTTGTGCTCGTTGATTCCTATTGAGATCACTGATCTGCTACCAAGATGGGCTTGCATTGTTTTTTATTCCTGCTGCAATTGCATTCTTCATGTTGGTGCCAAGGCCATGAGTGTCAGAAGACAAGTCGGGCATGAAGGACATCATAGCTCAATCTAATCCTCACCTGATATCCACAAGACTGTGATCAGTGGCATCTATTTATTTTGTACCTTTCCCTTTTTCACAAGTGGCAGTGGAACCTGTGCTGTTGTGCTGTATGTGCTGCAAACACCATTGACAGAGGTCGGAACCTCAAATCTGAACTCCTCGACTACAAAGTGAGCCAACGGGTAGTTTTATTATTCGGGATTGTTACTTGGACCTATGTGTGACGTGATCTAAAGACAGGAGATAGGCTCCTACTTGACACACTGTCACTGAAGCACTTTTGCCTCGGAGTGAGAAGGTTGAAGTCCCAGAGACTTGGGCACATCAGGATAGTTAGGCTGATATTTCATCACAGCACCAAAAAAGTGGAGGGTGAATTCAGAGAGCACTATAAGAGGGGCATAGCTGAGAAAGGGTTCCCCTGTCAAAATGGCAATGCTGGTGTACATGCACTATAGGAGGACAGAACTGAGTGAATACTGCACTATTAGAGGGGAAACACCTAAGGAGAGAGGCACTGTCAGAGGTGTATAATAGAGGCAATGCTAGATTATTGTCACAGAGTTGATACTGAGGGCACAATGCATAGTTAGAGGGACAAAATCAAGATTGCATTATCAGCGGGCAGTACTGAGGGAATGCTGTGCTGTCAGGGATGGAAATACTGAGGGACAGTGGGACTGCCAGGTGAATGGTGAGAAAGTGCTGCATTGTCACATGTATGGTTCTGAGGGAATGCTGCACTGTGGCCTGCTAATGGTGTGAGCAGACAAAATGGGAAAAAGATGCAAGAACCCTTAAAATAGCCCATCGAACCATGTTGATTTTATCCAAATTCCACCACTTTCTCACCTCCACTAAAATTAAGTTTTGGGCAGGAAGCCCATGGTTGATCTTGCCATCTCTCTGCCAGTTGCGGCCCTTAAGAGATCAATTTAGAACTACTTAAGGGCTTACCTTAGTGCTGCCAGAATTAACCCAATGGAAAGTGGACCTCTTGCCATGCAGTGATCTTGGTGATAATTCCCTCTCCCCACATTCTCTAGCCCAAGAACCCCACCTTCACATAAATGACTTACCTTTGCCCTGGGTCATCTACAATCCTGGGGCACAAGCAGTTTTCCTCTGCCAGCGGGCACCTCTTTCTTGGTAGTGGCTCTGAGGAAAAGAGCTGCCAGCCCCGATTGATCAGCATCTCTCACTGAGAGATGACATATGATTCGGCAGGTCTTACCTGGCAGGGGCACTGGGGAGAGTGTTTCTTGCCAGCTCTCCAACTCGCAAGACTCCCACTTCCTTAACAAGATTCTGCCCAATTTGTCAACAAATGGGAAAATACATGCTGATTCCAAGATTTATCGGGCACTTATAGCTTCAAATCATTTGTGTTGGCAATATTACACTTTTGTTTTGCTTTCCAAAATAAAATCGCTGTCTGCTTATAATTATTTCAACAGAAATTCAACTTCTCAAAGTTGTTTTTACCACTCTGCCTATAAATGCTGCATTGCCTTCTCTGGCTAATGTTTACTATTCCACCTTCCCCTGGTGCATCTCTCTAGTTATACCAATCAGACTGGCATATTGACCCTGCACAAAGCTCATAAGTTGTGACTCCTTACTTGTATTGTTGTCTGGCCCACCTTGCTGTAAGTAGTCTTGTTCATTACTCATTACCTACAGATTATGAGGATGATTTGCTGGGATAAAGGCTGATGCAAAATGAATATTTTGAGTCTGTCTTCATCAAGGAAGATACTGCCAAAGTTGTTGTGAAAGTGATTGTGGATGAGATGCTGGATAAGCTAAAAATTGATGAGGGAGTGGGTATAGAAATGATGTTTTTTTCTTAAAAGTTCATAAATCACGAGGGCCAGATGGATGCATCATGAATGTTGAGAGTAGATGGAAATCCTGTAAGTTACTGACCATGATCTGCCAATCCTTCTAAGAAGCGTCACTGGACCCAAAACATAATTTCTCTCCACAGTTGCTGTCAGACCCACTGGGCTTTTCCAGCAATTTCTGTTTTTGTATCTTCCAATCCTCCTTGGATACAAAGTGAAGCTGTAGAACTGGAGGTTTCTTGTTCAAAAATGTTTAAGGATCATTTCAGCAAGTATAGGAACAAGATCAGACAAGAGGACAACTAGATGTCATCTCAGGGTCTTAAAAAAAGTGGCTAGCAAGGTAGATGATGCGCTGATTTAAATTTTCCAAAATTCCCCAGTTTTGGGGAAGATTCCATTCAGTTGGAAATTAGCAAATGTAACTCTTTATTCAAAAAGGGCGGGAAACAGAAAGCAGGAAGCTACAGGCCACTTAGCTTAACACCTGTTGTGGGGAAGATGTTAGAAGCTTTTATTGCTTGTTTTATGGCAGGGCACTTAGTAAATGGTTTTGTAAAATAGAAATCAAGTTTAACTAATCTACTGAATTTTTTTGGAGGAAAGTGGCATATGCTAAGCAAACAGGAGAACCGGTGAATATGCTGTAGTTGGATTTCCAGAAGCCACTTGAAAGGTCATTATGGAAAGTTAAAGCCTTTGCATAGGGGGTAACACACTGGCAAGGATAGAAGATTGGCTAGCTAACAGGAAACAGAGAGTAGTCATTTTTGAGTTGTCAAGATTTAACAATGCTGGGGTCTCAATCCTTTACAATTTACATGAATAACTTGGATGGTAGCACTGTTGGCATTATTGCTAAATTTGCTGATGGCACAAAGTTAGATAGGATAGTAAATTGTGAAATGAATCTAGGTGAATGTGAGTTGCTGTATCTTGGTAAGGCAAATCAGTGCAGGACTTACACAGTTAATGGCAAGGTGCTGGGGAGTCTTGCCAAACAAAGAGACCTTGGGGTTCAGGTTCATAGTTACTTGAAAGTGGAATTGCAGTGTGGTGAAGAAGGCATTTGGTACGCTTGCTTTTATTAGTCAGAGCATTGAGTATAGATTTGGGAGGCCACGTTGCAGCCGTACAGGGCATTGGTTATGTCAACTTTGGAATACTACATTCAGTTTTGGTTTCCCTGCTCTAGGAAAAATGTCGTTTAAAAGATTCAGAAAAGATTTTCAAGGATGTTGCCAGGATTGGAGGTTTTGAGCAATAGGGAGAGGTTGAATAGGCTGGGGCTATTTTCCCTGGAGCATCGGAGGCTGATAGGTGACCTTTTAGAGGTTTATAAAATCATGAGGGGCATGGTTAAGATGAATAGCCAAGGTCTTTTCCCCAAGGTAGAGGAGTCCAAATAAGAGGACATAGGTTTAAGATGAGGGGGGGGAAGATTTAAAAGGGACCTAAGGGGTAACTTTTTAATGCAGAGGGTGGTAATTTTATGGAATGAGCTGCCAGAGGAAGTGGTGGAGGTGGGTACAGTTACAAAATTCAAAAGACATCTGGATGGGTTCATGAAAAGGAAGGGTTTAGATGGATATGGGGCAAACAGGACTAAATTAGTTTAGGATATCTGGTCAGCATGGACGAGTCGGACCAAAGGATCTGTTTTCCTGTTGTACATCTCGACGACTCTGTGTTCTCACTGGAGCTTTTAAGGTTACTAGATTAAACATATAGTATCCTGAGGGGTCATGACAAATTGAATTTGCGAAGGATGTATCCCTGTATGGGAAAATTGGGTAATAGCCAAGTTGGGTTGTGAGGCTTAACTTGCTTATTTGTGGGCTCTTATTTTGGTTGCCACTGCAGCAATTGTAACAAGGTCAAACAGATAAACCTCATAGTTTTCTGAAGAAGGGTCTAGGCCCGAAACGTTAGCCTTCCTGTTCCTCTGATGCTGCTTGGCCTGCTGTGTTCATCCAGCTCTACACCTTGTTATCTCAGACCTCATAGAATATAAGTTCCCTGATTGGGGCTGTTAATGTGGTCCAATCAGGGAGCCCAGGCTGACAGATATAAACAGGAGTGTCAGGCATTCTGCTCATGCTGAGAGATGGCTCAAAGGAGGCCAGACCAGTGTCAAGTACTATGCATGTGTAAATAAAGAGTGACTTGGTGATGGCATAGCGGCCTCTGTGGAGTTATTTCAGCTACATGCAGTAAAGTTTAAATCATTGTTTCAGTATTTGATTGTCTGTGAGATTTCTTAATAAGTAGCTAAATTAAAGGTAACTCGTGGCCGATATAATCTGGTCAGATTTCCACCAATGAGTTCTGAGGAAGGGTCACCGCACCAGAAACGTTAACTCTGTTTTCTCCTTCACAGATGTTGCCAGACCGGCTGAGCTTTTCTAGCAACTTTGTTTTTGTTCCTGATTTACAGCATCTGCCCTTCTTTTGGTTTTTGTTTCCACCAATGGTGGTCTGTCTCAGGAAGTGTCCAGGGTTCAATCCTTATGTAGGGTTATTCTTTGAAATTCTGTGACTGACTTGTTCTGGTGATGGATTAATATCCAAATTTCTCACTTTTGAGTTTGTGGTGTGACATTATTGATGATTCAATATATTCTACCATCTCCAACACTGATTATCCTTTCTGGAGACCTCATATCTAAAGCTTGCCTTCTTATCAGAAGTAGCTCCCTTGTTCCTCGTTACATTCAGGATTTGCTGTCTGTTTAAAACACAGCTTTTCTTGCAATTAACTCCTTAAATACTTCTGCAGGACAATCCTTGACCTTTTTGTCAATAAAACATCCAATTTATCAAGCAGACATCAAAGCAGTTGTTAGCTCCTTTCTCTCAGGAAACAGATTGGTTATGTTCGTTTTCAGGGATGGCTAATTTGCATGTTGCTTTCAATCCCTTTTATAACAGCATGTCTTTTTCATCTCGAAACAGTTTATTCCAGAAAAAAATTTTGCTGATTCTTTCAATCCATGAAGTTATTAAAGTTGTGAAGTTTACATTGTGACAATATAAAAAATTGGTTAGGCCACAGTTGGAGTATTGTTTGCAGTTCTGGAATTCACATTACATGAGGGATATGATTGCACTGGAGAGGGTGCAGTGGAGATTTACCAGGAATTTGTCTGAGCTGGAGAGTTTTAGTTATGAAGAGAGATTGGACACACTGGAGTTGCTTTCTTTGGAGCAGAGAAGGCTGAGAGGAGGAATGATTGAGATGTATAAAATTATGAGGGGGATAGACAGGAAGAAACCTTTCCCCTTGGTATAGGGATCAATGACCCAGGAGCATAGATTTAAAGTAAGATGCAGGGGGTGTAGAAGGGATGAGCGTAAATATTTTTTCACCTATAGTGTGCTAGGAATCTGAAAGTCACTGCTTGTAAGGGTAGGAGTTGCAGAAATTTAAGAAGGATTTAGATGTACACTTGCAATACCAAGGCATACAAGATTATGGGCCAAAGACTGGAAAACAGGATTACATAGTTGTTTCGAAAGGTGCAGGCCCAGAGGGGCCAAAAGGCCTTATTGTGCTGTAGACCTTTCTGACTGTATGACTCTAACAATGTCCTTGCATACTCTATGGTCCTTTTACCCTTCACCCACCCCCTTCAGCGTTGGTATACCAGTCCATCACATCATTATCCTTGCTTTTGTCTAACTCTCACACCACTTCGTCCCTTCAGTGATTTTCTTAAGAGTTCAGGGACACATATGATTTGCATGCTTTGCCTAGATTTCATTCTGGAGTCTGACTTGTAGGAACATCAACTAGGGTCATAACTGTAAATGAAATTAGGGCTTTCAAAAAGCCTTCAATAAGATACTGAATAGAAAATGAAAGCAAGCCTTTGGGGTCAGGATTTAGAAAGTGAGTTCAACTAAACTGCTCTTGTAGAGAGCTTGCATGGTTTTGAAGGCTGAATGGCTTCAATATGTATTGTAACCATTCTGTGATTCTATGGGAGCAGGATTCTTTGGGGACCCTGCCCAATTTGGATGCTTGCAGCATAAAAACTGGGTATTTGTTCTATTAAATATGGGATGGGGGGTTATTTATCATTGCAAGGGCAATTTTGGGGTCATTGTGCCCGTTTTCCAGCTCATGCCTACAACTGGGAGCTATGTGCTATGAGGGTAGCACTAGATTTGACTCTCAGGCTCCTTCTATTCCATAGAATCCCTATAGCATGGAAAGAGGCCAGTCAGGCCATTGAGTCCACACAAGAGCATCCCACCCAGAATACCCCCCCTACCCAAAATCTAACATTAACAACAGCTAAGCCACCTAGCCTGCACATCCCTGGACACTGTGGGCAATTCAGCATAGCCAATCCTTCCAACTTGCACATCTTTGGACTGTGGGAGGAAACTGGAGCACCTAGAGGAAGCTCACGCAGACGTGGGGAGAATGTGTAAACACCACACAGACAGTCACCCAGGGTAGAATCAAACCCGGATCCCTGGCACTGTGAGGCAGCAGTGATAACTACTGAGCCTCTGTGCCACCCATTGCTAACTGACACAGATAAACTTGGGTCTGAACCACATTTCAACAAGTAGCAGTGTTGTCTCTGAGTCAGAATGCTAGGGCTCAAATTACACCCCAGAAACAAACAAACCATCCAATTTGATCCCCTAGTGCAGCACTCAGCTATACCACACTGTCAGAGTTGCTGTCATTTGGATAGGAAGATAAACTGAGGCCCTACCAATCCTCTTGTGTAAATGTAAAAGATTCCATGTCACTATTGTGAATATTAGCATGAAATTTGCTGAAATAATATTTGTCCTTATAACAATATCATTTAAAAAACTAATCATTTTCACATTGCTGTTTCTGCTCAAGCCTCATTCTTTGTTGTGTTATTTTGGACAGAACTAGAAGAAGAAAATCAATTAATCTAACCATTTTTACTCATAGTGATCATTTTGTGTGGGACAAATAGTGACATTGAGACATTATTAAGTGGAGTTACTATGGACAAAGATATTATTATCATCCTGGTAGACCTGTTCAAGTAAGTACTATATCTTTAGAGTTATTTTCACTGGCCATAGAAGTCAACATTAACAAAGCAAAATCTACATGTTCCAGGCAGATGCTGCACTGTGCAGTTTTTGCCTTTTGCCATTGAATTTAGATTTAGATTTTTATTGTCAAGTGTACTTAAGTACTGAAGTGCAGGAGTACAGTGGAAAGTGTATAAAGTTGCCACACATGGCACCATCATAGGTAAAAAGGTACCTAGGTACAAAAAACTTAGGTACAAAGTAGTAAAATAAAGAAAGAAAATTAAACAGTTAGGCATTATAGACCATCACAGTATAAGTTGAAAAATAAAGAAATAATTCTAATGTGAAGTATAAGCTCTGGTTAGAAAGAGAGAAAATGCCCTCTAAAATGTCTAAACAAACATAGAAAGTTTATGATGCAGAGGGAAGCCATTTGGCTCATTGTATCTGTGCTGAAAATCACTCCTGTGCAGCAATGGTTCAAGAAAGAATAAGGCTGGAGATGCCACCATGTGCAAAGTCAAAACTGCATCATTTGTAAGTGATAGAAGTATATACAATCCTATAACTGTGTCCTATCCACATGATGCACGGCAGTTCTGTGACTGGAGAATGCGCAATGTGGTCACTGGAATATGCGCAGTGTAGTTTCTGATTGGAATTATATCTTCATGCACGTGTTTCATGTCTTGTATGACAGCAGGTGCAGGGGAATAGATGCAACAGTAGGCCTGCTCCCTGGGCACGGGCACTCAGCTCCAGAAAGGACCACTACGCAGGGAGAGTGATAGTAGGCAGAGAGCTGGCTGTCAAGGCGGTGATGGGGCAAGCGTAGCAAAGGATGATAGCTAAGGAAACAGACACCACCAGAGGGAGGACTTTGTCAGGACTCCAGCGCCCACTGCCTCTCACTCCCAGCATTCCCAGTGCCCTCAGCCCCAGCCTGGTGAAATAAGCAGTGCACGGACAGTGCATCCTGGCCTTGTGATTTCAGCAGCATTACCCATAGACAGTTAGCATTGGTGGCTGTATCTGCACATCTGCAGGGGCCATTTTAGTGTTATGGATAATCACTCCAAAAGAATAAAGCCCTCTGTACATTGTCCTCATCAAATATGTGAAAAGGTTAGGGGGTAATTGGGGCTAGAGAAGATGAAGAAGTAAACTTAGGAGAGGTTTTCAATATGATGAGAGGTTTGCTTTGCGTAACCCCTCTGCAAATGTGTCAATGACCAACATCCTTCATTTAAAATCATTTGCAAAAGAATGAGAGGGAATATTTGGATAAATGCTTTCACTCAGAAAGTTGTTAAACTTTGGAACATTCAACTTGAAATGATGGTGGAAGTAGATTCCACAAATAATTAAAAATGTGTGACAGAAAGAAACTTGAGGATGAAGAATTTGCAAAGATGTGAGCAAAATGTGGGTATATGAGAAAAAAGGAAACTGCACTTGCAAAGGACCAGCACAGGGCTGAATGGTCTTCTTCTGTATTGTAAGTTTCTTTGATTCTACGAAAATAACATCTGTATTGCTGTATGTCATTGGCTTTTTCGATGCCAACACAAAATAAGCAAATTTGTTGAACCGATATTCCCAACTTATTGTAGGGTCAGGTGAAGAGGTGTGAGAAGGTTCATGTACAGCATAAATACCATCAGTTGACTGGATGTAATCCAATCACATCTTGAATTTTTGGATTTGCTGGGCCAGTCCCATAATCACAAGTCCCCCTGTACCCTCCTGCCAATGCTCAGAAGCTGGCATTTTCACTACACTGTGTCTTTTTACACCATACTGTGGACCTATGGTTTACCACATTGTGAGAAAACACTTGGTCCAATTAGCACTTTTTCCATCAAATAGTTGAAGTAGAACATTGGCCCAGAATCAGGCAATGGATATTAGCCTACAGCCTTATCGTACCAGGCTGCTGTGTCATTCACCTCAAGGGTTTATGTATTGTCATACTACTGGTAACAAAGTGATGCTGTTGGGTGGTGAAGGTGGAGATTGATGGGGAAGATGTTGATCTCCATATTGTTTTTTCTCAAACTCTATCCATTCCTCTCTCTGATAGTCACACGTATTCTCCTGAGGCAGATTCAATGGATTACATGGAACACGTTCTGGTGGTAACCCTACTGCCTCCAGCTTACAACCAGACCTCACAAAAGGCCAACAACACTGCAATGGTAAGAAATAAATCTCCCTAAACTGAGCATGTAGAATGGGCCAAGTCCAATACCTAGGTGTGATTTATGTTCTACATCTTGCCACAGAGATGACCTTTTATTTCACTTTATCCCTCCTCTCCAATTTTTTTATCTCTCCTTCAAAAATAACTTAGCACTTTTAAAGAACTGGTGTGGACAGTGGAGTTCCTTTACATGGAACTCTGGCACTAGTGCTTGCGCAGGAGGGTGGTGTACTGAGGTGATAGACTTCATCTGTACTGGTATTAATGCCATGTCTTGGCAGAAAGAGTCTCAAAACTGCTGGTAATTACTTCCCTAGCTACCCGTTGCTGGTCCGATCAAAGGTTGTTTATTGCCCATGTTTATTTCTGAAAGGCTCACTGGGAAAGTAGTAAAACACATAGGACAGTGATCGTGGGGGATTTCAGCTACTCTGTTATTAATTGAGCAGGGGAGCTGTAAAGGGAATAAGGAAATTATAGAATCTCTACAATTGAAAAAGATCCCTTTCAAATGCAATGGGATGAATTTTTGCCCTTCTCCTGCCAATGTATTTGAGTGTGGGAGGACAGGTAGAAGTTAAAGTTAAATCCAAAGTTAAGTATTCAGATACTGTTCGAGATGTTTATCAGATCTCTTTATTGGGTTATGGTCTTGTAACTCCCTCACAGATATTCTTTATTCTCGATGTAATTTCCTGTCTAACTAAAATGGTCTACAAATAGTTTGATGTTATGCTACATTAAAGCACATTTGCAGAAAATACAACAGGGAGTGAATTACAATAAGCACCTGTGATACAATGCACGAGCATCCCAGATTTCAAATGTGGAAACCTAGCTGAAGCCTCCATAGTGCAAACTTAAGGATTATTAATAATCTTATTGTATATACGGAATAAATAAATGAAATAGACTGCTTACATTGACACAAGGCATCTGGTCACAGTAGCAAGAAAATAAAATAGTGCATTTTTCCTTGGTTTGTAAGGATGGCAACCTAATACTTATAAGTAAAGTTCATTTTACAATTGTGAAAGGGCCAACATTTTGCAGTGGCTCAATTAATAAAAAGTGATTGGTCAACCTAACCATTTCCTGTCCAATCTTGACCTGTCCCCAAATTACAAAGGATAGAGACAGCTAGTGCACAGGACAGTCCTGTAGCCTATTGAGGTCTTTAAATTGCCTGTTAATGACTGCTTGATGTCATTATTCCACCTCCACTGCTGAAATCCATGGTGCTGGGGAAGGCAGAAAGGTGGTGCCTAGACCAGCAGGATCTGTGCACCAGGTAAAGATAAGCACAAAATGGGTTACATCTTTAGGGTGTTCCCATTTGCTCCTCAGAGGCTGCACTCCCCAGCAAGAAATAAATATTCTCATAAAATTCATCTCAGTATGTTAAAAAGGATTTGCTACTAGATCTGGTAACGGGGAATGAGATGGAGAAGATAGAAGGAAAAGGCGGTGACTGAGGATAAAAGAACGGCCTAGAACATTTCAGGGAGACATTCAGAAACTGCCATTTCACTCTATCTGCATCGGTTTATTTCATTTTTTCAGTGTCAATAGCTGCTGCTTTTTTTGATATAAATCTAGTCTCAGTTAACTGGGCACATGTTCAAAATTTGAACATGACACAAAATGTAGAAATATTGTAAATTGTAACAGAGCAGTAATATACTTCAAGAGAACACAGGCAGCCTGATGGAATGAGTGGATAGGGTGGCAGAAGGAATTTCATGCAGTGATCTGCAAAGTGGTACGTTTTGGTAGGAATAATAGGAAAAGGCAATATAAAATAAAGGATAACATTTTTAAAAGGGGTCCATGGAACAGAGAGACCCAGGGGTGTAACATTGGAGGTGGGAGGCTGAGAAAGTGGTTCCAAAGATATTTGCCATCTTGGAATTTAAACATCAAGATATAGGGTACAAAGATAAGGAAGTACTGATCACCATTATAAAATGCTGGTTTGGCATCAACTGGAGTATTGTGTCCAATTCTGGACACCAGACTCTAGGAATGATGAGCAAGGGTGCAGAAAATACTTTCAGGAAATATTCCAGCAATAGCGTCTTCAGTTACTTGGAGACGTTGGATTTATTCTCCTTCGAGAAGTGACAGGAGGAGATTTAATAGAGGTATTTAATCATGAAAGGTCTAGAAGGAGTGGATAGAAACTGTGCCATTCACAAAAGGGTTGAGAATCAGACGACATCAATTTAATGTGATTGACAACAGAACTAACAGAGACATGAGGAGTAACTATTTTATGTAACAGCTGATTAGAATCCAGAATGCACTATTACAGAGAATGGTGCAGACAAATTGTGGTTTTCAAAAGGGAATGGATCATTATTTGGTGAGAAAATAATTGCAGGTAACAAGGAAAAGATGATTAAGCGAGACTAACTGTGTAATTCTTGCAGATAGCTGATGTGGACATGATATGCCAAATTACCTCCTTGTATGCTGCATCCATTGTATGATTCTATATAAGTAAGATAACATCTGTGAAATAGTGATCATAAATTTACATACTTTAAGATACTAATTGAGAAGGATGTCTGTATGGTCAAGACCAGCATAATAGATTACCAAAAATCAAATCTGGCGGAATCAGAATAGAACTTTGGAAAATAAAGTGGTCAAAAATATTAGCAAGCAATTATACTGAGCAGCAATAGGAAATAATTAACATTGCATTCAACAGAATCAAGGAAAAAGGTATAAACAACAAGCTAAACAATAATGTGTCCCTGGAGATAGATAACAACATGGGAGCCTGTGTGAAGAGAATTATGGACATGAGCAATGGGGATAGCATGCATGGGAGGAATATGAAGAGATTTAAAAAGAGGTAAAAACAAAGGAGAAAAAGAAAAATTATGAAACTAAATTGTCAAGGAACATGAAACAAAATAACAAATAATTTTTAAGTAATGTCATGATGTGAATATTTAATAATTACACTGATTGACCTGATAATAACAGAGGCAACAATACAGTAATAGAGAAATGGTAGAAATATTAATGAATTACTTCTGTTCAGAGTTTGTCATTGAACAGGGCATTGCACATGATAGTTGATGATGAATTTAAAAATAGGATGACTATATTTGAAATAAAAAGAGGAAAATGTTAAGAAAAATCAAATGTGAAGAGGACAAAACCACTAGTCTGAATGGATTTTGTCCATGTATTTTAAAAGAATCTAGTGAAGAGAGGAGAATCACTGCATTTTTAGATAATAATTAGTTGGGAAAAAAGTGCATTTCGGAAAACTGATGGACCTCTGTACTGATGCTTTTGAAAAATACATACATCAGATACCTAATTGGTTTACATGAATTAACATAGTCTCAGCAGCTAACCTATCAATAAAGGGTGAATCATGTAGGATTCATTAAAGAATAGAGTATATATGGGCCATTGTTGGAGATTAATTATGTTGTAGAGTCCTTGTTGAAAGAAATACACATGGGCTGTGGGAAGATATTATGACAGTAGGTGAAGTAGGTAAGGCTTTTTTTTGGAACACGTCTGATATACTGCATTCCCTGTTGTAATGTTCTCTTTGGTGTTAATCATCGGAATATAACCTGTTAAAGATCCAGAAATCATTAGGTTATCCTATGAGCTATTAAGTTCAAATCTGAACTTATATGTATTTCAGATGTACAACGACTATATGCTTGGTTATTATGATGCTGTTCTGCTCTTCAGTACTGTACTTGAAAATTTTCTGATGAAAAATCAGTCCCCGAAACCATTTGACTTCAGCGAAAACTTTCGAAATATCACCTTCCAAGGTAAATATCTCCTTCCCATTAACAAACTTGTTCTACCGGCTTAAAAAAAGGCATTGGCTGGAAGAAAGGCGGGAATAACAGAAAAGCAAATAGAGATTTTGCAGTTAAAAGTATAAGAAGAATGGTCAGAAGGAGTTGAGGTGAATCAAGGCAGAAAGAATTACAAGTGTAGGAGGGGAAGTCATTTTTGAGAAACAGCAAATAGCTCAAGGAAGAGAAAGCAGGAGAGGAGTGTTTGAGAATAGGGAACACGAGATGGATAAGGAACAATAAGAAAAATTAAACAGAAAGTAAGGAGTGAACTTACTTTTCATTTCCAAGAGGGGTTCACCTGTACATCCTCCAACCTGGTCTACTGTATCCATTGCTCCCGATGTGGGGTCCTCTACATCAATGAGACCAAGCGTGGACTCGGGGTCCAATTCGTGGAGCATCTGTGCTCTGTACACTATAATCAACAACACCTTCCGGTCGCGAACCATTTTAACTCCCCCTCCCACTCCCTCGATGACATGTCCATCCTGGGTCTCCTCCAGGTCCACAGTGCTGCCACACACAAACTAAAGGAGCAACACCTCATATTCCACCTCGGGAGCCTACAGCTTGATGGCCTGAACGTAGAATTCACCAGTTTTAAAATCTCCCCTCCCACGGCCTCATCCCATATCCAACTCTCCCTCTCACCCCGCCTCCTTGACCTGACACAGTCTGTCCATCTTCTTCCCCATCTATCCGCCCCACCCTTCCCACAGACCAATCCCCACTACTCCGTACCTGTATCCACCTATCACCATCCCACCTACCTTCCCGCAACCCCACCCCTCCTCCCTCTATTTCCCAGCTCCCTCACCCCTCCCCAGTTCTGAAGGGTCCCAACCCAAAACATCAACTTTCCTGCTCCTCCGATGCTGCCTGATCTGCTGTGTTCCTCCAGCTCCATACTGTGTTGATTCTGACTCCAGCATCTGCAGTTTCTGAGTAGCTAGAGAAAATTGTGACCTAGGAAATGGATTAAATCGCACCTGGTTTGATTACAGGAGCCTTGGGACCAATACACCTGGATGAGTTTGGAGATCGAGATATTAACCTGACTGTTCTGTACACCTCAGTCAAAACAAGAAAGGTAAGTTCTTTAACCAGCCATATTAGAGAGCCTAGATGTAAAGGGAGTTAAGTCTCATTGTGTGATATGGTAATGAGACAGTATGCAGTATCAC
The DNA here is from genome assembly GCF_021869965.1 of Rhincodon typus. Classification (NCBI taxonomy): domain Eukaryota; kingdom Metazoa; phylum Chordata; class Chondrichthyes; order Orectolobiformes; family Rhincodontidae; genus Rhincodon; species Rhincodon typus. The sequence goes on from NC_063368.1 coordinate 3,420,177, forward strand.
ATGATAGATGCGATGTCACATGTTTTTGCTGTCAAGTGTGGCAGTCATAAGGTTTTTAACAAAAAAAAAATCAATATTATCCCAATTCCTTTTTGAAAGTTACTGTTGAATCCATCGCCCTTTCGGAGGATGAGTTCGAGATCACAGTGAGGAACCAGTTACTTCTTATCTAATCTATCAAAATGCTTCACAATTTAGAACATGTCTCTTAATTAACTCTGATTCAGTAAAGGAACGAGAGGAGATTTATTCAGTCCTCAAGCCCATCACTTCATTCATTTCAATCATAGGTGTTCTGTACTACAGTGCCACAGTTCTATAACCCTCAAGTTCCTTGCCTAACAAAAATCTATCAAACTTCATATTATGATTTCCAATTGTCCTCCAGCTTCAACCTTTATGTGATAAAGTTTTTCCTTGGGTTATCCCCCTTGCTCTGGATTCTTTCTCTGCCTACCCATTCAATCCTTTGATCATTTACAAAACAATTAGATCACCCTTATTCTTCTGTACTCAAGGGAGTACTAATCTAGTCTCTGTGACCTTCCCTCACAAGTGATAATGGAGAGAAAAGGTTTAATTTATGTAACAAGACTATCCTCAGTAAACTGGGGCAGCACGGTGGCTCAATGGTTAGCCCTTGGAGGGTTGGTGTGGACTCAATGGGTCGAATGGCCTGCTTCCACACATTAGGGATTCTGTGAAACTAAGATTACCATCTTGGCTTTTTCAGCTTTTCTGTATAACCAAAGTCCATCATACCTGGTGCCATTTAAGTCAAGTTTCACTGCATTCTCCTTTCTGAGCTGTATTGGACAGTTGTCTTGGATTGCAGATTGTATCCAAGTGGTTCTATTCGGATTTGGTTAAATGTAGCTAAGACTCAACAACAGCAATTTGCTTAAATACCAACATTTATTGAGAAATAATAGAAGATGAAAAATGGAACACCTATTAAGTAAGTAAAAAGAACGAAAAAGAGAGGAAAGAAACAATATGCCTCACGCCCTTCTGCCCATCGGAGACCGCTCGATTGACGGCTGGTGTGGAGGCTGACGTTGTTCCTGGCACTGTTTGCAATCCCAGTCCAAGGTGAAGCCCAATTCTCGGATTGAAACTCTCTCTCTCATACAGTGTAACAAACAGCTAGTACGGAAAACAGCTGCAGAGAAACAAGATAACAAGGTGTAGAGCTGGATGAACACAGCAGGCCAGGCAGCATCAGAGGAGCAGGAAAGCTGACGTTTCGGGTCTGGACCCTTCTTCAGAAATGGGGGAGGGGAAGGGGATTCTAAAATAAATGGAGAGAAAGGGAGAGGTGGATGGAAGATGGATAAAGGAGCAGATAGG
>NC_063368.1:3421926-3504084 GCF_021869965.1 Rhincodon typus
GACCCTTCTTCAGAAGCTTTCCTGCTCCTCTGATGCTGCCTGGCCTGCTGTGTTCATCTAGCTCTACACCTTGTTATCTCAGATTCCAGCATCGGCAGTTCTTACTATGTCTGCAGAGAAACAAGCTGCAGTTGTCGTCTTCGGCCCTTAAAGAAATGTTCACAGGACTCATTCAAGGTCACGCAGCTTGTCGAATATCATCATTAACCTTTAGCCTTTCAGCCCACCCTATACATTCAACCCTGATGATATTTGACAGCGCATGCCACAATTGCAGATGCAGATGCAAATCAATGACAATCGCGCAAGAACGTATAACAAGAATATGTAACTGACACTAGAAGATTAAAACTACAATGAAAATAACTGTCATTAATATGAGTAAAACAACAATAAGGTGTATCATCAAATTAACGACCGCAGAAGGCTTTGGGGACCAACCCTTATCCCACCCCTGATGTACGGTCAAGCCTCTGATGGAACCGGCAATTTGTGCCACTTGACTGAGGCGACCAGAAATCAACTACATTTTTTTCAGTTAATCTGCATAATTTGCTCTAAAATTCAGTATATTCCAAATTCAAGTTTCTTAATTTGTGTTTTTTTAAAGTTCCCTATCCACAGATCACTTCACCCAATAACAGTAAAATAACGCCATACACGGACTCAAAATTTCTCCAGCTCTCTTCACCTGTATCTGTCTTGAGGATACTTCTTCAATATGTTTCCCTCCTTGGCAATTTTATGAATGATAGTATCATTGAGTGGTAACTGCCTCCAAATGCAGGTACCCCCGTTTTGAGCGATAATATACATGGTATCAAACAATACAGCTCTAATGTTCATCAGGCTTTACCTTCAACTAATGCTTCCCACCTTTTATTTTTCCCAGGATTCCCCTATCATAGACTCGTACACGACCTGAGTCTTAGCTCAGCCTTCTTTCATATGCACTAATTGTTCTAACACATTATAATATCACCTACTGATTTAAACACTGGAGTACATGCATCATACAAATGCTCAAGATGGGGTATCTGTGTGTCCTCCAATAGGTCCTTTCACTCAGTCCACCACCACTTCTCCTAGAATCCGTACTCTTTCATTTTTGTAACATTTTGACATAATAACTAATCACACTTTTTATTTTGATTGTAATTCTTTTTACATCCCTGTCACTAATACTACTTCCATTGTTTTAAAGTCAGTTTTTCAATGGTTTTTGTGTCAGGGTCCTATCATTTAAATACGTTTTTGTGCTCTTTCAAGCCACACTAATCCTTTTGCCAAGTAGATAGACATGTCTGAGACCTGTTTTTCAGTGCATGTTTTTTACCGTCTCATAAAAACAGAAAGAACTGCGGATGCTGTAAATCAGGAAGAAAAACAGAAGTTGCTGGAAAAGCTCAGCAGGTTGGGCAGCATCTGTGAAGAAAAAATCAGAGTTAATGCTTCGGGTCCGGTGACCCTTCCTCAGAGCTGTTCTGACCTGAAACGTTAACTCTGATATTTTCTTCATAGCTGTTGCCAGACTTGTTGAGCTTTTCCAGCAACTTCCATTTTTTTACCATCTCATGTTTGTTATCTCAAAGGAAACATTCACTTTTGCGCACTTACATCGGTATCCCAAGACCATGTCATGCGTTCTTGACTCCCACATGATCTTATCAAATGATCTATGAGGTTTTACTTATCTCTCCACGTATGGTCCCAATGCCTTGGGTAGTGGCTTGATCACCAATTCAATTCTCTTAAAAGGAAAGACACAAACATCGCCAAGAGAAAGCTATTAGTTTAATGCTCTCATCCAAGCCTCCTTGTCACTACTGTAACATATTAATCTGAATTGCTGCTTCAACTCATTATTCTAATTTTTTTTGCCTTCTGCCACCATCTCCACCCTTAATTACTTCATCTCATTCAATTTTGCAACGTAACTATTACCACCATATCTAATTCCAGAGATTTGTAGTCCATGGATCATAATCTTATAATGTTTTAAAACAGAAGTCAAACATTTCTGTTTGATTCAGGCCCAGCATAGTAGTTTTTTCTAAGATGAGCCACTTTTTTTTAAAGTTACTTGACAACGCATTCTAGATATTTGATATATCTCTTTGTAAATTTGTCCAAATCCAATATTCTGTTTACTCCCTTAAATTTACTAACCATTTTTGTATGCATTTGAAACCATTGAGACTGTGTGCATGCACTTTTCGTTTCCTAGAATTTGTTTATATTTTCAGGTAAGTATTCAATTTAAGTGTTTTAGCATACCGGGGCATGTGAGTCTCAATATAGTTTTTGTCATGATGTGCTTAAGTGTACCCAGGCTCAGTGGTTTTGAGATTCCTGACACTCACTACAATTAATATTTCCACAGTACTTCCCCAACACTGAAATGTGTCATTGATGAATGGTTTGATGGATTGAGGGTGCCTCATCCATCACTGTATTGCAACGTTGAAATTCTGCAAACGGGTTCAGCCTTCAGTGTCTCCAGTTTCTTAAAAAAAGCAAACAAGCTCCATCCATTCCACCTCAAGCAGAATAGTTAGTATTAATCTACTATGGATTCAAAAAGAAGGAGGTGGAGCATAAACTCCTGCATGTAATTACATCATCCATCTGTCCTCCTCCTTGAACAAAGGAAAAGCCCACCCCTTTATTAAATTTGCTTTTCCAAAACACCTCACACACAGGGAGTTGCATTTTCAACATTCCAATGTCCCTATTACTTGGATATTAACAATGACCCAATCTTATCACCAGGAATTAAATATTCACTCATGTTAAAACAGTGTTTGGAAGTTCAATCTGACTGGAAAATGAAATTCCAAATGTGGTAATTTCTGGAATTGAAATTTACCCAAGTCCAAACACAACATGGAGCCAATTCCAAAAGGTAAATTTTTACCAAGCTTTATGAACCAGATTTCTGAGTGAACATTTTGTAGATTTTTGCTTTGCACAACCACTGATGGCTTCTTAAAAGAACGTTACATTAACGATACATGCCCCACACTGATACAGGCACACAACGCACTTTCAAATTATCATACATTGTCAAAATGCAATCTAAACTTTCAAAGTATCCCCAGATCTCAAGCTCCAGGGAACAAAAAGACACAAATTGTACAGGACGACATTTAGCAACCAACAAACAAAGGTGCATTCAAACCAGACCACAAAGAGTGAACACTTGTACAAGGTTCAGCCCACTTACACAGCACAGAAACCTGACCTCCAGTTATAACTGGCCCCCATCATTTCAGGAGTCTTAATTGTGCTAACATATTAGCTATAGCCCTGAATCCAGAGTCTGCTGCAATCCACCCTGGAATATGCAAGGTCTCTGGAGCATCAGGTTGCTTTTCCCTTCTCTTACACATTTTCCCAAATCCCATCCTCATCAAAAATGTCTTGAATTGCAAGGTGTATCCAAGTGTTTCTTTTTGGATTTGGTTAAATGCAGTTAAGACAAGACTCAACAATAGCAATATGCTTAAATACCAAAATTTACTGAGTAATAATAAAAGACAAAAAGAGAAAGGAACATTTATTAAGTAAATAAAAAGAATGAAAAAGAGAGGAAAGAAACAGTACGCCTCATGCCCTTCTGCCCATCGGGGACCCCTCGATCAATGGCTGGTCTGGAGGCTGAGGATGTTCCTGACACCGTTCTGAATCCCGGTCCGAAGTGAAGTCCAATTCTTGGATCGAAACTCTCTGTCTCTCGCACAATGTAACAGCTAGTACAGAAAATAACTACAGAAAAACAAGCTGCAGTTGTCGTTTTCAGCCCTTAAAGAAATGTTTACAGGACTAACGCAGCTTGTTGAGTATCATCATTAACTTTCCCAGCCTATTTTCCCATCCTCTACAATCTATTTTCTCATGCAGCTGTTGAATATCATCATTAACCTTTAGCCTCTCAGCCCATCCTATACATCAGTATTCCAGCTGAAGCCTAAACAGTTACTTATAAATGTTTAACATAACATCCCTCAGTTATGCTCAATGCATCATTTATAAACTTGTAACTAACCTTCTCAAATTCTCCTTCCATCTTCAAACCTTTGTGGTTGAAAACTCCCTGAAATCTGTGTTTCTTTAAAATTGTTTTTAAGACTTGTTTGTATTGCCTCTCCTGGTTACTCTTGCCAAAATGTATCACTTCACTAGTCTCTGTGTTAAATTCCATGTGCCTGCCATTTCACCAGTGTGATCATGTCCTCCTTAAGCCTGCTATTCTCTTATTCATTGTTTACTACATTATTTCTTTTTAATTACAGTACAAAACGTGGTTTTACTTTGACACCAGGACTAATAACACCCATTGCATGGATAGCAAGCCTGAGTTTGTGTGGAGCAGTGGATTGCCCAATAGTGTTCCTGAATCCGCACAAGGTAGGTGCTAGCCAGCCGGACCATTTTCTGATGTAGGTCCCTGATCCCATTGCTGCACTGCAATTTTTAGGATGGATATCAAGTATGAAAGTGACTGCAAAGGAGACTTACTAGTATTGTGGATGAGAGACTTCCATCTACATAGAAAGACAAGAGGAGTTTCACTTGTTTGCAGGAAGTTACAGGGAGAAGTGTTCCAAATTATGAAGGATTTGGTAGAGTAACTTGGGAAAAATCATTCTGGTGGTTGGAAGATCAGTATCCTGAAGACAGATACTTAAAGTCAATTGGCAAAAGAACCAGAGAGGAGGCATACAGAAGCAGCACGGTGGCTCAGTGGTTAGCACTGCTGCCTCTCGGTGTCCGGTTCCCTCCCAAAATCCAAAGATGTGCACTTTAGATGAATTAGCCATGGGAAATGGTTACAGGGATTGGGTCTGGATGGGATGCTCTTCGGAGGGTTGGTGTGGACTTGATGGGCCGAATGGCCTGCTTCCACACTGTGGGGATCCTATGAATTTTTAATGCAATCAGCTGTGATCTGGAATGTACACCCTGATAGAACAATAGATGCAGGGTCATTAGTAACATTCAAAGAGAATTGAGGAAATATTTGAAGGAGAAAAATATTCAGGGCAGTGGAAAAAGTACAGGGAAATTGGAGCTAATTTACTGGCTATCGCAGAGCTAGCAAATACCGTCAGCAGAACTTGGAGCAGATACTTTCTGTGCTATGTGATTCTTAAATTCCATGACCAACCAGTTGACCGTCCCAAACCATGGAACAAATGTGCAACAAAGACAGAAAGTACTAGATTCAAAATATTGAATATTTTTCGATGATCCTGTGATTTTATTCTCTTCTTGCCTGCTCGCAGCAAAGTCCTGGAAATTAATCTTTAATTCTTAGAGACCTCAGTACAATTCTGGAGGGCTTTAACTTCATAAAGGACATCATAAACAAAATGGCAAACTGGGGAGACACATAGTGGATTAAATTTGAAAACTGAGAGATGTGGATTGATACATTTTGATAGGAAGGAGGAAAGGCAAGCTAAACAAAATGGCATAAAACCTGATGATCAATTCCAAACTACTGGACTCCAACACCTTAACTCTGTTTCCATCTCTACACATGCTACCAGACCTGCTGAGTTTCTCCAGCATTTTCTGTTTTTACTTCAGATCGCTGACATCTGCAGTGCTTTGCTGTTATTTATGGCATGAGTTCAAAATAGGTGCAGGAAAAGAGAGACTTGAGGGCTCGTTACATGAATCTTTTAGGTTGGTAGGACAAGTTGAGAAGGCTGTTAAGAGACAGAATCATTGGCTTTTTAAATAGAGATATATGTGGAGAATTGTGTTTAACTTTGGCCACCACAACGCTTCAGGAAGGGTGCCAAGGCCTCGAAGAAGAAGTAGAAGGCAAGATAATAGTCAGAGAGTCATGGAGTCATACAGCATGGAAACAGACCCTTCAGTCCATGCCTGACGATAATCCCAAACTAAACTAGTCCCACCTGCTTGCACTTGACCCATACCCCTCCAAACATTTCTTATTCATGTGCTTATCCAAAAGTCTTTTAAAAGTAACTGCATTTTCATCCACAACTTCTTTTGGAAGTTCATTCCACAAACAAACCACTCTCTGTATGTAAAACAGTTCCCCCTCATGTCTTTTTTAAGTCTTTCCCCTCTCACCTCAAAAGTATGTCTTGAAAAATATACCTTGAAACCCCCAACCATGGGAAAAAGACACTTGACATTCACTTTATCTATGCCCCTCATGATTTTATAAACCTCTAAAAGGTTACCCCTCAACCTCCTAAGCTCCAGTGAAAAAAGACCCAGCCGATCCAACCTCTCCTTATAATTCAAACGCTCAATTCCCGGCAACATCCTGGTAAATCTTTTCTGAACCCTCTTCAGTTCAATAATATCCTTCCTATAACAGTATGCTGATAGTATTTTTGGATTAGTAATCCAGAACTCCAGATTAAAGACGTGTGGAATACTGAAGGTCTGAAGGAAAAACAGAAATTCCTGGAGAAACTCAGTAGGTCTGGCAGCATCTGTGGAGAGAAAGCAGTATGAACATTTTGAGTCCAATGACTCTGAAGAAGGGTCACTAAACTTGAAACATGAACTTGCTTTTCTCTCCACAAATGTTGCTAGACCTACTGTGTTTCTCCAGCAATTTCTGTTTTTGTTTATGTAATAAAAGTCTGAAATTAACAGCTAGTCATGAAACTATCACTGATTGTGTAAATTAGGGATGGGAAAAACTGCTGGCTTTGTCAGTGATACCCATATTCCAAGAAAGAATCTTTGAAAAGTTACAAGCATGGTACCAGGAATGAAATCAATTAGATGGAGAGACTGAAGAAGTTGGGGCTGTTCTGAAAACAGAGAAGATTAGGAGGACATTTGATGGAAGTGTTCAACATTTTAAATAGTTTTCACTGTGTAATTAAGGTGGGAATGTTTCCAATGGCACAAGCTTAGAAAATAGAAGACATACATGGAAGATGATTGTCAAAAGTACCAGAGGAAAAATGAGGAAACATCTTTTTACACAGTCGGCTTATGATATGGAATGCGCTGCCTGACTGCAGATTCAAACACAGCTCTCAAACGAACATTGAAGGGAAAAACAAACACAATCAAGAAAGAGTGGGAAACTGGGATTAAATGAGTAGAATCCCTACAGGGTGGAAGCAAGCTATTCAGCCCATCAAGTCCACACCAACTCCAAACAGCATTCCATCCAGACCAACCCCCCAACCCTATCCCTACATTTCCCATGGCTAACCCACCTAACCTACATATTGTTGGACTGTGGGAGTAAATCGGAACTCCCGAAGGAATCCCACACAGACACGGGGAGAATGTGTACGCAATCGTCTAAGGGTGGGATTGAACCCAGGTCCCTGGCATTATGAGTAGCAGTGCTAGACACTGTGCTGTCCCAAATAGCTTTACTGAAAATTCAACACAAGCATGATGGATTGAGTATCAAATGGCATCCCCCGGACGGTATTCTTCTCTGATTCTGCAATACCTTTCACCATTTTAGGCTGTTTCTAAAACATTGTACAGTCAATGAGATATTTTTGAAACATAATCATGGCACTTGAAGCTGCATGTATTCATTGACAGGGCCTGGTCCCTCCTAGAAGCCAGATACATTCATATACAGGACCCAGTCCTCTGTAAGCAAAAGGAATTTGCCCAGGCATTGCACAAATTCTTGTTGCACAACTGTTCCCTGGCACATTCTCCATGACATGGCAACACCTTGACCAATCAGAGACCATTCACTAACCGATCAGTGACCTTTTTCTCATTCAAATAAATTGTTGTTCCCTTTGAAGTTTGGAATTCTTGTGTCTGTCCTGATGAATGCAAGATGAAAAGCTTCAACAACACATCTCTTTTTTCAGCAGCACTGAACTACCATATGACTATTTACACCTTTATTGTTTAATATGTATTTATCCAACAGAGAAACCCTGTTCTACAGGTTATTCCTGCTTCTCATTCAAATTTAGAAGACTGATAAATTGGAATAAGGACTGAGTAAGGGCATGTCTATGTGTAAGGAGGGGTTTCTCTAAAATATTACTTAAATTACATTAACTATTGACATTACAACAATCGTGCATTTTCCTGTAAGTTTATGTCAAGCCCAAAACTGGGCTATGAGGAAAGAGGATAGTCTCAAGATTTGAATTTCCATTCTGGCTGATGAAAATATAATTGAAAACTCATTAGAATGCCTAATATTTCTGGGTCACAAGGCACAAAAGTAGTGGGAAAATAAAACGAACTTGCATTGTAAAAATTAGTCTGGTTTTCCTTTGAAACATTTCTAGATGCAGTCCTTGGTAGGTTTGATAACCAAGTCAGGGTTGAACCTTAGATGATGGAATGCAGGAAGTTCAGAGGAAACAGGGCAGAGTGAGGGGAAAGGGAATATTGCTGATAGTGTGTGGCAGGGAGAGGATCCTGTTCAAAGAAGTGGGCTCAGAGTTCTCCTGTCCATGTGCAGCCTCAAAATGTCAGTCAGGCTGATCCAAGCACAACCTTTCTTTTCTTACCTTTATTGAGACTAGAGTTGCCAACCTTCAAAAGTGCCCTGGTGTCTCCAGGAATCGAAGATCCATTTTAAAAATAAGGTTGCAAGGAATACACAGGAATATAGGAACATTTAAAAAAAATCTTTGAATCTTATTTTAATTAATTCTAAAAATATTGGAGATAAAGGTAATAAAAGTGCTGCTGGACTGACAGCCAGGGTGATTCTAATCTGAAGAGCATGTTTGCTTTCTAATTAGCCATGGGAATGCAGTACAACTGGATGATGGACCAATGGCAGAATTGTGGGAGTGTTGTACTTTGAGATGGGAGGTCACACAGCAAAACATCTGTGAATTGGTAATGTCCAGATGTGATGTGGATCTTTGATGCCTGGTTCCATTTTAACCAGTCTTTAAACTTTCTAATTTAACTCTTGCAGGCAATCCGAACCTGAAGGTTGCAGTGACAGCTCTGACTGTCACTATCGTGTTGGTTATGGTGTTGGTTATGATGATCACTCTTGTTGTACTGTGGTGAGTAGCAGAAATGTATTTGATAAAGAAATGAAGCAAGCAACCTGGTCCCTGCAGGACCCAATGGTGAGATAAAAGACAAACTCGCAATTAAAAACAAACGCAGAAATTGCTTAGAGAAGCTCAGCAGGTCTGGCAGCATCTGTGGAGAGAAAACAGAGTTAATGTTTCCAGTCCAGTGACCCTTTTTCAGAACTGTATTGTTTAAGAGATGTCGAGGAATGAAAGGAGTCAGAGATGGACCAGTGAAGGTGAGGGAAGGATGTAAATTGGAAGCAAAATGGATAAATCTTTCCAATTCCAGATGAGAGAGAGGAGCAGCACCAATGATGTGTACCAGAGGAAGAGTTGTGAGGAAGGATTGGTGTAGGATTGGAACAAGAAATATTCCATGTACCCCACAAAGAGACAGGCATAACTGGGGCCCATCAGATACAATGAGTTAAACTTGTACCAAACCCCCTTGCATAGATCACCATTGTAACTGAGAGATTATCCTGAGAGTTAGTTAATCATCTAGGGCAGAATTTTGTTTTGAGACTAAGTGTGGAAGTAGAATATGAACAGGAAGGACTTCCACTTGGGAGTGGGTCCCATTTTCCCACATAATTAAATCTTCCTCAGCTCATTACACATGGGCGTGGAGATAAGATACCGAATTTAATGCGTGGGCAGAAACTCTGAAGCTTGTCAGGTCTCTCCGGGTTTTAACATCTGAGTACTATGTTGTTATGAAGGGGGAATATCCAAACCCCTCTGATAATTAAACTAAAACACAAGCCCCAATCTATTATGATGGGAGTAGTGGTTCCCCTCTGATTACTACTCCCCCAGAACACCCTCGTAATCTGTTAAAAGTTGTTAAAGAAAGACAAATCCCTGATCTCCACCTTACAAATAACAAGAAACTATTTATTTAACCCTAACAATGAACAAATTAACAGAACTGACAATTGCCCATTAGACCACTAACTACTCCCTAAATGAAATAATTCTTCTGGAATACTGTTCAAATAAACACAAGTCCCACTTATATAAACCCGATTAATAAGACAACAATAAATTAAAACTTAATTTCTCCAAGTTCGCACAGACTATGTCTTCTGTCAGTTTCATGTCACAGAAATTTCTTTCTGCCGCTGATTCTGCCATCTTGGATGTTTTTCTCTTTAATTTCTTTGGTGAGGACTTTGAGCAAAAATGCCGTGGTACCTTTAATGGGGCCTTTTTAGAGAGCTTAATAACTTTTTGTGAAAGCCAGGTTAATGCCTACAATGGCGGACTTGCTTTCACTGCAGATGGTGGTTGGCTCTCCCAATTTTCCAAATGCTCTCATCTTTATATACCCCCCCCCCCCCCCAAAAACACATCAATTTCTTATATTATGATTGGTTTCAGGTTGTCAACACTATCAGCTTTAAATTCAATTGGCTTTCTGTATCTAGGTTCTTGTTTTAAATTAATTGGCCAAATTTAAAAGTGTTGTCAAAACATCAAAACAAGTCTGATCTTTCCACTCACACAGCCAATGGATACATGTTGTAATTTTACAACTGTCTGTACTGTTTCCCAGCTGCTTACAGACACCTTCTCTGCTTAACCTTAAAAACACTTTGCCTCTTAAAGGGACCACACATTTTAGTTTCCTACCTTCCAATTCATGAACTCTACCCAACTTCGTAACACCTCTCCCCTTAAGAAGTCAATGAACCATCATTATGAAAAGATGGCTTTTTTCTAAATCTTCACACCATTATCGCAAAATACAGAGGTCAGTATTCTAAAGTTATTATATATTTCATACTAATTCAGCATATATATAACATTGGACCATACCGGTTCTATCTTATCTACTCATTTTCTTTAACCCTGTGATAATGCATCTGCAATAACACTTTTACAACCTGCATCATGTACAATTTATAAACTAAAAGCCTGTAACATAAGCCTCCAATGAAATAACTTCATATTTTTGTCCTTAAATCTTTCCAAAAAGATGGGAAAGTTGTGGCCTGTATACACAAACATTTCCAAAATATTGCTTATAAAATAAACAATAAAACGTTGTAAGGCTAGTACCAAACTCAATAACTCTTTTTCAATGGTGGAGTATTTTCTTTGATGAATATTGAGTTTCTTAGAAAAATAACCAGTTGGCCTTTCAACTCCACCATCATCCTCCTGCATCAACATAGCTCCAACTCCTATATCGCTGGTGTCGATAGTGACTTTAAAGGGTTTCAAGAAATTGAAATGTGGCTGGTCCGTTCTTCATACCGAAGTGCATTACTTTAAATTGATACAGCCCATTTGGGATTACAAACACAGAAACTTATTTCGCTCTCTCTGCCAGTAATCACGAAGTAAGTCTAACTTTTTTATATAAGTGGCTTGTCCAACTTTTCCACACAGTCCTTCAGCCTTGGAATTGGGTATGAATGCAATTTAGTTACAGCATCGATCTTCTGATAATCCACGCAGAACCATTGAGTACCATCAGGCTTCAGAACCAACACAATCAGCAAACTCCACTCACTTTGACTGGGCTCAGTGATATCTTCTTGGAGCATCACTTCCACTTCCTTCTGTACCTGTGTGGCTTTAAGAGGATTGAGCCTGTAGGGGTGTTATTTTATTGGAACAACATTCCCTACTTCAACCTCATGCATTATAGTATTAGTCTTCCTCATTCTATTCCTGCATATGTCCTCATATTGCTGCAATAAGCCTTTCAATTTAGCCCGCTGGTCCTGATACTCACTATCCTATCCCATTCTCTAAGGACTTCCACATTATTTAATTACTTTGAGGCACATCAAAATCAAATGATTCAGATTCAGAGTCCTCACTCTGAGGGGCAGTAACTAATACCTGTTTCTCCGGTTCCCTGTCCCTGTCATAGTAGGGTTTCAGCATATTTACATGACATACTGGATAAAGTTTCTTTTCCCATCTGGCATCTTTACCAGATAATTCATCTGACTCAACTTCTCAATCTGATAGGGACCACCAAACATTGCTCTGAAGGGATCTCCTACCACTGATTACAGCACCAATACTTTATCCCCACAAGCAAACATCTGAATTTTAGATTTCTTATCTGTTTCTTGTGTCATTAGGTGCTGTACCATCTTCAGCTAATTCACCGACCGCTTAATCTTTCTCTCACCTCAGATACATAATCCAACTTTGAGATCTCTGACTTCGGACATAACAATTTTTCCTGAATTAATTTTAGTGGCCCTCTTACTTTGTGTCTGAATATCAACTCAAATGGAGTAAACTGAGTCAATTCATTTGGGGCTTCTGTAATGGCAAACAATATCAATGGGACACTTCTATCCCAATCATTTGGGTAATCCGGCAATGAGCCCTCAGTATGGTTTTTAGGGTCTGATGCCACCTTTGGAATGCTCCCTGGGATTCAGGATGGTATGCACTGGATTTAAATTGTTTGATGCCTAAACTATCTATGACTTCCTGAAATAGTTTGGCAGTAAAATCGGACTCTTAGTCTGACTGAATCTCCCTGGGTAGGCCATAATGTATAGAGAAAGCAACCAACTCTTCCATAGCCATTTCCCTCAGGAAATCTGGTAGGCGCACCCATTATGGTTAATAAGTACTGGTTCCCGCTGTTGGTTTTAGGGACGGGACCTATACAATCAATCGTAACCCATGTGAAAGGTTCTTCAAATGCAGAAATGGGCATCAAAAGTGCTGGTTTTATTTCTGCCTGTGGCTTTCTTACCATTTGACAAGTGTGACAGGTACGGCTAAATTCAACCACATCCTTATATAATCCAGGCCAATAGAAATGCTTTTTTATTTTAGCTTGAGTCTTCCTCACTCCTAAATGACCTCCTAATGGTAATTTGTGTGCTACCCGTAATATTTCCTGTCTGTATGCTACCAGCAACACAATCTGGTTCACTTCTGCCCATTTCTCCTCTGTGGTAACCAACTGAGGTCTCCATTTCATCTTAGGATTCTATTCTTGAGATAATAACACTCAGGACTACATTCTGATTCCTTTTCCGAGTAGGCTTTATAATATAGATCTTTTATTGTCTCATCTTTTTGTTGTAACTCCAGTAATCTTTCAGAACTAAACACTCTGCCTGATCCCCTACCTGTTTAGGTTCTTCCTTTACCAGACTGGACCTCAACTTCTTCATCTTTCTCTTTGCTTTTTCATCCTCTTGCTTTAACCTATAAATGTGGGATCTTGTCTCCATGCAGTCTGGAAAAATTCCAGGGTGTTTTCCTTTTCTTGGGTAACATTCCAGAAGAAGTGCAAATTCTTTCATCTCTTACTATTAGAGACTGACCAGCTTCCGTATCTCTCAATATTGTAACTTCTTTACCTTCTGCCCCTGTTCTTCTTGAGTAAACAGAGTTGAAGTTTTTGTAGAGATTGGGCACCATCTCTATATCCAGCCGATAACCCCTGCAGCTCCTCGACTCCTTTTAGGATTTCGTTCACCACCTCAACTAATCCCATTGGTTTAGCATCTTTTACCACTTACATGATCCTTTTTCCCAGTGCCTTTCTTAAACCACCAGCACTGTGACTATATGTGTCCCATTCCATTACAGAGAAAACACCTGAGGCATCTTGCCTCCTTTTCACCCTCTTGGGTTTCTTTTCTCACCTGTGATAAACTGCTTCCAGTGTGATCACACTTTAGCTTCGTACCTTACAATTCATGAATACTCCACCCAACTTTGTAACAATATTTGAAAGACACTCAGTGAGCATTCTTTGTGATTCAAGAGCATTACTCAACCTCCCTTCATGACCGTCACCCACTTGTGGAGATGTCAGAGACAAGGCAAAAAAGCAGCACTGCACTTTAGTGAAGCCATGATGGCAACAAGATGCCATCCCAACTTGCAAGAGCAGCTTGGACATAGGTGGCTGTAGAAGTCAATGTCAGGTGCAGCTCAAGAGAACCTTGCTCCAGTTTAGCAAGAAACTGAATGATCCATTTGCTCCACCAGAGTATTTGCCACTATCTACTCAATGCTTCACTCTCCTGAGTGTGAGTTAGCACTGTAAGGTTGTCACTGTAGAGGATATTTGTGCAGGACATTAGCTACTGGACATCTCCATCAGATTCCCTCATGTATAATCAATGGCTATCACTTCACTGCAACTAACGACATCACACTACTGACACCACATCTACCAGGGTTCACACTGAATCATGAAAGGATCTACACCGCTCTGCAGCTCACACTCCATCAGCTTGCCAACACATCAACAAATGATGGCCTTCTGACTTGGTTCCCTTTTTGAGATCTGCCCCATTTGCCTGCTCCAGTCAGGGTTGCTGACATTAATCAGTGTGGCTGTCTCACTTGGACTTTCAAATAAACCTGTTAGACTATAACCTGGTGTCATGTGACTTCTGACTTTTTCCACCCCAGTCCAACTCTGGCACCACCACATCAAGTTTATGTGTGGCACGGGTGGTTCAGTGGTTAGCACTGTTTCCTCATGGTGCCAGGGTCCTGGGATCAATTCTAGCCTTGGGTGACTGTCTGTGTGGAGTTTGCCCATTCTCCCCATGTCTGCCTGGGTTTCTGCTGGCTGCTCCAGTTTCCTCCCACAGTCCAAAGATATGTAGGTTAGGTGGATTAACCATTATAAATGCAAGGTTACAAGGGTATGTTAGGGCACTGGGTTTAGGTTGGATTATCTTTGGATGGTCAGTGTGGACCCAATGGGCCAAATGGCCTGCTTCCACACTGCAGGGATTCTATGGTTCTATAATCTGGATTGCTAACCTTGAAGTGGAAAACACGTATTCACAAAGCTGACGGAATGTAAGAGATGTACACCTGACAGGCCTGACAGCTCTGGTGAGTCCAAACTCTTCAGTTTGCAGAATCTTAGAATTATTAGAAAGTTAGCAATCCAGATTCTCGAATCATAGAATCCCTGCAGTGTGAAAGCAGGCCATTTGGCCCATTGGGTCCACACCAACCATCTGAAGAGCATCCCACCCAGACCCAACTCCCTATCCTATCCCCGTAACCCTGCATTTCTCAAGGCTAACCCACCTAGCCAGCACATCCCTGAGCACTATGGGCAATTTAGCATGTTCAATCCACCTAACCTACATGCTTTTGGACTGTGGAAGGAAACCAGAGCACCCAGAGGAAACCCACACTGATACAAAGAGAACATGCAAACCTCACACAGACAGTCACCCAAGGCTGGAATCAGACCCAGGCAGCAGCAGGGCTAACCACTGAGCCACCATGCCGCCCTGCAACCGGATGCCTCCAGTACTAGCAGTGCCACTGAAAATTAGCTGTGGGGGCGTGGATTGGGAGCCAGAAGAGGAAAGCTGGGGGGATCTGGAGGGCCTGTTAAGGAGAGGCCACCACAACCTAGCATAAGCCTGTGCAGGAAAAGCAACTGGGCTGCCCATTTGGCTTGGACCTCTCCCACCACTTGTTAAATCCAGATGGTAGTGAAGGTGAGGCCTTTCAGTGAGAGGTAAGTAGCCTTAAGGGCATCAATTGGGCTACAAGAGGGCAGCAGCAAGTAAAGTTGCAGCAGGAACAGATGAGTATGTTGATGCATCCATGTGCCTTCCCCACCTTTAAACCAGCCAGCAGGGTAACATTAAATGCAACCTATGGCCACTTGGATGAGGTGCTGATTGTGACAATCAATCAGTTCTCGTTCCTCACTCATTTCCTTTTACCTCTTGAAGTTAAAAAGTTCGTTCTGTTTTTCTCCCGGCCTATTAAATGACTAATTATAATATTCCACCATATTGTTTGGAGCCCTTCTTTCTGCCACAGGGTGATAACTACAGCATCTCGGATATCCACACTGTATTTAAGAATCTGTTCAATTTAAATGATGCTTTAGCTGCTCCCATCTTTTCATTTGATACCTGAGCTCCACCAATTTGGCAATTCTCAGTTGTTTTGCAGGCATAGAGCATGCTTATAAATACACATTAACTCTTTTAATTTGCCAAATGCTTTGCTAACAGGAAGTACAGAAAGGAACAGAAACTATACTTAGAGAAATGGTCACACATTTCTCGTGATCAAATCCTACCACTGGAGGAAGATGAGAAAAACAGCATCAACCTGAAGGTAAATCTACCCTTAAACAATAACAAGTGCAAACAGGGGCTGGCAAAGCCTATATTGGGCACATGTTTCAATAAGTCTTCCAAACTGTGCAAGCTGTTAAAGACTAGATTTGTTCTAAGATGTGCCCTCCCCACCTTTAAACCAGCCAGCAGGGGAACATTAAATGCAGCCTATGGCCACTTAGATGAGGTGCTGATTGTGACATCAGTCGGTCCTCATTCCTCACTCATCCCTTTTTCTTTGGGTGGCATGGTGGCTCAGTGATTAGCACTGCTGCCTTACAGCGCCAGGGACGTGGGTTCGATTCCAGCCACAAGCGACTGTCTGTGTGGAGTTCGCACGTTTTCCCTGTATCTCCATGGGTTTCCTCTGGGTGCTCCGGTTTCTTCCCAAAGTCCAAAGATGTGCAGGGTAGGTGGATTGGCCATGCTATAGTGCCCAGGGATGTTTAGGTTAGGCGGGTTAGATTAGGAGAATGGGTCTGGGTGGGATGCTCTTCAGAGGGGCCATGTGGACTTGTTGGGCCGAATGGCCTGTTTCCACACTGTAGGGATTCTGTGTGTTTATTCTTTTGTTCTTTTACGGGATATGGGCATCTTGTTCTCCATCCCTAACTTCCCTTGAACTGAATGGCTTCCTAAACCATTGGACCGAAGGGTCTGTTTCCATGCTGTATGACACTATGACTAAGTTTAGGACCTTAACGTATGTGACACAGAACACTTACACTCTTTTTTTGCTGGCTACGATTTACCCCTCAAACAACATCATGAAGAATGGATGGACTCCAGTGAGAGGGGAATAATTAATGATCTCATTGTGAAGATGCCCTAGTTAGCAGCAGTAATATGATTTAAGAGCAATTTGCTGCAGATGCTGGAATCTGTACTGAAACCAAAAAATGCTGGAAATCACAGCAGGTCAGGCAGCTTCTGTGGAGAGAGAGCAAGCTAACATTTTGTGTCCAGATGAGGCTTTGTGACTTTTTTATTCAATTTGAGAGACAGGAGTGGGTCTAAGACTATTTTTTAAAATATTAAATAAGGGCAATTATGAGGAAATAAAAGCAGAGCTAGCTAAAATGACTTGATAGATTAGGTGAAAGAATAAGTCAATAGAGACGTAGTGGCAGGCACTTAAGGGGAATTTTCAGAACATAAAAAGATGGTGCTATGCAAAGAATAAGAAAACTTTTAAGGAATGAACTCCCCCCATGATTAATAAGAAAGATTAAAGATAGTTCCAAACTTAAAGAAAAGCATATACGTATGCAATGACAGGTAGACATTCAGAAGATTGGACAGAACATAAAAAAATGCAAAGAATGACACAAATTAATAAGGAAGAAAAAATTAGAGTGTGATATAAAAACCAGCCAGAAGTGTAAAAGCAGACAGTGAGAGTTTTTATTAAATAATTTAAGAAGAAAAGAGTTAACAAAGTGAGCACTTATCCTGTAGAAGTTTATCCTGAGTCTGGAATATTGATCATAGAAAATAAAGAGACGGCAGATAATTAAACAGTATTTAGTATCAGTCTTCACTATGTAGGATAAAGTAATATCCCAAAAGCAGTGATAAATCAAGTCATGGAAGGGATGGAGGAGCCCGGAAGAATTACAATCACCAGAGAAGTGAGACTGAGCAAATTGTTGGAGTTGCAGGCTGACAACTGCCTGGATGGACTACATCCTAGGATCTTGAAAAAAATGGCTAGTGAGATAATTGATTCATTAATTTTATTTTCCAAAACTCCTGGATTCATGGAATGTGCGGTTAGATTGGAAGATAGCTAACAGAACTCTGAGTGAGACAGGAAGTGGGAATCAACATGCAAGTTAGCTTATCATATGTCAAAGGCAAAATGTTTGAAGGTATTATTGAAGAAGTTACAGCTGGGCACTTAACAACATTTGTGGTAATCAGGGAGAGTTAACATAGTTCTGTGAAAGGGAAATCATGTTTACCTATGTATTGGAGTTCTTTGAGGAAGTAATATGTGCTGTGGATAAAGGGGAATCATGGATGTGTTGTACTTAGATTGCCAGAAAGCATTTGATAAAGAGCCAAATCAAAGGTTCCTATAGAAAATAAAGGCTCATGATATAGGAGTCATAATCATAGAGCCATAGAGTCATATTGCACAGAAACAGACCCTTCAGCCCAACTTGTGCATATTGACCAGTTTTCCCAAACTAAATTAGTCCCATTTGCCAGCATTTGGCCCGTATTCCTATCCGTGTACCTGTCCAAATTTCTTTTAAATGTTGTAACTGTATCCGCCTCTACCACTTCCTCTGGCAGTTCATTCCACCTTCTGTGTGCAAAAGTTGCCCCTCAGGTCCTTTTTAAATCATTCCCCTATGCGGTCAAGCTTTGGACTTCCCTACCCTAGGGGAAAGACCTTGGCTATTCACCTTATACATGCCCCTCATGATATTATGAACCTCCATAAGGACACCACTATGCTCCAAGGAAAAAAGTACCAGCCTATCCAGCCTCTCCTTATAGCTCAAACCTTCCAGTCCCAGCAACATCCTTGTAAATCTTTTCTGTACCTTTTCTAATTTAATAACATCCTTCCTATAGCAGGAGTAGTATATTGGGTTGGAAGGAAGATTGGCTGTTTAATAAGAAGCAGAGAACAGGCAGAAATTGTTCATTTTCAGCTTGGCAAGATGTAATGAGTGGTGTGCTATGTGATCAATGCTGGGACCTCAACAGTTTACAATATGTCTAACTTACTTGGATGAGAAGACAGAAAATTCCACAGAGGTTATAAGAATGCTACAGAGGGATTTGAATAGGGTAAGTGAGTATGCAAAGATTTGGCAAATAGAGTATAATGTGGTAAGACGTGAAATGGTCCATTTTGGTAGGAAGAGTAAAAAAGTCGTATTATCTAAGTGGTGAGAGATTGCAGAGCTCTGAGGTGCAGAGGGATCTGGTTCTCCTAGTGCACTTTTGCTTATTTGTTCATGGGATATAGGTGTTGTGACATCATTTGTGAAGAGAGGAGAACAGAGTTAATGTTTCAACTCCAATAGACTCTTCTTCGAAACAAGGATTAAATGATTGTCTTATGAGAAAAGCTTGGACAGATTGGACCTAAAGCCATTAGAGTTTAAAATAATGAACGATTATCTCAGTAAAACATGAGATCCTGAGGGTGGATTCTGAGACCATGTTTTGTCTTGAGACCCTAGACCCAGGGGACACAGTTTTAAAAATCATGTTTCTCTCATTTAACAGGGAGATGAGATTTTTTTTCTCTCTTGTAGAATCGTAAATCTGTGGAATTATCATACACAGAAAGCAGTGGCAGCAGGTCATTGAATATTTGTATGGAGAATATTTGTATTAACAAGAGAGTCAAATGGTGTCGGGTGGAGGTAGGAAAATTAAGGCCACACCCAAAATCAAATCAGCCATAATCTTATAAAATGGTGGATTGTGTTCAAGGAACAAAATACGCTATCCTGTTCATAATGCGTATATTCATAACTGCCTGAATCGTCAATGGAAGCAGATTCAACACAAAGGTTCAAAGGGCAACTGCATCAATACTTGAAGGGGGAAAGAAATGCAATATTGTAGCAAAAGAAGTATAGACTAATTTGATAGCTCATTCAGAGAACCATCTCAGACAATAATGGGCCAAACAAAATATCTATTAGTGACATGTTAAAAAATCACAAATGCCCTCCACTGTATCTGCGACTAATCCACTCTGTCTTTCATCTCAAGATTGAAGAGGACAAAAGAAAAGAAAACCTGGTGCCTTTATGGAGAGCAAAATATGACAAAAAGGTATTGTACCTTGATTTTAAAATTCTTATCTTTGTTTTGAAATTCATCCGTGG
The DNA here is from genome assembly GCF_021869965.1 of Rhincodon typus. Taxonomy (NCBI): domain Eukaryota; kingdom Metazoa; phylum Chordata; class Chondrichthyes; order Orectolobiformes; family Rhincodontidae; genus Rhincodon; species Rhincodon typus. The sequence continues at coordinate 3,441,937 of NC_063368.1, forward strand.
CCTTGCCCCCTCTTTATGCTACAATCTTCTGAGAAAGCAACACACCTCCAATTTCTAGTCTCCAGTATTGGCAACCTTCATCTGCCAAAGCCTGAACCACTGGAATTCCCTCTTTAAATTCCCTCCTTAAACTTCTGCACCTTTATATCCCTCCTCCTTTAAAATGTTTCTTTAAATGCACCTCCTTAACAAAATTGTGAGCACCTTTTCTAACATCTCCCTATGTGGCTAAACATCAAATTCTGTTTGATAGTGTTCCTGTGAAGTGCCTAGGGACATTATATTGCATTATTTTCTTTATTTAGTGAATCCAAATCCCCAAAGCCAAGCAATAGCCTCCTCATTTTCTAATTTAAGGTGATTAATCTGCCACCAAGTCTGTCGAGGGGAGATTCCCAGTAATATGTGATATTGTTTGTGTCTCTCCACAAGTGGTAGTATAGTGAACAGTGAAGAAGGTGTCTAAGATTATGAAGAGATCTTGATCAATTGGGTCATTGGGCTGAGCAGTGGCAGAGTTTTATTTGGATAAATGTGAGGTATTGCATTTTGATAAAACAAACAAGGGCAGGACTTATACAATTAAAAGTAGGGCCTTGGGTACAGCTGTAGAACAGCAAGACCTACAGGTTCAGGTACATAATTCTTTGAAGTTTTTGTCGCATGTAAACTGGGTGGTTAAGAAAGCATTTAACACATTTGCTTTCATCGCTCAGACCTTTGAATATAGAAATTGGGGCGTCATGTTGAGGTTGTACAGGACATTGATGAGTCCTCTTCTGGAGTACTGTTTGCAGTTCTGGTTGCCCTGTTATAGGAAGGATATTATGAAACTGGAGAGGGTTCAGAAGAGACTTACCAATATGTTGCCAGGAATGGCAGGTTTGAGTTATAAGGAGAGGCGAGATAGGCTGGTACTTTTTTCAGTGGAGTGTAGGAGGTTGAGTGGTGACCTTAAAGAGGTTATGAAATCATAAGGGGTATAGATAAGGTGAATGGCAGTTGTCTTTTCCCTAAGGTGGAGGATTTCAAGACTAGGGGGTATAATTTTTAAGATGAGAAGAGAAAGATTTCAAAAAAGACAGGAGGGGCAATTTTTTTATGCAGAGAATGGTTTGTGTGTGGAATGAACTTCAAGAGGAATTGGTGGATGCAGGTACAGTTACAATGTTTAAAAGACATTTGGATAAGTACATGAATAGGAAAGGTTTGGAGGGATATGGGCCAAGCGCAGGCAGGTGGTACTAGTTTAGTTTGGGATTATGGCCAGCATAGATTGCTTCAACTGAAATGTCTGTTTTCCTGCTGTATGACTCTATGACTCTATAAGTGCATAAAGGATTTATATTGAGGCCTACTGGTGGAGGGAGCCTGCACAGGGGCCTTGGCTTAACTTGAACCTGCTCAGCAAGGATCAGCCTCTCCACAGAGATTCAAGGTTTGTCATTGAACAGATGGAATTTGTCACAAGGAACTTGTTAATCTATTTCTGTGTTTCCCATTTGTTGCTCCAAATCATGTCTGCTGGTATCTCTTTTTCAGGTGGGTTGCTGCATACAGGGTGCCAAGATGAAAACAACAATGGGTGGGTTGAATAGGTCATTGTGGAGTGGGCACTTGATGTCATCTGTCAACTTGTGGGGTTTCACCAGTTGGTGGACGTACGGGATGGTGATGTTTATGAGATTAGGAAGCCAGGAGACAAGGTGTCATAAATATAGTCAATATCATTGCTCACTGTCCAACACACATGTAATTACTTGCTGTCACTTAGAACACCGCATATAGTGCTAAACAACTTCCTCACAACTTGAAACCAAACTTTCCTCATAGAATACTTAGCTTGCCAACCTAAAATCCATGCTGATTCTGGATCTAAATAAAACCATGTTTTCTTTTTCCCTCGCTCAGATTGTTGTCTTGAAGAAGCTGAAACACAAAGATGGGAACTTCACTGTGATGCAAAAGATTGAACTCAATAAGGTAACTCCACTCTCACCAGTTCTAAGTAGATTGTATAGTATTTGGAACAAATGCTAAAAAAGAAGAGAATGAAGATTTGGATTTCAAAGCATCTTTTATGATATCAAAAGATGATTTACAGCCAATCAAGCATTTATTCAAATACAATCATTCTTATAATGATGGAAGCGTGACAACTAATTTGAACTAATGGTCAATTATTTGTATTAGTGGTGCTGATTTCTAGAATGGTTATAGCACAGAGGGAAGCTATTCAGCCCCTCATGCCTGTGCCAGCATAATTGCTGGAGGCACAATTCACGTAGTGCCACTCCCCTGCCTTTTTCATTTCAGATAATGGGCTGACGTTTACCAGAAATCAGCTAAGTGACAACTTTGGTGCGTTTCATGGAAGATTTCACTCCGTGAGTCTTGCCAAGTTTTCTCAAGTGATTCTCCACAGGTCAGCTGTGGGAAAAGGACTATTTTTACAGCAAGGAACTGAGGAAGGAATTGTAGTACTTGCTAAAGTTGCTGAAACTCACTGTAAATCATGTTTACACTGTTGCTTTGTAAGTTGTGAAGAAAGGTGTTAAAGGAGTTGTATGGATCTGGGATGTGTATAGAAAGTGAGATTCAGCCGTCAACGAGCAGCTGATTGGTTTGAGGAATTTGTAACCAGATGTAGGTGTCAAAGGCCATCAGCCTGACAACCAGTAGCGGATTGGCTGTTATGTAGCTGAACAGCCTGTGGATGTGAACGATACTGGCAGAAGCCTTTGGACCACTGAGAAGGTAGAAGGTGTGTCTCTTGTGTTCTCCAGGAAAACACCTCAAGACTGAAGAAAGCCATTTTATTTTCTCCCACCAGTTCCTGTAACCTTAACTAATAGGTTAGAGATCTTATCATTTGTGAACCAGTTGCTCTGTACCTTCTGTGAAGAAATGATTTGATGTATCATTGTCACATGTCCCGAGATACAATGAAAAGTACTGTTTTACATAGTAACTAGACAAATCGTACCTTAATAAGTACATCAGGGTAAAAGAACAGAATGCAGAATATCGTGTTACAGCTACAGAGAAGCTGAAGAGAAAGATCAACTCTAATATATGAGAGTTCTGTTCATAAGTCTGATAACAGAGGGGAAAAAGCTGTTCTTAAAGTGGATAGTACAGGTTTTCAAACTTTTGTGTCTTCTGGAATTGGGTGGAAGAGAGTATAACCAGTGTGGGAGGTGTCTCTAATTATTTTGGCAACTTTCCTGAGGCAGCAGGAAATGTGGACAGAGTCAGTCGGAGGAAGGCTGGTTTTAATGATGGACTGGGCTGCATTCACAACTCTCGGTCAATTTCTTGCAGCCTTGGCCAGAGCAGTTGCCATACCAAGCTATGATGCATCTGGATATAATGCTTTCTATGGTGCATCTATAAAAATTGGTAAGAGTCATTGTGGACATGGTGAATTTCCTTAGCCTTTTGAGGAAGTAGAGGCATTGGTGTGTTTTCTTGATTGTAGCGTCGATGTGGATGGACCAGGATAGATCGTTGATGATATTTACTCCAAGCTACTTAAAGCTCTCGACCACCTCCACCTCAACACCATTGATATAGAGAGGGGCATGTCCTCCACTCTGCTTCCTGAAGTCGATGACCAGCTCCTTCATTTTGCTGACATTGAGGGAGAGATTGCTGTCTTTACACCATGCCACTAAGCTGTCTATCTCTTTCCTCGACTCTGTCTCATGATTGTTTGAGATCGACCCGCTATGGTGGCGTCATCAGCAAATTTGAAAATGGAGTTAGCCACATAGCCTTGAGTGTATAAGGAGTCTAGTAGGTGGCTGAGTACGCAGCCTTGCGGAGCACCAGTTTAAAGGATTGTTATGGAGGAGGTGTTGTTGCCTATCCTTAGTGATTGCAGTCTGCAGGTCAGGAAGATGCAGATGGGTGAGCAGAGTCCTAGGTCTCGGAGTTTGGAGATGTGTTTTGTTTGAATTATGGTGCTGAAGGTAGAGCTATAATCAGTAATTAGGAGCCTGAAGTAGGTGTGCAGGGCCAGTTGAATGAACGTTAAGGAGAAGATCAGAGAACTGTAAAACTCTTGAAACAAAAGAACACCCCATTGAACTCTGTGTACTGGGGCCATTGAACTATTTCCCCATAGTTTTCTTTGCCCTCCATCCATAATACAGAAAACAATGTTTTTTGCCTGAACACACACAAATGACAGTTTATTACATGGAGTGTCTCACACACAGACGTGAACACGTGAACACACACACACACACGCACATGCACACGTACACACACACACAAACCTTTGAGAGGGTGGTGGTGAGCTGCCTTCTCGAACTGCTGCAGTGCAGACCATTTGGTGTACACAGACCCACAGTGCTGTCAGGGATACCTAACACAGCTAAAATATCAGCAGGAAACGCAAAAGAGAAACAGCTTTTGATTAGATGAACAGCGTCTTTCAATTAACAATTACCTACATTTTGAATAACAGCTTGAGGGCCCCCAAAACCCTGCAAAATGCGGCTGCCTGTTTCACAAGCGTGTTGGCACTCCTTGCTTTATTCACCATCCAAGTGTCAACATGTGTCTCTTTTGAATGTGCTCAAATTATGAATGCCCTCCTCAATTCGTACAATTAACAGAAGAGGGTTTGTAGCTCAATGGTCATGTTCCTACTTAGAGTCATAGAGTTGTACAGCATGGAAACAGACTCTTTGGTCCAACTCATCCATGCCGACTAGACATCCTAAATTAATATAGTCCCATTTGCCAGCATTTGGTCCTTATCCCTCTAAACCCTTCCTATTCATATATCCATCCAAATGTCTTTGAAATGTTGTACCAACCTCCACAACCTCCTCTGGCAGCTCATTACTGGACCAGGTGTCTAGGTTCAAGTCACAACTGCTCCGGAGCTGTGCCATATTATGTTCAAACACGTTGATTTAAAAAAACTATAATTACCAAAGGTTCAAGTGTGCGATTGTGTGGCGTTGTGTGTTACAGATCATTAAGGGAGCTTGAGTATGTGGGAATGTATGCATATTGTTGTATGGAGCTGTGGATAATGGTAGTTGAGTCTCCAGTTTATTTCCCCTCATGATCAGGAATCTCTCCTTCTCTTATCACCTTGCATTGACTTCTGTTGGAAGGATTTTCCAGATGATACTCAGCTACATTGGCTAAATAATGAATACACACGCCTTCCTTTATTATCGTGTACTTGAGTGGGACTCAAACTTGGAACTTCTGCTCAGAAACAAAAAGCTGAAAGAACTGCAGATGCTGGAAATCAGAAACAGAAACAGAATTTGCTGGAAAAACTCAGCAGGAGAGAAAGCACAATTGATGTTTAGGATGCAGTGAACCTCCTCAAAACATTAACTCTGCTTTCTCTTCACAGATGCTGCCAGACCTGCTGAGTTTTTTCAACAATTTCTGTTTAACTTCTCCTGAGAGTCAGGCTCATTATCCATGCGCACAAGACCTCCTAAGAGCGCAAGTAAGAAATCCGAACTTAATCAGGACTAAATAAAATTGCACCAAAACCCAGGATGTCTATATTTGTGTAACAAAATATACACTTAATAATCCAGAGTAACACTTGGTGTTCCCTTCACATAATCATCTGCAAAGTGCCTCAGGGCATTCACTACCTTAAAGGAGCCATATAAACACACTTGTTGTGAAGTTTCAAAGATGGCAGGCCAAGTCAGTAAAGGTGTACATGATCCTGGATCTGACAGCTTGAGATAGAGAGCCAAAATTTTCTTTTTACACAAAAATGTGTGATCTGTTTGAAAGAACAATGAAAGCTGATTCAATAAAAACTTAGAATCATAAAGATATACAGTTTAGAAACAGACCCTTTAGTCCAATTTGTCCATGCCAACTAGATACCCTAAATTAATCTAGTCCCATTTGCCGACATTTGGCCCATATCCCTGAAAACCCTTCCTTCCCTGTTTCCACCCAAATGCTTTTTAAATGTTGTAGTTGTACCAGCCTTCACCACTTCTTCTGGCAGCTTGTTCCATACACGCACCACCTCTACGTGAAAAAGTTGCCCCTTAGGTCCCTTTTAAATCTTTCCCCTCTCACCTTAAACCTATGCCCTCCAGTTTTCCCTGGGCTATTCACCCTATACAAGCCCCTCATGAATTTATAAACTTCTATAATATCACCCCTTAGCCTCTGATGCTCCAGTGAAAATACCCCGGTCTATTCAGCCTCTCCCTGTTGCTCAAACCCTCCAGGCTTGGCAACATTCTTGTAAATCTTTTTCTGAACCCTTTCAAGTTTCACAACATCTTTCCTATAGCAAGGAAACCAGAATTGAATGCAGTATTCCAAAAGTGGCCTAACCAATGTCCTGTTTAGCCGCATTATGACCTCCCAAATCCTGTACTCAATGCACAGACCAACAAAGGCAAGTATACCAAATGCCTTCTTCACTATCCTGTCTACCTGCGACTTGCAATAGGAAATTGGACAAATACTTTAAGTGTCAACATTTGGAGGATTATGGTGAACGAACAAGAATCAATTCAAAGACTGGGTACAACCATGATGGGAAAAACGGTCTCCTGTATGCTCTATCAATCTATGATTGTGTGATTATTAAACAGCTTAGTACATGATTCTAAATGAAAGCATTTTTCTTTCAGCTGCTGCAAATCGATTATTACAATTTAACGAAATTCTATGGAACAGTAAAGGTTGACTTTGAGATATATAAAGTGAATGAATATTGTGAGCGAGGATCACTGAGGGTAAGTCAACCTACAGCTTCCTGTAGTTGGTTAGTTTATGGATTTATAAGGGATTCATAAGCAGTGGTTGATGCTTATCCTGGTTTCAGCAGCTAAGAGATTTACCATTCGCGGATGGGAAAGGTGTAGTATGATGGAGATTGGAAAATAAATCCGAGTCCTTGGTCATTATTCACTGAACTCCATTAGAAATTGTCTATTCTTGCTGTAGAATCTTAAGGTTTTATTTGAGACATTTCACTTTCAATAGCATGGCATTTCCTCGATACAGTACTGGTGTGTCACTCTAGAATTTGTTTACCAGTCTCTAGAGTGGGACTGTATGAACCCATGATTTAGAAGAGCGTGCTTTCATGGAGCTGTGGATCTTTAAGGAAGGGATGGAAAGTTAGTGGTTTAATAGATGATCAAGTCCTGTCTATCGTACATTAGTAACAATGTGGGACTGGAGGTGTGATTTGCGGAACAAAACTCACAGGGTTAGAGTGATTCACAATGTTAAGCTGATAGTTAAACAGGAATTTCCTGATTCTCCTTTATTAGTTGTATTCCATGGCAGGCTAAATAAATTAGGTAGACTCCCTTATATTGTATAGGTAATCGCTACCATTTCCTCATTCAGTAGTTTTCTTTGAAGTACTGAAAAAAAAACAATTAAAATGTACAGAGATTGGCAGGACTGGTGCTGAATTTTGCTTGGGAAGTTGTCTTCCAATTTGAAATGAAAATATTGCAATTTCTCTTCCTCTCCATTAGGGTGACCATGTGGTTATTTACCATGGATTGCCTCCAGTAGCATCAAAATTCCATCTATAGAACATTGAGATGAAGGGGAGAACAACATAAGTTCAGACACATGTCTTTTGTAACATGCGTAAAAAGTGAGAAATTTGTGTTTCTGTGGATCATCTAATGGTCAGTGGCATAACATAGACTGTAAATAAGGTAATTTATAAACAAGAGTGATTTGAGGCCTAGAGTCCAAACTGAGGTGAGTTTGAGCATTTCAGTAGAGGCTGGGCTCCACTGAGATGGCTGTCTAACTTTGACTTTGGCTGTCCTTCCAATCAGTGGGACTGAACATAGATTGAGCAAAAACAAATAATTCACAAAGCGCCAGTAATGAGGAAATAGCCAGAGTAGAATTGTATAGGATGAATAGATTTGTGGAAATATGCTAGATTAACTTTGACCCTCATGGTGAAGTTGTTCAAAACTTAACTCGGTAGATGATAGGGTAGGGGGTACGTGGATGGGTCGGATAGTTTTAAGAGCTGATGGTAAGTAGTTTGTGGAAGGAAGCCTTGATAGAACCCTTTATCAAACCATGATTTCTTTCTGACTCATCATGTCAATACTTACATGTGAACTAAGTTTCAAGGTTTCTATTGAACTACTGGAGACTAAAAAATTGGGCCCGAATGGAATTACATTCTGTTTGCCTCTTTCTACTCTGTCACAGAATTATTTAGAACTGGATTGAGTTACAGATCATTCCACCCAACAGATCTCTCTGAGGGTTTATACTCCGACTCCTCTTTATCCCAGACTATCAACATAATGTTAAATCCCTTTCCCCTTCATGTACCTGCTTCCAGTTAAGCACAGCCATGCTATTCACTGCAACCACTTCTTGTGCTAGTGAGTTCCACAGTCTCCCTACGCTGAATAAAAAAAATTATCCTGATTTCATTAGCCACTATTTTCTATTTGTGGCTCCCAGTTTTGACAGCACCCACAAGAGGCAACTCTATCAATTCTACGTCTATACAAAAACAAAGCACCGTGGATGCTGGAAACCTGACATACAAACAGAATGTCCTGGAGAAACTTAACAGGACTGGAAGCATTTATACAGAGAGAAATAAAGTTGATGTTTATATGACCCTTCTACATTCTACATCTGTTCTGACAAAAACTTAAGACATTCCACAGAATAAGGAAAAAAGAAAGCATTTTGCGAGGTGATCTGTGGAACTTGTGCTTGGGAAACTGATGAACCACAACATTAGCCACATCCAAACTGCAGTCAGTACTGAGCTTTAGTGGTCAAGATCACCAAATTGGTCTCTGTGCCGACAGTTGACACCCCCTAATGGTGCAGTGCTGACTGTTTCTATTGCTTCCCTCAGGATGTTTTGAATGATAAAATATCGTACCCAGACGGGACTTTCATGGATTTAGAGTTCAAGATATCAGTCATGTATGATATTGCAAAGGTAAGTGTGAAATTCATACTGTGAATGCTGCAAATTCTCATGAAGAGCAGCTTTAGGCATCAACTTGATTGCCAAAAGGTTGAAGATGGGCAGGCAATATTTTACTGATTGACCATTTTCTAAACCTTGCTACAAAAGGACCGGCTTCAGTCAGATTCCCCCTCCTGTTCACTGTCCAGTAATGTTTACTGTAAAATACACAATGCATGTGTGTGTGACCAAACATGTTGAGTGCATTTGGTGCATGCACGTGTGACTTTGTGTGTCAGATGAAGATTGGGTTAATTATAGCTGCAATATTCTTCCCGTGACTAAGGCGTTCTGACACACTGCTTATGATCTCCTTGACAAGGTGTTTCAAGTTTGCGATTCCCTGCATGTGGGTCCCCTCACTAACTGCATCAGTAGCAAACTGGCAAAGCGAGGAGTATTTGTAGTTATTTCCATTTCAAAAGTAATCCATTACAATTCTAAAGGACTGTTATTTTGAAGTTCTATTTCTTTATTTTTCTAATTTATGACTGTGATTTTGTACTTTTGAAGGTCTGTAATGCTGGACTTTTTATTTCTTTATTTTTCTACTTTTTTTCACTCAAAATTTGTACCCAAGAATCTGTACCTAGGTACCTTTGTACCTAAGATGGCACCGTAAGTGGTGACTTGTAAACTTTTCACTGTACTCATGTGAATACAAGTGACAATAAAGCTAATTCAATTCAATTCATTTCAATTCAGTTCAAAAATGTGAGAATTCATAAAACTGAGCAACAGAAAGCTAAGTAAAAATATGAATTGGGTCCTGGAGTGACCTCACATCATTACAGTGTTAATTTCTCATTGGCAAGGTCATGTAAATTTACACCAAGGAACAGAACACATTCTATTCTGGTCAGTCAGTGTCAGTATTGACGCTTCCGGGATTGAAAAAATGCAGTTAGATACAGAGTAAACCTCCCTCTGCACTGTCCCCATCAAATACTCTCAGGACAGATATAGCACGGGTTTAGATACAAAATAAAGATCCCTGTATAATGTCTCAATCAAACATTTCCGGGACAGATACAGCTCAGGGTTAGGTACAGAGTAAAGGAACCTCTACACTGTCCTCACTTCCACGACAGGAGCAGACAGGGCTAGAAAGAGCATAAACTTCCCTTTACACTGTCCCCATCAAACATTCCCAGGGCAGGTTCAGCATGGGGTTAGATACAGAATAATGCTTCCTCTACACAGTTCGTCAAATATTTCCAAGACAGGTACAACCCAGGGTTGGATACAGAGTAATGCACTCTCTTCGCTGTCTGAAGTGAGCAATTAATCCACCCATCAAAGAAATTACCAGCTGCTAATTAAATGTTCTCTATTGTGCTACTTTCTCATTTATGGTCAAAGAATGTTTTATGCTGTTGTATCATTCAATTCCTGACTGATTCGTTGGCAATGGTTTTTAAGGGCATGTCTTATCTACACTCAAGCAAAATTGAAGTACATGGGAGCCTGAAATCGACAAACTGTGTCGTGGACAGCCGGATGGTGGTGAAAATTACTGATTTTGGGTGTAATACTATTGCCATGCCACAGAAAGGTGAGCTTTAGAAATCATTAATTAGAAAAAGAACATATTCTAACATTCCATTCATTAACTCTTTCATGTGACACAGTAACCCAAACTAACTAAGAGGGTTGGATTGAGAGAAGAGGTAGTGGGAAATTCCACTGGATGCTTTTTGCACCCAGGAAGTGCAGGAGGTATCTCCAACTGCAGCAGATTGAGCTCCAGACTTCAGAGCTGATTATTGCAGTATGTCTTTGGATGGAAAACATTTGAGTGGATGTGGTCGCCCTGCAGCAGTTTAAGGGTATTCGGGCAGAAAGGGAATTGGTGACCCAAGGCAGTAAAGAAGGACCAAGCAGGTACCACAAGTGTCTCCTGAGTGTGTTTTGCCCTCTAACCAGTGTTCCATTCTGAACAAAAACAAAGTTGCTGGAAAAGCTCAGCAGATCTGGCAGCATCGGGTCTGGTGACCCTTCCTCAGAACTGGTTTTTATTCCATTCTGAATATGGGTGAGAATAATAACTCCTCTAGGTAGTGCATCTAAAGCCTGGTCCATCACACTATGGCTGACTAAGCTGTACAGAGGGTGAGATGAAGATCGGAAAAGCAATAGTGATAGAGAATTCAACAGTAAGGGGTTTCTTTAGCCATCAACTTGAATCCAGGATGGCATGTTGCTTCCTTGGTGCCAAGGTCAAGTGTGTCATTTGTGGTAGAAACTAATGGTTCTGAAAAGATGGTTAAGAAGTCATTTGGGACATTTGCTTTCATCAGGCTATAAGAGCAAGGAGGTAATGTTGGAGTTGTACAGAGCATTGGTAAGGCCACAACTAGAGTACTGTGTGCAGTTCTGGTCACCTCACTACAGGAAGGATGTGATAGCACTAGCGTGGTTACGGAGGAAGTTCACCAGATGTTTCCTGGATGGAGAAAGTGAGCTATAAGAAGAGACTAGATAGATTTGGTTTGTTTTCTTAAGAGCAAAGAAGACTGCGGGGAGACATGATTGAGGTGTATAAGATTATGAGGGCTATGGACAGGGTGAATAGTGAGCAGCTGTTCCCATTGGCTGAGGGGTCAATCACAAGAGGGCATAGTTTTAGGATAAGGGGCCAGAGATTCAGAAGGGATTTGGGAAAAATATCTTTTCACTCAGTGATTTGTGAGAATCTGGGATGCACTGCCTGGGAAGGTAATAGAGACTGGAAGCCTTACAACCTTTAAAAAATATTTGGATAAGTACTTCAAAAATCATAACATTAAAGGATATGGGACAAGTGCAGGAATTTGGGATTAACGTTCCTTTTAGTGGTAGTTATGTTGGCGCAGACTCGATGGGCCAAAGGGCCTTTTCTGCACTGTATGAATCCATTACAAAGCTGTGGTGGTTCCTGTCCTCCTATATGGCTCTGAGATATGCACTGTCTACAGCAGACACTTCAAGGCACTGGAGCAGTACCACCAACGCTGCCTGCGCAAGATCCTGCGAATCCACTGGGACAAAAGACGCACCAAGATCAGCATCCTCTACCAAGCAAACATCCCCAGCATTGAGGCATTGACCACCCTTGATTGGCTATGATGGGCTGGGTATGTCATCCACGTGACTGACATGAGACTCCCCAAGCAAGTGCTCTACTGCCAGCTTCAAAATGGTAGGAGAGCCCTAAGTGGACAGAGGAAGCCGATCAGTGATACCCTCAAGGCCTCACTGGCGAAGTGCGACGTTCCCACAGACGCCTGGGAATCACTGACCCAAGACTGTCCAAAGTGGAGGAGGAGCATCCGGGAAGGCATCGAGTACATCGAGACATGCCATCGGAGAAAAAATGGAAGCCAGGTGAAAACAGCGAAAGCAGCACGCGGCCACACCAATACCCCACCCACACTTTCCCATGACCACCATCTGCCCCAAATGTAACAGAGCCTGCAATAGCCATACTGGTGTGTACAGCCACCTATGGACTCACCCTGATAGTGAAAGACAGTCATCCTCGTTTGCGAGGGACAGCCGATGAATGATGAATCTGTGGAAAGGTTAATGTTCATGTTATATTGGCACAATCCATTCCATGATATCACACATATTCTGTGGGTGGAAACAGAATGTTCTACCATAGCTTTTGGAGTGAGCAATGCATCTGTGTCAGCTCCCTAAGATCCTAGTAATTACATCTGAGCAAGCGTAGTTATCCTTGTTGCTATCATGTCATAAACCTACAAGTTATTGCAGAACAGTGACTCATCTCTGGATTATGATGGTGTATCCTCTACCACTAATCACTAGGTAGGACACTACAAGCTTGAAAGTTCTAACCACCTAGATTCAAATCAGTATCTCCAGAGGTGATTTACTGGTGCTATTGAGGAGGATTTAAACTAACTTGGCAGTGGTAAAAGAACCAGGAATTAGTATTAGGAAGAGAAATCAAAATGCAGAGGAATCAGGAGAGAGTACTAGAGTAGCAAATAGTATGGTACAAAGTGGGGTCAGAATAAGTGGGCCTAAAATTGGTTTACTGTGCATATATGTGAATGTGCAGAGTAAGGTCATGAGCTGCAGGTGGAGATGGCTCGTGAGACTGTTATATGGCAATAAAGGAGACCAGGTTCAGAAAAAGACTATATTGGGTACTAAACATTCCTTCCAATAAGGTGTTCATGAAGGAAGGGAAGGAAAGAAAGGAGGAGAGGTAGCATTATTGATAAAGGAAGGCATCAGATTCTGCAGAGAAAGGATAACCTTGAGGGAACAAAGAAAGAATCAATTGGTTAAAACAACTAAACAATAGAGCAATCATTACATTGCTGAGTGTATGTATAAGCCAACAACTAGAAGTAAGGATAATTAATTGGTACATGGCCAACATCAATGGGATAAGAATGATTCTGGTCCAGGTAAATTGAAATTAAAGATTGGCAGATAACAGGAACTAATCAATGGCTGCATTTAAAGGGAGTTACTTTGGATATAGTCAAGGTATAGTCTCACAATGCGAAGAGGTAGGGAAAACAAATCCAGTGCTCCTTGGTTGACAAAAGGGATAGACAATGAGATTCAGCAGAAAAACGGTACATATGACAGATGTCAGGCAGATAATACCACTGAGAACCCGATGTGGATTGAATGTGGAATGTTCAGCAGGAAAGTAAAAATCAAACTAGAGGAAAAAACAAGAGTATGAGAAGAGATTGGTAGTTAACACAGAAGGAAAGTCTTCTTTGAAATAAACCTCTAGAAGCCATTTAAAGTAGTAAAAGGACAGGAAGTGAAGAGGTGGGGCAGTTTCAAGACCAAAATGGGGGTTTGCGCGTGGAGTCCGGGGGATAGCTGAGGTTTTAAATTAATACTTTGCATTAATGTTTAACAAGAAAAAGAATACTGTGCAATCACAGTGATAGAGGGTGCAGGTAGGACACTGGATGGGGTAAAGATTTGCAAAAGAGGAGGTGGTGTTAGAAAGGCAGGCTTAATAAAACACCAGAACTGGATGAGGTGCAGCCATGAATCCTGAGCTGAGTAAGAATGAAAGTTAAGGTACTGGCCATTGTCTTTCAGTCCTCCTTAGTTATGAAGGGTGGTACCAGAGGACTGGAGAATTGCAACATTACATCTTGTACATCTTGTTTGGGGATAAATGCAGCAACTGCAGGCAAATCAGCTTAACCTTGGCAGTTGGAAAGTTTTTAGAGGCAATAATTTGGGACAACAACGCAACCACTTTCTGAAAGGCAACTAGGCATGGGCAATAAATGCTGGCCCAGTCAGCAATGCCCAGTTCTCACAAATGAATTTTTAAAAATTTCACAGTCTCTTGGACAACAATATTTTAATTAAAGAACACCAACACAGACTTACTGAGGAGAAACTGTGTTTGAGATTTTGGATGAGCTAACAGTGTTTTTGAGATATAGGAATAGAAGTAAGCGGAGATATACATGCACATAATTTACAAATTGGGACATACAGGACAAAAACAAGGAAATTATGATAAACCAGTATAACACACTGGTTTGACCTCTGCTGGGGTATTGTGTCCACTTCTGGACATTACATCTTATGAGAGAGAGGCTGCAGGTATGATTCTTGAGGATGGTTCCAGGAATGAGACATTGCAATTACACAGATAGATTGGAGAAGCTGGAACCATTCTTCCTGGAGAAGAGAGTGTCAGGAGGAAATTATGACCGAGGTGTTCAAAATCAGAGTTAGGGTGGACAGCGGAAACTATTTCATTGGCAGGAGGATCCAAAATTAGCGGACACTGATTAATGGTGAATGACATAAGAAGCAAAGGCAATGTGAGGAACATCTCCCTTACGCAGGTGCTTCGAACCTGAAATGCACAACCTGAAATGGAGGCAGATTCAACTGAGGCATACAAAAGAAAATTTGATAATTACCTGAAGAGAAAATATTTGCGGGACTATAGGGAAAAGGCAGGGTAGTGGGTATGGTTGAGTTGTTCTTGGAGAGGTTAGAATGGACACAATGGACCAAATGGCCTCTTTCAGCGCTGTAACCATCAAATGATTCTATGTCCAGTGGCTTGTTTGAAGCGGTAGACTTTGAGAGTAGATGTCATAGCGGAAGTGATAGTATCAAGAGAGGGAGAGTCTGTTTGGTGATTAGGAAGCTCTGCAACGGGAGATAGGCAGACAGAGAAGAAGATGGGAACTGGGTTAAATTGAGGCCCTTTCTACTTTCATAGGTGGAGGTGAAAGAATGCATAACCATAACAGTGAAGACGTGTCCAGTTTTGTTAGCCCAATTATAGGAAGGTTATTGTTAAGCTGGAAAGGGTTTAGAGAGATTTTCCAAGACGTTGCTGGGTATGGAAGGTTTGAGTTATAAAAATGGGTTGGATAAGCTGGGACTTTTTCCTCTGGCGTGTGGGAGTTTAAGAGTTGACTTTATAGTGGGTTATAAAATCATGAGGGATATAAATAGGGTTAATGGTAGGTATCTTTTCCCTAGGATGCAGGATTTCAAGACTAGGGGGCACTTTTTAAGGTGAGAGGAGAGACATTTACAAAAGATATGAGAGGCAATTTTTTTACACAGAGGGTGTTTTGCATGTGGAATGAACATCCTGACAAAGTGGTGGATGTGGGTACAATTACTTGGATAAGTATGTGGATAGGAAAGATTTGGAGTGTTATGGGCCAAGGGCAGATAGGTGGGACTAGTTTAGTTTGAGATTATGTTTGGCATGGACTGGCTGGACCGAAGGGTCTGTTTCTGTGCTGTATGACTCTGTGACTCTATGAGTAGGGAGGTTTCCCCATGTCCTCACCAATATTTATCTTTCAACTGACATCAGGCAAAACAATTTCAAAACAAAAACAGAAATTGCTGGAAAAGCTCAGCAGGCCAGGCAGCATCTGTGGAGAGAAATCAAGAATTAACATTTCAGATCCAGTGACTCTTCTTCAGAACTGATTGTAGCTAAGAAAAGGTTGGTATTTATGCAGAAGATGGGGTGGGAGGATGGGGAGAGTAAACGATAGGTGGAGATAGAGTCCAAAGAGAGAGAAAAACTGTTGGACAGACAAAGGAGTGGGATAAGGTCAGTCTGGGGAATGAATAGCTGCTACTGGGAACTATTAGTAACTGATGATGGGTTGTGTGTGGAAGCAGCCCATGTGATGACAAGGTCTGGTGTGTGGGGGCTGGGGTAAGGACATGGGAAAGGGTGCCTCAAAGCCCTAAAATTGTTGAACTCGATATTGAGTCCAGAAGGCTATAGAGTTCCAAAGCAGAAAATGAGGTGCTGTTCTTCCAGCTTACGTTGACCTGTGCTGGAGCACTGCAGCAAGCCTGCAACAGAGATGTTGGCCAGGGAACACGGTGGTGTGTTGAAGTGGCAGACAACTGGAAGCTCTGGGTCATTTCTGTGGATAGGATGTAGGTGTTCTGTGAAGAGGTCACCCAGTCTACACTTGGTTTCCTCAATGCAGACAAAACCACATTGTGACAGCTAATGCAGCAGACTAGATTGAGTGAAGTGTAGATAAATTGCTGCTTCACCTGGAAGGTGTGTCTGGGACCTTGGACACTGAGGAGAGAGAAAGTAAATGGGCAGCTTTACACCTTCTGTGGTTGCAGGGGAAGGTGCCATTGGGCCGTGGAGTCTCCTTCGCATACCTCCAACATTCTCCCTCCACCGAGCCACCTCCCTTGGGCCTTTTACCTGCACTTGGCTGTTCATCGAGAACTGATGATGTGACATTGGTTGCCTCAATTTGTCTGCCCCCTTCACCTATTGCAACCTGTCTCTGGCTGAACTGACTGCACTTGGTGCTTTGAGATCCAACTCTGACCTTATAATCAAGCCTGCTGACAAGGGTGGTGCTGTTGTTGTCTGGCATACTGACATCTACATAGCAGAGACTAAGCACCAGCTCTCAAACACCTCGTCCTATTTCCCCTGGACTATGGCTCCACCATGGAATATCAGGTGACCACAATGGTCACTAATTTCATTTCAACTGGTAATCTCCCTACCCTGCCTCCAAACTTGTAGTCTCCCAACCCCACACAGTGTGCTTGTTCCTCCTTCCCAAAAGCCTGGGCAGACCCATTGTTTCTGCTTGCTCGTGCCCCACAGAGCTCATCTCTTCCTACCTCAACTTGATTTTTTTCTTCCCTTGTCCAGTCCCTTCCCACTTACATCTACAATTCCCCTTTACGTCAGTTTCAGAATTTCCAGTTTGCGGGTTCCAATGGCCTCCTGCTTACCATGGATGTGCAAATCTATTACACATCCATCCACCATTAGGATGGTCTCAGGGCTCTCTGCTTCTTTATGGAAAAATGGCCTGAACAGCCCCTTCCACTACCACACTCCTCTCCCTGGACAAGTTCATTCTCACTCTGAACAACTTCTCTTTTAACTCCTCTCACTTTCTTCAGGTCAAAGGATTGGCCATGGGTACCCCACATGCACCCCACTTATGCCTGTCTCTTCGTGGGATACGTTCAACATTCCTTGTTCCAGTCTTACTCAGGGCCCCTCCCACAATTCTTTCTCCAGAATATCAATGACATGATCGGTGCTGCTTCCCTCTCTTGTCACTAATTGGAAAAGTTTATCTATTTCACTTCCAATTTCCACCATGCTTTCACCTGCACCTGGTCCATTTCTGACACCTGCTTTCCCTTCTTCGACATCTTTGTTTCTATTTCTGGGGAGAGGCTACCCACCAATATCCACTACAAATCTATTGACTCCCACAGTTACCTTGACTGTGCATCCTCACACCCTGCTTTCCTGTAAAGACTCTATTCCATTCTCCTAGCTCCTCCATCTCTGTTGCATCAGTTCTGATGATGCCAACTTCAATAAGGGGCCCTCCAAAATGTCCATGTTCTTCCTCAACCGAGGATTCCCCAGCCGGGTCCAACCCATCTCCCACACTTCAGCCCTCACCTCCTCTTTTCCCTCCCACAACAGCGATTAGGTCCCCTTTGTCCTCACCTTCCATCCTTCAGCATCCACATCCAAAGGATCATTAGCCACTATTTCTGCCACCTCCAGCAGGATGCAACCACCTGACACATATTCCCCTCCCCTCCCTTGTCAGCCTTCCACAAGGATTGTCCCCTTTATTCCACTGTTCTTTCACTCCGAACATGCCCCCACAGCCTCACGGCACCTTCTCCTGCAACCGCAGAAGGTAATACCTACCTGTTTACTTCCTCCTTCCTCAGTATCCAAGTGCCCAAATACACCTTCCAGCTTTATTTGCACTTCCCAGAATCTAGTCTACTGCATTCCTGTTCACAATGTGGTCTCCTCCTCAGTGGGGAAACGAAGTGTAGACTGGGGTGACTGACTCACAGAACACCTACATTCTGTCCATAAAAATGACTGAGAGCCTCCAATTGCCTGCCATTTCAAAACACCACCATGTTCCCTGGCCAAAATCTCTGTCTTGGGAACAAAATCTGAAATTACTGGGAAAACTCAGCAGGTCTGGCAGCATCTGTGGAGAAAAATCAGAGAACTTTTTGGATCTCGTGACCCTTCTTCAGAACTGGATCTGACACGTTAAGTCTGATTTGTTTCCACAGATTCATTCCCCTAGACTGACCTATTCCCACTTTGTCTGTCCAGCAGTTTTTCTCTCTCTTTGGCCTCTATCTCCACCTATTGTTTACTCTTCCCCCCTCCCCCACCCCATCTTCTGTATAAATGCCAACCTTTTCCTAGCTACCGTCAGTTCTGAAGAAAGGCCATCAAACCTGAAATGTTTACTCTGATTTCTCTCCACAGGTGCTGCCAGACTTGTTAAATTTTTCCAGCAATTTCTGTTTTACTTTCTGATTTCCAGGATCTACAGTTCTTTGGTTTTTATTTAGTCAAAACAAGTGGTCTGGTCTTTATCTCATTGCTGGTTGTGGGAGCTTACTATGTGTGAAATAGCTGCTGTACATCACAAAGCACTTCATTAACTGTAAAGCACCTTGGGATGCCTCGAATGTGTGAAATCTGAGGTGTAGTTTTAAGTTCTTTTCTTCAAATGTCTCTACTTGTCTCTGCAAAATGTTCAGTGTATTTAACTACCTCTTTTTCTTTTCCACCTCACCACCTAGACCTGTGGACAGCTCCTGAGCACCTGCGACAGGAGGGAGTATCTCAGAAAGGTGACACGTACAGTTTTGGCATTATAGGTCAGGAAATCATCTATCGAAGAGAGACCTTCTATACTCAATCGTGCAGCGATATTGCAGGTAATGGATGCTGTTACTATTCAACTAATTAGGGCTGTTATTGAAAGTCCAGGGGTATATTGATAGTTCTGTGACCAAGATATCTTAACAATGTTGCTCTATTTCTCCCTACTCAACACAGTGGGACCAATAGACAACAAAATAACTATTTTCCAATTACCCTCCCATCATTTTTGAAGCTTAAGACTATAAAACTATAAGACATAGAAGCATAAATAATCTGTTTGGCCCATTGAGCCTGCTCTGCCTTTCAACAAGATTATTGCTGACCTGATAACCTCCAACTCCACTTTCCTGGCTTTTCTCCATAACCTATTATTCCCTTACTAATTAAAAATCTATCTCAGACTTGGATGCACTTAACTACCCTGTTTCGCTAGCCCTTTAATGTAAAGAATTCCATAGATTCATTACCTTCTGAGCAAAAAAAAAGTTCCTCATCTGTTTCTTAAATGCACAAATCCTTACTCTGAAATTATAACTTCTGACCCTAGACTCTTCCACAAGGGGACACAGCCCTTCCGTATTTACCCTGTCTAGCTCCCTGAGGATACAGAGTCATAGAGTCATACAACACGGAAACAGACCCTTCGATCAAACTTCGTCCATGCTGACCAAGTTACCCAAACTGAACTCGTGCTACTTGCCTGTATTTGGCCCATATCCCTCTAAACCTTATCAATTCATGTTACTGTCCAGATGTCTTTAAAATGTTGTAACTGTATCTGCATCTACCACTTTCCCAGGCAGTTCATTCCACATACGAGCCACCCTCTGTGTGAAAAAGGTGCCCCTCAGGTCCCTTTTAAATCTTTTTCCTCTCCGCTGCCAAAAACAGCAATGTGATAGTGACCAGACATATTAATTTTCTGATGTTGATTGAAGGATTGTATTTTTCAATAAGATCTCCTCTCATTCTTCTAAACTCCATTGTGTATGAGCCCAACCAACTCAACCTCACCTCTTAAGAAATCTTTCATACCCAAAATTAACCTAGTGAACCTTCTAAGAGTTGCTTCCAATGTCAGGATATATTTCCTTTGGTAAGGAGACTAAAACAGTTCACAGTATTCCAGGTGTGGTCTGTCTTGTACCATGTATTATTTCAGCAAGACCCGCCTATTTTTATATCCCATTCCCTTTGAAACAAAGATCACCAGGCCATTTAACATCTCTCTTACCTGCTGAAGTTGGATGCTTCATTTCTGTGATTTCAAGAAGAATCGCTCAATGATTATTGCTGCCAGCTAACTTTGCCAAATCAAAATTTTAAGTTGCAGAACTTCCACAAAAGGAGATCTAATTGGCTGAAAGCCATGTTGATGTGCAACTTGTTCAATTTTAAGCAAGGCCCACTCAAAATTTAAGGACCTCTTAATCCATTCTGGATTATTGCAGGATTGTGTTTTAGTGTTATAATCCTTTATGTCCCATAGTTTCTTTAAATTATTCATGCAAATAAGTTGATTTTGTTATTTTAGCCTGTACATTTGATACTTCCTGCTTTCCAGATTTCCAGCAAGACTATTATGCAAACTTCATTGTGGAATGTTACTGTTAAATAGGATGATTGTTAGTCCCGGGATTTATAACTTTGAGCACAAAATCCAAATTAACTCTCCAGTATAGTAACGAGAGATTGCTGCACTGCTTAAGGTGTCATCTTTTTATGATGATGTGGAGGTGCCGGGTAGGACTGGGGTGGACAAAGCCAAAAGTCAGATGACATTAGGTTAGAGTCAAACAGGTTTATTTGAAATCAC
Organism: Rhincodon typus; assembly: GCF_021869965.1. Taxonomy (NCBI): domain Eukaryota; kingdom Metazoa; phylum Chordata; class Chondrichthyes; order Orectolobiformes; family Rhincodontidae; genus Rhincodon; species Rhincodon typus. The sequence continues at coordinate 3,462,967 of NC_063368.1, forward strand.
AGCTTTCAGAGCATTGCCTGTTCATCAGGTGAAGGGGCAATGCTCCGAAAGCTTGTGATTTCAAATAAATCTGTTGGACTATAACTCGGTGTTGTCTGACTTCTGATCTAATCTTTTTATGAGATATTAAATCAAGGCCCTAGCTGACCTCTCAGATGATATAGTGCTAGTTTGAAAAAGTTAGGAGTTGTCTGAATGTCCTGGATATTTCCCCTCAACCAACATTTTGTATCAATAAAAACACATTGTCTCATTGTTATTGTAGTGATGTTTGTTTTAGCCTGCTGTGTGCAAATTGAACAAAGAACAAAGAACAAAGAAAATTACAGCACAGGAACAGGCCCTTCGGCCCTCCAAGCCCGCGCCGATCCAGATCCTCTATCTAAACCTGTCGCCTATTTTCCAAGGATCTGTATTTCTCTGCTCCCTGCCCATTCATGTGTCTGTCTAGATACATCTTAAATGATGCTATCGTGCCCGCCTCTACCACCTCCGCTGGCAACGCGTTCCAGGCACCCACCACCCTCTGCGTAAAGAACTTTCCACGCATATCTCCCTTAAACTTTTCCCCTCTCACTTTGAAATCGTGACCCCTCCATAATTGAGTCCCCCACTCTGGGAAAAAGCTTCTTGCTATCCACCCTGTCTATACCTCTCATGATTTTGTAGACCTCAATCAGGTCCCCCCTCAACCTCCGTCTTTCTAATGTAAATAATCCTAATCTACTCAACTTCTCTTCATAGCTAGCGCCCTCCATACCAGGCAACATCCTGGTGAACCTCCTCTGCACCCTCTCCAAAGCATCCACATCCTTTTGGTAATGTGACGATCAGAACTGTACGCAGTATTCCAAATGTGGTCGAACCAAAGTCCTATACAACTGTAACATGACCTGCCAACTCTTGTACTCAATACCTCGTCTGATGAATGAAAGCATGCCGTATGCCTTCTTGACCACTCTACCGACCTGCTTTGCCACCTTCAGGGTACAATGGACCTGAACACCTAGATCTCTCTATGCATCAATTTTCCCCAGGGCTTTTCCATTTACTGTATAGTTCGCTCTTGAATTGGATCTTCCACCTCGCATTTGCCTGGATTGAACTCCATGTGTCCACCCAACTCTCCAATCTATCTATGTTCTGCTGCATTCTCCAACAGTCCCCTTCACTATGTGCTACTCCACCAATCTTAGTGTCATCTACAAACTTGCTAATCAGACCATCTATACCTTCCTCCAGATCATTTATGTATATCACAAACAACAGTGGTCCCAACATGGATCCCTGTGGAACACCACTGGTCACAGTTCTCCATTTTGAGAAACACCCTTCCACTACAACTGTCTGTCTCCTGTTGCCCAGCCAGTTCTCTATCCATCTAGCTAGTACACCCTGGACCCCATGCGACTTCACTTTCTCCATCAGCCTACCATGGGGAACCTTATCAAACGCCTTACTGAAGTCCATGTATATGACATCTACAGCCCTTCCCTCATCTATCAACTTTATCACTTCCTCAAAGAATTCTATCAAGTTGCATTTCAAAAAATATTTCATTGGTTGTAAAGTACTTTGAGATTACTTTTGGTGAGGAAATTCCTTTTGTACCTTTAAGGTAAATACTACCATTCCAATGGAGATGCAGTCTGCTATAACTATTAAATTAGAAATGCAGAGCAATTAAAGCTGCTGGTTATGTCTGTTGAGAAGAACATAAGTAGGTGTCACCATGTGGCCTCTTAAGCCTGCTCCATCATCCATGGTTGATCTGCTGCATAAACTCCATTTCCCTGTCTCATTCTCACTGCCCAATGTCAGGTTTAAATTTTATTTGTTATGTGCAGCAGCTTTATCTTTATATATTTGAGCACATAGGATATCTTAAAAGGGACAGTTTGTGAGCACGATCTGGGTTGCTGCACACCCATAGGTATGTGCAGCCTAATCACTCACCCCTTGATTCTAGCAATCTTTGTCTTGAATCATGCAATCACACAGTTGGAGACTATTCAGCCCACATGTCTGTGCCAGCTCTCTGCAAGAGCAATTCATTTAGTCATGCCTTTAGCCCTACAGCCGAGCAAATTGTTTTGCTTCAGGTGTATATCCAATTCCCTTTTCAAAACCATGACTGAATCTACACTCTCAGGCAGTGTATTCTGGATCATTGCCGTTCACCTTAAATTGGTGCCCACTAGGATCAGAAAAGAATCATAGAATCCCTACAGTGTGGATGCAGGCCATTTGGCCCATCAAGTCGCTACCGACTCTTCAAAGACCATCCCACCAAGACCTACTCCCATACTCTATCCCTGTAAGCCTACATTTCCCAGGCTAACCAACACATCCTTGGACGCTACGATGACAATTCATCATGGCCAATCCACCTAACCGGCACATCTTTGAACTATGGGCGGAAACCGGAGCACCCAAAGGAAGCCCACACATACACAGGGAGAACATGCAACCTCCACACAGACAGTCACCCAAGGTTGGATTCAAACCCAGGCCGCTGGCACTGTGAGACAACAGTACTAACCACTGAGTCACTGTGCTGCCTACTGGGCTGTTCTGCCAATGGGAGCCTTACATAATCAAGATTTTTCCAAAATACGTATTAAAGATTGCCGTTTCTAAAAGCTTTTCTACTGCTTGGAAAAACTAACTCACTTCTAGTCACTAGCCTTATCATTACACTTTATTTTTAGCAAAGCGTAACATTTGCAATTCTCCAGTCCTCTGGCACTATCCCAGTACCTAAGAAGGATTGGAAAATCAGAACCAACATCTCCCCAATTTCTATCCATACTTCCATCTGTATCCTCAGTAACCAGCCTTTCTGATACATTTTCTTCATAAATTTTTAACCCATCCATGATCTCAAATGTCTTATCTTTAACAATGACACAATATCTTCTTCTGCTGGTTAAAAAAAACCAGTGCAAATGAATTTAATATTTCAGCCAAGTCTTCTGCCCCCAGGTATAAATCTTTGTTTTAGTCTCTCATTAGTTCCACTCTTCCTTCTCCTATCATTTTGATTTTTATAGATATGTAGAAAACTTTTGAATTCCCTTTTATGCCGCAGTCAGTATTTTCTCAAACTCCCCCTTTTCATGTTTTTAATTCCGCCTCTGACCTTCCTTCATTCACCTGGTACTCACTGTATGAGCAACCTGACATTTGAAAGATGTACCTTTTCTGCTTAATCTGACTCTGTATAACGAAAGAGAGTGTGTAGTACTCTGGTCCTTCAAGTTTTATTGTTGTTCCACCCATTGCAGGTTGCTGATGGTAATGAATCAGAGAATGATATAGGATATAGCGAGACCATTTGACCCATCAATTCCTATGCTGACTCTTTAAAAAAGCTATTCAATTAGTTCCACTCCCCCTGCCCTCCCCCCATAGCCTAGCAAATATCTCCCTCCAAGTACTTTTTTTTACTCATTTATGATTCATGGAATGTGAGTGTCGATGACTGAGCCAGAATTTATTGCCCCATCCCCCTCCTTGATCTGCTGCAGTCTATTTGGTGTAGGCAGACCCACAGCATGCTGTTAGAGTAAGAGTTCTACAATTTTGATCTAGTGGCAGTGAAGGAACGGCAAACTTTCTTTGTTTCTTCATTTTTCTGCCTTTAAATTATGTTTAGGTTTAATTTTCAGTGTTTTAAGGTGGTGCTGGAGAATGGCCATACTATACAACAGTTTTCAGTGTATTTTGTAACAAGATACATGTGACAATGAATAAACCAAATAAATAACTACATTACAATTAGAATGAGCTTTATTGTTACATGTACTCAAATGAGTGCAATGAAGAGTTTACAAGTTGCCACTTAAGACACCATTTAGATACAAAGGTGCCGAGGCACAGATTCTTAAGTATAAATTCTTAGGGAAAAAAAGAAAAATAAAGAAAAAAGAAGTACAGAATTACAGATTATAGGAATAAATTAGAAAAATAAAGAAATAAAAAGTTCAGAATAACTCAGACTGAAAATTGCAGCTAGTGATGTTCCATGTATCTGCTGCCCTTGTCCTTCTACATAGTAGTGATAATGGGTTTGGAAGGTGTTAACTTAGGACCCTTGATAAATTTCTGCAGTTTATCTTGTAGTTGGTATGCATAGCTGCTACTGAGCATCAAATGGTGGAGGGAGTGAATGTTTATGCATGTGTGGTGCCAATCACGTAGCCTACTTTGTTCCGAATCATGTTAAGCTAAGTGTTGTTGGAATTGCACACATCCAGACAAGTGGGAAGTATTCCATCACACTTCTACCTCATGCCTTACAGATGGTGAGTTTGTCAGACAAAGCACAATCCAAAACTAGTCCTTGATAGCAATCCAGGCGGAAGGCAAAGGTAGATAGATTATTGGTCATCAAGGAAATGATGTGAAGGGTTATCAGGCTTGGTGGGAATTTGGATTTTATAACATGATCAAATTAGTCACAATCTTATTAAATGGCGGAACGTGCTCAAAGGGCTTTGTTTGTATATTCCACTATTCAGTAAGACCATGGCTAATCTATTTGTGGTCTCAACCCCACTTGCCAGTCTATTCTCCATGATCCTTTATCCGTTGTCTGTCAGAGACTCTGAGAATTCCTAATTCCCATCTGTTTCTTCAAATGTCACAACTTAAAACCATTGGAATAATGTTTTTACTGATACTGTCAATTGTTGACCCCGTTCCTCTTGTTAAATGGAATGTTTCTTCCCTTTTTCTCTAGAGAAGTTAAAGAGAGTAATGTTAGCAAATGGGAGTGAGCTGTTTCGACCTGACCTTCCCCTGGAAACATCTAACGACAAAGAACTAGAGGTAACTGTATTCAGAACAAATCTGATTAATCCTGTGTCCCTCTGGTTCCAAAGCAGATTAAACTCTTAATTCTTTAGATCATTTCTAGTTTGCCATCTGCCCGTTCAGTTCCAGGTCTAATTAACCCCCATGCCCTGGTGTTTCAGTTTGATTAACCCACGTGCCCTTGTCTGGTTGAGCCTCGAGCCCCTGTTAGATTCACTCTATGTATCAGTCTGATCACCCTCTGTGTCTCAGTCTGATTGTCCATGTGACTTTCTGGATCCAGGTGTATGGGCTGATCAAAAATTGCTGGGAAGAAGATTCAGAAAAACGACCAGATTGCAAGAGAATTGAGGCCTTGCTGGGCAAGATATTCAGGTTAGTACAGATGGGGTGAATTCTGTACATAACTACATATAAACTGTACGTCCCACACAGGGAACACGTAAGAATGGTCTTCATAGTGTTGCAAAGACGCACAATCCTGTATAAGATAATTTTCCAATTTCGATTTACATAGAAAAATTGTAACCTAGGAAAAGGAACAGTCTGTTCAGCACCACCCCACCCCATGCCACTTGTACCTTTCAATTAGATTATGGCTAACCAGCATCTTAACTCAATTAATAAATATTTGCATCCATCTTCAGGCAGGCATGCTAAGTGGATGACCCATCGCAGCCTCCTCCAGAGATTCTCAATATCACAGACACCAGTCTTCAGCCAGTTTAATTCACTCCACATGATATCAAGAAGCAGATGACAACATTGAATACTTTATAGGTTACAGACTCTGACAACATCCCAGCATGACTATTGGAGGCTTGTGCTCTGGAACTAGCTGTGCCATTAAGCAAGTTGTTCCAATTCAGTTGTAACATCTAGCATCTACGTGACAATGTGGAAAATTAATGTGTCCTGCCATAGAATCATAGAATTGTGCAGCACAGAAACAGACCCTTCAGTCCAACTCATCCATGCTGATCAGATATCCTAAATTAATCTAGTCTAATTTGCCAACATTTGGCCCATGTTTTTCTAAACCCTTCCTATTCATGTACCCATCCAGATGCCTTTTAAATGTAGTTATTGTACCCAACTCCATTACTTCCTGTGGCAGCTTATTCAATACATGCACCACCCTCTGCATGAAAAAGTTGCCCCTTAGATTTTTCACGTCTTTCCCCTCTCACCTTAAACCTATGCCCTCTAGTTTTGGACTCCCCTACCTTGGGAAAAAGACCTTGGTTATTCGCCCTGTCCATGCCCCTCATGATTTTATAAATGTCGATAAGATCATACAAAGAGCGAGGGAAAAAAACAACCTGGACAACAAGTCAACTCTTTATTCATCGGCGAAGTGATGGTAGAGGTCATTGACAGTGTTGTTAAGGGACACTTAAAGATACAATCTGCAAAGGCAGATGCTTTTGTTGGGCTGTGTCAGGGCTACTTGGCTCCTGACCTCATTACAGCCTTAGTCCAAATTTATACAAAAGAGCTGAATTCCAGAGGTGAGATGAAACTGATTGTCCTTGATATCAAGGCAGTATTTGAATGAGTGTGACATCAAGGAGCCCTAACAAAACTAGACTGGGAAAAGACTGTCCACTGATTAAAGTCTTTCTTAGCACAAAGGAAGATATTTGTTGTTGGAGATGAATCACCTCAATCCCAGACATCTTTGTGACAACTCCTCAGGGTAATCTTCTAGCCCCAACCATCTTCAGCTGCTTCCCTTCATCATAAGGTCAGAAGTAGGGATTGTTTTCTGATGATTGCACTATGTTCAGCATCATTTGTAATTCCTCAGACAACTGAAACAGTCCATTTCCATATGCTGGAAAACACCTGGGCTTGTGCTGATAAGTGACAGGTAACATTTGTGCCACAGAAATGCTAGGCAATGACCATATCCAACAAGAGAATCTAACCATCACTCTCTGACATTCAATTGCATTACTATTGTTGGATGCCCCACTACCAACATCGTGGAGGGTTACCATTGATCAAAAACTGAACTGGTCCAATCATATGATTACTGTGGCTTTAAGAGCAGCTTAAAATCTATGAATTCTGTAGCAAGTAACTCACCTCCTGTCTCCTAGGACCTGTTCACCATCTACAAGGCACAAGTCAGGAATACAATGGAATACTTGCCTGGATGAGTGCAGCTCCAACAAAACTCAAGAAGCTTGACACCATCCAGGACAAAATATCTCACCTGATTGGCATGCCATTCACTATCTTCAATATTCATTCTTTTCACCATCAATGCACAGAGGTGGCAGTGTGTACTATCTACAAGAAGGACTGTACTAACTCAGCAAGACTCCTTTGACAGCACCTTCTAAACCTATGACCTCTACCACCCAGTAGGACAAGAGCAGCAGGTGCACAGGAACACCACCACTCCAGGTTCCCCTCCAAGCTGCGTACTATCCTGAATTGCAACTATATCGCCATTCCTTCACTGTCACTGGTTCAACATCCTGGATCTCCCTTCCTAACAGCATTGCAAATGTCCCTACATCCCAAGGACTTCACCAGTTCAAGGCGACATCTCATCCTTGTCTCCTCCAGCATAATTAGGGATTTACAACATGCACCCCATGAACGAATAAATTCACCTGCTTTCATTTCATAACCCTTAATATCCTTATAGGAACACAGGAGTAAGTCAATCAGCGTGTTTAGCCTGCTCTGTCATTCAGTATGATTATGGCTCATTAGCAGCTTCAATGCCATTTTCCCACACCATTCCATATCTGTTTACGTCACCAATGTTTAGAAATATGTCAATCTCTACTTTAAATATAATGAGTAACTGAAATTACTGAGCCCTCTGGGGTAAGGAATTCCAAAGATTTACAACTCTCTGATTAAAAGCTATTCTCTGCTGTAGAATAAGTCCTCTTTTTTTTAAAATTGATTTTACACTCTGTATCCAGGGGAAAGCATGCTTCAATCCTTTAAATATTTTCAATCACTTCCCCTCTCATTCTTCAAAACCTTAGAGAATACAGGCACAGTTTCCCCATCTCTTTTCAAAAAACATTCCTGCCATCCCGGGAACAAGAACGATATTCAGAACCTCATGCAATAAAGGCTAAGGGGCCGTCCTTATTGCTTGCTGCATCTGCATGTTATCTTTAGTGACTTATTGATGAGAACACCCAGGTCCTATTGTACATCTCCACTTTCTAATCTTTTACCATTTAAAAAACCATCTGCACATCTATTCCTCCTACCAACGTGGATAATGTCACATTTTCTACATCATATTCTATTTGCTGTGTTCTTGCCTACCTACTAAGTCTGTACAAATCCCCTTGAAGGCCCCTTTGCATCATCCACCTGACTTTGTGTCATCTGCAAACAGGGAAATACTAAACTGGTCCCCAAATTCAAATCATTGATATAAATTGTGAATAGCTAGGCCTATTTATGTGGCACGCCACCATTCACAGTCTGCCGATGCAAGAGAGATCTGGTAATTCCTATTGTCTGTTTTCTACCTTTAGCCAATCCTTAATCCATGACACTATATTACATCCTGTCCCATATACTTTTATCTTGCTAACACACCATCTGTGGCATAGTTTATTAAAAACCTTCTGAAAATGAAAACAAACTACATCCCATTTTGTCAATTCTGCTAGTAACACCCTCAAAAATAACTCCAACAGTTTTGTCACACGTGATTTCCCATTTGCAAATCCATCCTGACTATGGCCAATCAGATTATTATCCAACAGTTATCAATTCCTTTACAATTGATTCTATCATTTTCACTACAACTAGGCTAACACGTCAGTAGTTCCCCATTTTCTCTGTCCCTCCCTTCTTACATACTGAGGTAACCTTTGCTACCTTCCAATCTGAAGGCATCTTGAATCTATGGAATTTTCGAAGATGAACACCAATGCATCCTTTACCTCCATAGCTACAGGTCCCAGGGACTTGTCATCTTTTAGTTATATTATAATTTCTCCAACACAACCCTCTTATTAATTCTAATTTCCATCAATTCCTCATTCTCCTTCATTTGTTCGATCTCTAGTTCTGCAAGATATTTTGTAGTTTCCTCAGTGAAGGCAGACACAGAGTAATAATTTAGCTTCCCTGCCATCTTTCTAATCTCCATTGTACATCCTCCCAACTCTGTCTATTTGTTTATTTAGCAAGTACTTTGAAGTTTTCAATTCCTCCCCCATCCTCACTCCCACACTTCCACTCCCTCCACAGCCTCAACAGCTCTTACAGGTGAAAGGATTCCAGATTTCCACTAGCCTTTATAATAAACTGGCAGATAATGTTGAGAACAGCAAAGAGTTTGAAAGATAAGGACAGTTGGATTTTTAAAATTTCATTTATTATTGTCACATGTGCCTAGGTGCAGCAAAAAGTTTTGTTTTGCATGCAGTACAGGCACATCATACCGTACAAAGTGCATTAGGGTATAGAACAGAGTGAGGAATACAGTGTTATGGCTGCAGGGAAGGTGCCCAAAGAGCAAGATCAACATTAAATTTAAACTTTGAGAGGTCCATTCAGAAATCTAGTAACAGTGGGGAAGAAGCTGTTCTTGAATCTGTTGGTACATGTGTAAAATCTCTTGTATCTTCTGTCTGACGGAAGGGGTTGGAAAAGAGGTATAACCAGGGTGGCAGGGGTATTTGATTACATCAGCTGCCTTCCCAAGGCAGCGAGAAGTATCAGTGGAGTCAATAGTTGGAAGGTTGGCTTGCTTGATCGTTGAACAGGATGTGAAACATTGAAGTTCTTGAGCTGCTTGGTTAGGAAATCCCTGATCACTATCTTATAAAGATCTCTCCCCACATTCCCCATTCTGCCACCCAGCCCTGCCCCTTTCTGTGACATGACATTCTATGTGATTGTGATCATGATAAACCTTTCCCTCCTTGGCCTCCTAAGCCTGTCGGCAACCTTCACCACAACCCTCCTCCAATTTCTCTGGCAGCCACTTGGGTACCTGATTCTATTCTTACCTGGCCAGTCAGAGTGACAGAATCACATCGACTGGCTTCTCTCCTCACTCCTGTGCCTCCCCAGGATCTATCCTCACCCTTATTCCCCATTTCTGATCCATGTTTCTCCTCAATGACACCATCCAAAAAGTAAGGTTGGGTTCTACATGTACACTGGTGATTGATGTCATTATCACCTCTCACCACCCTCCACTGTCTCTTAAATATCATACTGTTTATCTGACATGCAGAATTAGACAATGTCTTCCGTAAACACATGCTTTGTCTGTTCCATACATCATTAGACACAGGAAGTTTAAGTCTAAAGACACTTAGCTCTGACATTCCCGGTCAGACTTCTGTCACCCCTTTCCTAAACTTGAATGAAAGCAAAAACCATGCGTGCTGGAGATCTGAAATAAAAACAGAGAGTGCTGGAGAAACTCAGTAGATCTGACAGCATCTGTGGAGACAGAGTCAGAGTAAACTTTTGAAATCTGAAATGACTCCTCTTCAGAATTTTCCTAAATATGAACTCATCCAAAACTCTGCTACCCATATCCTAACTTGTGCCAAGTCCCAGACACCCCTCACTCTGTATTTTGTTTTCAAATCTTCTTTTCCTTTTCAAATCTCTCCATGGCACCATGTCTTTGTCACTGTAGATTCCTCCAGCCCTACAATCCCTCAAGATGCCTGAACTCTCCAATTCTAACCTCTTACGCATTCCCAACTTTCATCACTGCACCATTGGTATCCATGTCTTCAACTGCCTAGACCCTAAACTCGAGAATTCCCTCCAAACGTCTCGGCCTTTAAGATCTATCTCCCTTTGGTCGATGAAATCTATAATGTGTCTATCTCAGGGCACATCCCACCCTTCAGCCAAGTGTTGTACATGGTGGGTAGAATTTTAGACAAGTACACCAATGACACAGCATAACATAGGATGTGGGAATTGTCTCTGAGGTCCATGAAGGAACCTGTAGTCAGATTTCCATTGAATCTTTTACAGCGCATTCCACAGTGAAACTGACAAGAGCTACATGGACACACTGATCCGCCGACTTCAGATGTACTCGAAGAACTTGGAGCACCTGGTAGAGGAGAGAACAGCCCTGTACAAGGCTGAGCGTGACAGAGCAGATCAGCTCAACTACATGCTATTGCCTAAGTGAGCCAGATCAGTCTTTATTGATTTTTGCATCATGGTTATCTTTACCACCATATAATTTGTCTGACTACACTTATCCTAGCTACTTCACTGTCCTTGAATCTCCTTGTCTTCATTATCTATCTTAAAGTGTGATTGTCAAACTTGTTAATATCGTTAAGTAGATCCAGTCGAATTTGAGTGAAACCGGATGCTAATCCTGTTCTGATTTATTTGCAGAACGCAGCATTGTCTGCCTCACCTACCAACTAACCCAGTAGCTCTTTATATGTGCTTAATCTTTCAGTGCTTTTTACCTGTATTTCATTAATCTTGATAATACAATTAACTTACTATTAGCAGATATATCTGCTTATAAATTTGCCTGGCATTCAAGATGATAGCATAGCGGTGAAAATGTAGGGTTTGCAGTGTTACTGGTTTGATTTTTAGCTTGTTTGCTGAGTGTTTGGTTCCTGCCTTGGGAGTTATCTATTTAAGAGTCTTGTGGCACAATGTTAGTTTGCCTGCTTCTGGGCCAAGAAGGTCTGGGTTCTACTCCTACCTGCTCCCGAGGTGTGTCAAAAAGTGGTCTGAAAAGATTGATTAAAAATATCTATACATCTATCTGCCCAACTTCTGTCTTGCTGTGTATCAGTTTGTACAAGTTTTATTCCATCCAGTGCCGTTGTGCCTGTGACCATCGCCAGAACTTTGTAATTAATCCCCGCACCCCGCCACCCCGTGCTCTTTCTGATATGCCTGAAATTCTATTTCTTTTCAAGTATTTCAATATTGGTGAACTATGTCCTGGAATATGTATGGAAAACATACAAAACTATGTTCAAGACATCCCAAGAAAATGTATCCCATTGGAAAGTAAAAATAAGGAAGGGTTTGTCAGGTGAACAATGGAAGCAAGAATAGGGAAGGGATGTTTGGAGGCAGGAGTCATGTGATCACACCTCCAGGAATATGCCTAACTATAGTTGACAACCCTACCTAGCACCTGAGGCATTGCTCAGATGATGGTGGAGGTGGAGATCATTGAATATTGTTAAAGTGAAGGTAGATAGATTCTTATTGGACAAAGGAATCGGCGATTATGGGAGGAAGTAGGAATGTGGAATTTGAAGCACAAACAGATCAGGCTAGAAGGGCTTAATGGTTTCCTTCTCCTCCTAATTCATACCTTATTAATGACGGCAAATATGAGATCAGGTCTCTTTATCGAAAAATCCAGACCTACACCTGAGACTCTTTGAGGCCACCCCTGCCTCCAGTGAAGACATTGTGTACTCAGGTTCAGGATGCAGTGTGCAGTGGATAATGTCCCTACCTCTAGGTCAGAAGCTCTGGGTTCAATTCCCAAATTAGGTGAGTCACAACCATAGCCAAAAAGGTTGATTTTCAATCTTTAAGTCTTTCAGATATGCCTGTGGTAGATGATAAGAGAAGAGGGAGAGAATTTTCTGATCAGCCAGGCTTCTCAAATTAGGAGAATGTGCAGGTGTGTTCTTGCCATGAGCAGACATCATCTTCATTCTGAACCCTAACCCTAACCCTACCCCGCAACAAACACATACAAACATATACATACATACATACACAGATACACACACATACATACATACAGAGACATATATACAAACACACACATACGCATACACACACACACACAGACACAAATGCACATGCACACACAACCACATACACATACAGGCATACACACATGCATACATAGCACATATACAAACACTCCTATTCACACATATACACATATACATACACATAGGCATATACGCACACACAGACGCACGCACACATGCACACTCAGACACACATGTACGCACACATACATATATGCATATACACACACAACATACACACAGACACGTGCGCACAAACACGTGTAAATATATACACAGACACGTACACACACACACACACACACACACACACACAGGTTCTATGAGAAAGCTATGCACAGTAAAATTGCTTTGCTCATTTCAGCCATCCACTATCTGAGTCACTTGCTGCTGAAACTGTTCCAATGTTGTTCTTCCTGGCTTTTCACCTTCTAGCTCTGTTAACCTGGGTTCAGCCTCCATTGCCTGGATCCTAACTGATATTAGCTAATTGAAAAAATCACAGACATGTGCTCAAAGTGTTCAAATGGCTTTTCTCCTTATCTCTGTAAACTTCTTCAACCCTGCAATCCTCTGAGATCTCTGCAATGCTCCATTTCTGGTATTATCCCTTTTCTTTAATGCTGTAACTTTGTTGATTGCATCCTCAGTGCACATGCCCCTAAGGTCTGCAATTCTCTCAAACACCTCGGTCATCTCTCTCTCCCCTCTCATTCAGACCCTTCTTACAATTTACTTCTGTGACCATGTTTGATTACCTAATATATCCTTAAAGTTTTAGCTGAAAATTCTCCTGTGAAGTGCCCTGGGAGGTTTTATTATGTAAAAGATGCCATGTAAATGTAAATTGTTGTTAGTCTACCTTTTAAAGGAGCAGGAAGTGAGCGTTTCTCTTTTGCTTTTAATTTTAGGCCAGTCGTGATATCGTTGAAGACAACGGGTCAGGTTAAGGCTGAGCTTTTTGAAGAAGTGACTATCTACTTCAGTGATATAGTGGGGTTCACCACCATCTGTAAGTTCAGCACTCCCATGGAGGTGGTTGACATGTTAAATAACATGTACAAGAACTTTGACCATATCCTGGACAATCACGATGTCTATAAGGTATGAAAGAGCCACATTGTGAACTTGAGGGGTTCTGATTGTGGCAGAGTTGAGTCATTGTCCCTGAGGCCAATATCATTCTAATCTTGTTCAGACCCCATTTGGAGTACAGCAGGCCAAGCAGCATCATAGGAGCAGGAAGGCTGACATTTCAGGCCTAGACCCTTCATCAGAAATGGGGGAGAGGAAGGGGGTTCTGAAATAGGGAGAGAGGGGGAGGCAGATAGAAGATGGATAGAGGAGAGGATAGGTGGAGAGGAAACAGACAGGTCAAAGAGGCGGGGATGGAGCCAGTAAAGATGAGTGTAGGTGAGGAGGTAGGGAGGAGATAGGTCAGTCCAGGGAGGACGGACAGATCGAGGGGGCGGGATGAGGTTAGTAGGTAGGAAATGGGGGTGCGGCTTGAGGTGGGCGGAGGGTATAGGTGGGCGGAAGAACAGGTTAGGGAGGCGGGGACGAGCTGGGCTGGTTTTGGGATGCAGTAGGGGGAGGGGAGATTTTGAAGCATCTGCTCCCAGGATGAGACATTCCACTCCCGTACATCTCAGATGTCCTCGTTTTTCAAGGACCGCAACTTCCCCCACTCAGTGGTCGAGAACGCCCTCCACCGTGTCTCCCGCATTTCCAGCAACTCATCCCTCACACCCCGTCCCCGCAATAACAACCAAAAAAGAATCCCCCTCGTCCTCACATACCACCCCGCCAACCTCCGGATCCAACGCATCATCCTCCGACACTTCCGCCATCTGCAATCCGACCCCACCACCAAAGACATTTTTCCCTCCCCACCCTTATCTGCATTCCGGAGGGACCACTCTCTCTGTGACTCCCTTGTCCGCTCCACACTCCCCTCCAGCACCACCACTTTTCCCTGCAACCGCAGGAAGTGCTACACCTGCCCCCACACCTCCTCCCTCACCCCCATCCCAGGCCCCAAGAAGACTTTCCACATCAAGCAGATGTTCACCTGCACATCTGCTAATGTGGTATACTGCATCCGCTGTACCTGGTGTGGCCTCCTCTACATCGGGGAAACCAAGCGGAGGCTTGGGGACCGCTTTGCAGAACACCTACGCTCAGTATGCAATAAACAACTGCACCTCCCAGTCGCGAACCATTTCAACTCCCCCTCCCATTCCTCAGACGACATGTCCATCCTGGGCCTCCTGCAGTGCCACAACGGTGCCACCCGAAGGTTGCAGGAACAGCAATTCATATTCTGCTTGGGAACCCTGCAGCCCAATGGTATCAATGTGGATTTCACAAGCTTCAAAATCTCCCCTCCCCCTACCGCATCCCAAAACCAGCCCAGCTCGTCCCCGCCTCCCTAACCTGTTCTTCCTCCCACCTATACCCTCCTCCCACCTCAAGGCGCACCCCCATTTCCTACCTACTAACCTCCTCCCGCCTCCTTGACCTGTCCGTCCTCCCTGGACTGACCTATCTCCTCCCTACCTCCCCACCTACACTCACCCTTACTGGCTCCTTCCCCGCCTCTTTGACCTGTATGTTTCCTCTTCACCTATCCTCTCCTCTATCCATCCTCTATCTGCCTCCCACTCTCTCCCTATTTATTTCAGAACCCCCTTCCCCTCCCCCATTTCTGATGAAGGGTCTAGGCCTGAAACGTCAGCCTTCCTGCTCCTATGATGCTGCTTGGCCTGCTGTGTTCATCCAGCTCTGCACCTTGTTGTCTCACATTCTCCAGCATCTGCAGTTCCTACTATCTCCCATTTGGAGACCCGTGCCCAGTTCTGGTCTCCTTAGACCTACAAAACTGTGCTATTAAATGCTTAATCAGATGCATGGTGCTTTGAGACATCCTGAAGTGATGAAAGGTGTTCTTGAAATGCAAGCTTCTTTTGTGACAGAGTGAACAATGACCCTGTCTGTTTGTTTGACCCAGGTGGAAACGATTGGGGATGCCTATATGGTAGCATCTGGTTTGCCAAGGCGGAATGGAAACAGGCACGCAGTGGACATCGCCCGGATGGCCCTGGACATTTTAAATTTCATGGGGTCATTTGAGCTTCCTCACCTCCCTGACCTGCCTATCTGGATTCGGATAGGTATTCATTCAGGTAACAAGGCAAAAGCCACATAGTCAAAGGGAAGGGCATAGGCAAAACCTGCCTCAAGTTGGTAGAGTCAGGAAGTATCTTTAAAGGCAATATGAATCCCAGTATAGAAAAGAAAGATGTCAAGGCCTTGTCGAGGGCAAGAGGAATATAAGGACCTAAGAAAATAAGAAAAAGGAGCAGAAGTAGGCCATTTGGCCCCTCAAGCCTGCTCCACCATTCAATAATGCCCCAGGCTTCAACTTCCTCTTTCAACTCCTCCACATAGCCCTCAACTCCCCTATAACTCAAAACTCCTACCTCCTCTTTAGATTCTGTCAGTGATTTGGGATATTTATTAAAATGAAACAAAGGATAAAGGAATTCAATAACATGGAAGACTCAAAAAACTAGTATAATTTACTTAGAGAGATAGTTAGAAGCAGATTTAATGGAGTTGTTTGGAAGCCCTGATTTTCATTCCTGGGTTAAGAAATTCCAGCTCCCTTTAAAAATGGATGCCAGTACTTCTGATTTTTCGTTCATGATGGGTGGGAAGCTGGATTGGGAGTTGGACCAGATAACCTAGGAACAGCCGAAGGTCCGGCCTAGTGCTCAAAGTTTAAAAACAAAGATTAAAACAGAAAATATCCCTCCAACTCTCACTCCTTCACTCTTCATGCCCTATCTATGCCAACCTATACACTTATAGATGCCCCACAGGTCCCCTCTGCCGAGGACTTACGTAAACAAACATTTTACTCAATATCTGATGTATCTTAGTTAAGTGCTTAATCCCTTGTGTCAATAAATGTTTTGGTTCAATAAGTAGTAGAATTTAGAATTAGCTTTATTGTCACATGTATTCACATGAGAACAGTGAAAAGTTTACAAGTCGTCACTTACGGCGCCATCTTAGGTACAAAAGTACCTCGGTACAGATTCTTAATTACAAATTCTTAGGGAAATAAAATTAGAAAAATAAAGTCATAAAAGTCCAGCAATAAATTAGAAAAATAGAGAAGTAGAAGTTCAGAATAACAGTCCTTCCAATCCAGACCACGCCAGATTTCATCTTGAGGCCGGAAGTTGAGTCCACATTGAGGACGTTGGAGCCGTCTGTCATCCCAATGTGAAATGATAGTTTGGCAAATTGCTCATGCAGCACAAATCCTGTCATGGTTTCGTATTAGCAGGCACTCTAGAATAACCAGCACTCTTTTCTTAACTCCACATCTTTTGGGCAGTTTTATGACAACTTTACAAGTCTGATGAGTTTCGACCCATTTCACAAACCCAAAGGGTTCCTTACCTCCACCAAAAGTGTCCTGGGACCAGATTCAAAATGGCAGCTTACCTCTCCAAAAGGTCAGAAATATAAAATATTGTTTTAACCCTCACCCGACACCAACCCTTCATTCCCCCTCATCCACAAACACTTCCGAAGTCCCAATCATGCCAACCCATGGAACCCAATGACCTGAACCAATTCCCCATGGCCCTTTGGATGGCACAGTAGCTCAGTGGTTAGCACTGCTATCTCACATGGCCAGAGACCTGGGTTCAATTTCAGCCATGTGCGACTGCCTGTGTGGAGTTTGCACGTTCTTCTTGTGTCTGCATGAATTTCCTCTGGGCACTCCAGTTTCCTCCCACAGCCTAAAGATGTGCAGACAAAGTGGATTAGCCATGGGAAATGCAGGGTTACAGGGATAGGTTGGGGGTGTGGATCTGGGTGGGGTGCTGTTCGAATGGTTAGTGTGGACTCGATGGGCCAAATGGCCTGCTTCCTCTGCTGTGGGAATTTATGATTCATAGCCTTAGTGCCTTCTTCCACTCACCACCCTTTTCCCCTTCACCTGCAATGCCAATGAGTATTGCATAAGGAGAAAAAAATTGTCCTATTATTTGAATTTCTATATCCCATCTCAATTGATAAAGCACTGTCCTTCATGAATACACGTTTTGACACTTGTTGACACTTCTTAATATGTCTTGACAAGTTGGACAGTTTCAAGGGGTTTATGCATCTTTTACACATAATCTTCCCCATAGTTAATAGTCAAAAAGGGCACTTGATACCCACATTTCCAAATTATAGAATCCCTACAGTGTGGAAGCAGGCCATTTGGCCCATCATGTCCACACCAACCCTCCGAAGGGCATCTCACGCAGACCCACCCAGCTACCCTATCCCTGCAACCCTGCATTTCCTCTGGCTAATCCACCTAGCCTGCACATCCCTGGACACTATGGGCAATTTACTGTGGCCAATCCACCTAACCTGCACATCTTTGGACTGTGGGAGGAAACCCGCGCTCCCAAAGGATCCCTGAATCCCCCTACCCCCAAGCATCCTGGGACTATGTCTGCAGGACTATCTTTGCTCGCCAAGAGTAGCTTGGCTATCCCAAAGAAAGCACTGTGTACAGTTCTGCTCTTAGCTGCTGTAATGTCCACACTTCAGATTCTCGATTCTAGACACCAGGAACTCCAAAATCCCATTTCAGTGAAGGGAGAAGGTTATTTGAATGGCCAGCCGCTTCAAGGAATCAATCATGCATGAATTATGGTTCACCCCAATCCCACCTTTGCAGAAACGGGAAATGTTGGCTTCGGGGGTGAGACTTGGGATTCCCAACTTCTTCGAGTATTTTCACCACAACAGAGAGGCTCTGTCGTGGGCAAGTAAATCAGGAGAAACTATTCCGCCTAGTGGCTAGTAGCCCAAGTTCACTAATTTAGTTACCAAAAGATGCAGGAATGAGATGAAGATTATTTTAATGATGTGGTAAGTTATAATACTCTGAGCTTTGCACTGCCCAAAAGGGTGGCTGTAACAAGTTCAACATGGGAGTAGATAAATATTTGAGAAAGAAGACAATTCCAGAGCGATATGGGAAAGATCAGTTTGTGAAATTTGTGGTTAGAAGGATGATGCCACCATTCTGCTATCCCTGTCTGGGTCTAAGTCATAGAATCCCTACAGTGTGGGTGCAGGCCATTCAGCCCATCTAGTCCACACCAACCCACTGAAGAGCATCCCACCCAGACCCACCTCCCTACCCCATCCCTGTAACCTTGCATTTCCTCTGGCTAATCCACCTAGCCTGCACATTTCTAGACACTATGGGGATAATTTAGTGTGGCCAATTCACCTAACCTGCACATCATTGGACTGTGAGAGGAAACCCACACAGACACAGGGAGAATGTACAAACTCCCCACAGACAGTTGCCTCAGGCTGGAATTAAACATGGGTCCCTACGGTTGTGAGGCTGCACCGCTAACCACTGAGCCGCTGTACCAGGTATTTGTTTTCCTGCGGCAGAGAATGAACCACTATTGAGTATTAACGAGAAGAGGTTCTGAACAACATGCAGTTCATTACATAAGAGCAATTAGATACAATAAGATTAATTACTATTAAATAGTCAGATATTGTTGTAAGACTAATGGGAGACAGAGATGATACATTTATCCCCATCAAGATCCAGAGCTATTCTCCTGCTTTCCTCACCCATGTCTGGGTGACATCATCAGATTGGGTGAAATTTAATGCAGTCTCCAACCCTTTCAGAACCAATACACTACACAACACAGTAGAATGGTACTCATTGGATAGCTCATTCAAAGTACCAGCACCGACACAATGGGCTGAATGATCTTCCACTCCATTGAATCTTTCTACAATTCTTTGTCTTCCCTCTTATCATGGCTTTGTTTGTCACAGGTCCATGTGCAGCCGGTGTGGTAGGGACCAAGATGCCACGATACTGTCTGTTTGGTGACGTGGTCAACACAGCCTCACGAATGGAGTCTACAGGATTACGTAAAATCTACATTCCCCCCATCTCAATCTGACAATTTTTCTCAATCCAGCTGAACTGTGTACCTTCTCTCTGTCCCTGTTTGTCTTGCTCTATTTTTCTGTCTGTTTTCCTCTTTTTTATTGTTCTATTTTTCTTTTTCTCTCTTAACTCCCTTTTAATCTTTGACTTTCTCCATTCTTCTCAATTGCTATGTCTCTCAACTCATGTCTGTCTCTGTAATTTACTCTGTCTCTCTAAATGCACTTCTGTAAGTGCATCTATATTTCTTGTTGTGTTTGTCTCTGTCTTTCTGTGTGTCTCGGTTTAGTACAGTTATTTTAATTTAATTTGATTTATTATTGACATGTACCAAGATACAGTAAAATGTATTGTTTTGCATGCTATCCAGGCAAATTATACCTTACATAAGTACATCAGGGTAATAGAACAGAATGCAGAATATAGTGTTGCATGTGCAGAGAAAGTGCAGAGAAAGATCAATTCTAATATATGAGAGGTTTGTTCATTAGTCTGATAACAATGGGGAAGAAGCTGTTCTTGAATATGTTGGTACATATTTTCAAACTTTTGTACTTTCTGCCCAATGGAAGAGGGTGGAGAGAGAGTGTAACCAGGGTGGGAGGGGTCTTTGATTATGTTGGCTGCTTTCCTGAGGCAGTGGGAGGTAGATGGTGTCAACAGAAGGAAGGCTGGTTTGTGTGATGGACTGTGCAACGTTCACAACTCTCTGTAATTTCTTGCGGTATTGGGCAGAGCAGTTGCCATACCAAGTTGTGATGCATCCAGATAGGATGTTTTCTATGGTCATTGTGGAAATGCTGAATTTCTTTTGCCTTCTAAGGAAGTAGAGACGTTGGTGTGCTTTCTTGACTGTAGAGTCAGCATGAATGGACTAGGATAGATTGTTGGTGAAATTGAATACCAGTTCCTTCATTTTGCAGACATTGAGGAAGAGATTGTTGTCTTTACACTATGCCACTAAGCTGTCTATCTCCTTCCTGTACTGTCTCTTGTCATTGTTTGAGATCTGACCCACTATGGTGGTGCCATCAGCAAATTTATGAATGGAGTTAGGGCTGAATTTGGCCACATGGACATGAGTACATAAGGAGTATGGTAAGGGGCTGAGTATATAGCCTTGCAGGGAACAAGTGTTAAGGATTATTGTGAAGGAGGTGTTGACGCCTATCCTTACTGATTGCAGTCTGTGGGTCAGGAAGTTGAGGATCCAGTTGTAGACGGTTGAGCAGAGTCCTAGGTCTCAGAGTTTGTAGATGAATTCTGTTGGAATTATGGTGTTTAATACAGAGCTAAAATCAATAAATAGAAGTCTGACATAGGTGTCTTTGTTATGCAGTTTTTCCAGGGATGACTGTAGGGCCTGGGAGATGGTGTCTGCACTGGACCTTTTGTGGCTGTAGGCAAATTGTAGTGGATCAAGGCAATCTAGGAAGCTGGAGCTGATGTGTACCATTACTAACCTCTCAAAGTATTTCATATTGATGGATGTCAGAGCCACAGGGCAGTAGTCATTAAGACATGTTGCCTAATTTTACTTTAGCACCAGAATGGTAGTGGTCTTCTTGAAGTAGGTGGGGACTTCAGAATGCAGTAAGAAAGGTTAAAGCTGTCAGCGGGTACTCCCGCCAGCTAGTCTGCTCAGGATCTGAGTGCACAGGCAGGGACTCCATCCAAAGCAATCACTTCTAAAGGGCTCACTTTCAAATAGGCAGTTCTGACGTCTGCGGCGGTGACTGTGGGTATAGGTGCACTTGAGGCTGTCAGGGCAGGTGACATCATTTCACTGACTATCTTTTATTAAAAACGAACAAAGAATGCATTGAACTTATTGGGAGAGGGATGCATTGTTGTAAGTGATTCTAGTCCACTTTGTTTCGTTGTCCATTATATCGTGTAAGCCTTGCCACAGTCAACATGTGTTTGTGTGTTTAGTCAGAGACTCTAGTTTAGTCTGATATTATCTCTTGGTGTCCCTGATGGTTTTGCGAAGATCATACCTAGATTTCCTGTATAGGTCAGGGTCACCTGACTTGAGCACTTCAAACCTGGACTTCAGTAGGGAGTGGATCTTCTGGTTCATTCGTGGTTTCCGGTTGGGGAACACTCAGGTAACTTCTTTGGCATGCATTCCTCTACAGATTACTGATGAAGTTTGTGATGGTAGAGGCATACTCATTTAGGGTAGCCGCTGAATTCTTCAATATGGACCAGTCCACCAACTCCATGTAGTCATGTAGGTTAGGTACAGACTAAAACTCCTGCCACAATCTCATATTAAACATTCCCAGGACAGGTCAGTTTCAATACAGAGTGACAACAGTGTCCCTTCAAATATCCCCACGGCAAGGAAAGTAATGGAGAATCAAAAATTCTATGGATGCTGGAAATCAGAAACAAAATCAGAAATTGCTGGGAAAACCCAGCAGGTCTGGCATCTGTGGAGAAAGCAGAGTTAAGATTTTGGGTCCAGTGACCCTTCTCCAGAACAGGTAAAGTGATGGCTAGATAAAGGTAAAGCTCCCTTCAGAACTAACTTTGTGATTAAACAGAACGCCTAATGAATATGCCCCATCTCATCTAATATTTGATCCTCATGTTCAAGAATGACTCTCTCAACCTCTCACTCTGGATTTAAGCCTCTATCCATGCTGGTGCAGTGTGTATTATCCTGTTTCCTCCCTATTTCCATTTGAATGATTCAAGAGGCCTTTTTATCTGAACTGCATTAAGAAATGAATATTCTCTTTGCAGCATTAAGAATTCATGTAAACCAATCGACAGTCAATATACTGAAGAGGACAGAGTGTAAATTTGAATATGAGATGCGGGGAGAGACCTACCTGAAGGTGATCCTGACTATTTGATCTAATTATACTTCTTCTACTTGAAATTTTAAAAGCTGAGTTTGATAGTCTTGTGTTGGTAACAAAGGATAGGGGCATGAACAGATTAGAGCTGAGGTACAGGTATACCATGGATCTTAGCCCATGATGGAACAGGTTCAAGGGGCTGAATGGCTGCCTCCCATTCCAATAGAGAGGTTATTGTGGTCCAGGGATTCTGTCTCACACTGTGTAAGCTTCCTGAGAGAATAACAAGCTCACCAGCTCCTGTGCCTCCACTGTTTCTACTCTTCATCACATAGGAAGAAAAACATGCATTTATGTAGTGCCTTTCTCAACCTCAACTTCTGAGGTGAAAACATTGTTGTATTGTGTAAAACCTGGCAACCATTTCATATGCAGCAAGATTTCAGAATAACCAAATCATGGTTTAAGATGTTATTTGAGGGAGGAATATTAAAACAAAATACCGAAGATTCTGGAAATCTGAAAAAAAAACAAAACTCTGGAAATATCCAGGAGGTATGAAGAGATAAGTTAATGTTTCAAGTAAATGACCTATCAGGGGAATAAATAAAAGGCAAAATACTGGACAGGACGCCAAGACGAATGCTTCCACTCCTCAATAAAATGGTGTCGAATCTGCTCAAAAGGGAAGAAAGGGCTTTGGTTTAATGTCTTGTCCAAAAGAGCACTCGCAGCAGTCCAAAGTTTCCTTAATTGGCAGCCCAGACTGTGTGCAAGTCCAGGGCGAGTCTCCTGACTTAGAGATGAATGTCCTACCCGCTGAACTACTGCTGAAAAGGCTGGGGAACTTGGCTACACATTAGTAGGTCCCAGTGTTTGATTTGGGAGTTGGCAAAGCAATCAGCCCATGAGAAGGGTCTATTTCTGAAGAAGGGTCTAGGCCCTAAAAGTCAGCCTTCCTGCTCCTCTGATGCTGCTTGGCCTGCTGTGTTCATCCAGCTCTACACCTTGTTAGCCCATGAGACATGTGGTCTACAAGGGAATAACTAATATCTTGTCTGTTTCAGGGAAGAGGAACTGAAGTGACCTATTGGCTCACGGGAGAAACAGATTGCAATTTCAGGCTGCCAGCCCCACCTTCAGCGTAAGTGAGACAGGAGAAGCATGCACTGTTACCAGCACTGAGGAAGGTTTAGTTCACCCTGAAAGGCAAGCAATAGGGTGGCTTATAAGAAATATGAGCAGGGGCAAACTTAGAATTCTATAAATGTCAAACTGGATCACCTATCATTCTTCAAAACTCCACAGAATATATAAGAACATAAGAATATAAGAAATAGGAGGAGGAGTAGGACATCTGGCCCCTCGAGCCTGCTTGGCTATTCAATAAGATCATGGCTAACGTTTTCGTGGGCTCAGCTCCACTTGCCTGTCCAGTCACCATAACCTCAAATTCCTTTACTGTTCAAAAATCTATCCATCTTTGCCATAAAAACATTCAACAAGGTAGCCTCAACTGCTTCACTGGGCAGGGAATTCCATAGATTCACAACCCTTTGGGTGAAGAGGTTCCTCCTAATATCAGTCCTAAACCTACTACCCATTATTTTGAGGCAATGCCCCCAGTCCTAGTTTCACCCACCATTAGAAACAACCTCCCTGCTTCCATTTTATCTATTCCCTTCATAATTTTACATGTTTCTATAAGACCCACTCCAATTCTTCTAAATTCCAATGAGTATAGTCATGGTCTGCTCAATTTCTCCTCATAAGCCAACTCTGTCAACTCCAGAATCAACCTAGTGAACCTACTCTGCACCCCTCCGGTGCCAGTACATCCTTTCTCAAGTAAGGAGACCAAAACTATACACAGTTCTGTAGGTGTGGCCTCACCAGCACACTATACAGCTGCAGCATAACCTCCCTATTTTTGACCTCCATCCCACTCGCAATGAAGAAAATTATTCCATTTGCCTTCTTAATTCCCCGCTGCACCTACAAACCAACTTTTTGTGATTCGTACAAAAGGACACCAAGGTCCCATTGCACAGCAGCATGCTGCAATTTTTCACCATTTAAATAACTGTCCATTTTGCTGTTAACCCTACCAAAATGGAAGACCTCACATTTACCAACATTGTACTCCATCTGCTGACCCTTGCCCACTCATTTAACCTATATCCCCCTGCAGACTTCCAGACTTCTGCACACTTTGCCGTACAATCCATCTTAGGGTCATCTGCAAACTTTGACATACTATACTTGGTCCCCAACTCCAAATCATCTGTGTAAATTGTAAACAATTGTGGTCACAACACTCATCCCTGAAGCACATCACTAGCCACTGATCGCCAACCAGAAAAACACCCATTTATCCCCACTCTTTGCTTTCTGTTAGTTAACCAATCTTCTATCCATGCTAATACATTGCCTGTAACACCGTGCACCTTTATCTCATGCAATAGCCTTTTGTGTGGCACCTTGTCGAACGCCTTCTGGAAATCCAGATACATCACATCCACCGGTTCCCCATTGTCCACCATGCTCATAATGTCCTCAAAGAATTCCAGTAAATTAGTTAAACATGACCTGCCTTTCATAAACCCAAATAAAAACTGAAAGAAATGCAGATACTGTAAATCAGGAACAAAAACAAGTTGCTGGAAAAGCTCAGCAGGTCTGGCAGCATCTGTGAAGAAAAAAATCAGAGTTAACGTTTCGGAGCTGGTGACCCTTCCTCAGAAGCGTTAATTCTGATTTTTTTTCTTCACAGATGCTGCCAGACCTGCTGAACTTTTCCAGCAACTTCTGTTTTTGTTTCATAAACCCATGCTGCTTCTGCCCAATGGGACAATTTCTATCCAATTTCTATCTTGCTATTTCTTCCTTGATGATAGATTCATGTATTTTTCCCACTATAGAAGTTAAGCATACGGGCCTATGTTACGAGTCTTTTGTCTACCTCCTTTTTCAAACAGTGGCATTGTATTTGCTGTTTTCCAACCTGCCGGAACTGCCCCAGAGTCCAGCAAATTTTGGAAAATTACCACGAGTGCATTTGCTATTTCACCCACCATCTCTTTTAGAACCCTGGGATACATTCCAGCAGGGGCAGGGGTCTTGTCTACCTTTAACCCCATTAACTTGCCGAATGCTACCTCTTTAGTGATAAAGATCGTTTCTAGGTACTCACCTGGCAGAGCCTCCTTGTCATCAGTTATTGGCATGTTATTTGCGTCTTTCACTGTGAAGATTGACACATAATACCTGCTCGTTGCCTTGGTCATTTCTTTATTTCCCATTATTAAATTCGCCTTCTCGTCCTCAAAAGGATCAATGTTTACCTTATCCACTCTTTCCCATTTTATATATTTGTAAAAACTTTTGCTATTTGTTTTTACATTCTGAGCTAGTTTACTGTCATAATCTATTTTACCTTTCTTTATTGTTTTTCTCGTGGCTTTCTGTTGACCTTTAAAGATTTTCCAATCCTTTAGTTTCCCACTAATCTTTGCCACTTTGTATGCACTAGCTTTCAATTTGATGCCCTCCTTTATTTCCATAGTTATCCATGGCTGATTATCCCTTTTCCTACAGCCCTTCCTTTTCACTGGTATATACTTTTGCTGAGCACTGTGAAAAATCACTATGAAAGTCTTCCACTGTTCTTCAATTGTCCCACCATATAGTCTTTGCTCCCAGTCTACCTTAGCCAACACCTCTCTTACATAATTGTAGTCACCTTTATTTAAGCACAAGGTACTGGTATTGGATTTTACTTTCTCATCCTCCATCTGTATTTTAAATTCAACCATACAGTGATCACTCCTTCCAAGAGGATCCCTAACTATGAGATCATCAATTATTCCTGTCACATAGAGACACATTGCACAGAAACAGACTGTTTGGTCCAACCAGTCCACGCCGAAGATAAACTAAACTAGTCCCACCTGCCTGCTCCTGGCCCATATCCCTCCAAACCTTTCCTATTCTTGTACCTATCCAAATGTCTTTAAATGTTGTACCTGCATCCACCACTTCCTCTGGAAGTTTATTCCATATGCGAACCACCCTCTGTGTAAAAAAATTTGCATTTCATGTCTTTTTAAATCTCTGTCCTCTCACCTTAATAATGTAGCCCCTGGTCTTGAAATGCCCGTCCAAGGGAAAAGACAACCACCACTAACTCTATCTATACTTCTCATTATTTTATAAACTTCTATCGGGTCACTTCTCAACCTCCTATACTCCAGTGAAAAATGTCCCAGCCTCTCCAGCCTTTCTTTATAACTCAAACCTTCCATACCCAGCAACATCATGGTAAATCTCTTCTGAACACTCTCCAGGTTGATAATATCCTTCCTATAACTGGGCAACCAGAACTGGACACAGTATTCCAGAAGAGGCCTTTCCAATGTCCTGTACAACCTCAACATAACTTCCCAACTCCTATACTCAAAGGGAGTGGAGTCGCAGGTAAAAAGGATAGTGAAAAAAGCGTTTGGTATACTTGCCTTTATTGGTCAGTGCATTGAGTGTAGGAGTTGGGAGCTCATGTTGCGGCTGTATAGGACATTGGTTCGGCCACTTTTCTAGTAATGTGCACAGTTCTGGTCTCCCTGCTATAGGAAGAATGATGTGAAACTAGAAAGGGTTCAGAAAAGATTTACAAAAGTGTTGCCAGGGATAGGCTCAATAGGCTGGGGCTAATTTCCCTGGAGCGTCAGAGGATGAGGGGTGTCCTTATGGAGGTTTATAAAATCATGAGGGGTATGGATAGGGTAAGTAGGAAAGGTCTTTTCCCTGGGGTGGGGGAGTACAAAACTAGAGGGCATAGATTTAAGGTCAGAGGGTAAAGATATAAAAGGGACCTAAGAGGTAACTTTTTCACACAGAGGGTGGTCTGTGTATGGAATCAGCTTCCAGAGGAAGTGGTGGAGGCTGGTACAATTACAACATTTAAAAGGCATCTGGATGGTATATGAATAGGAAGGGTTCAGAGGGATATGGGCCAAATGCTGGCAAATAGGACTAGATTTATATAGGATAGCTGGTTGGCATGGGCGAGTTGGACCGAAGCATCTGTTTCTATGCTGTATATCTCTATGACTCTGTGACTGAGCAATGAAGACAAACGTGCCAAACACCTTTTTAACCAATCTGTCTATATGTGACACAAATTTCAAAGAATTATGTACCTGCACCCCTAGGTCCCTCTGTTCTATAACGCTACCCGAGGCCCTACCATTAATTGTATAAGCCCTACCCTTGTTTGTTGTACCAAAATGCAAAACCTCACATTTATCCAGATTGAACTCCATCTGCCATTTATCAGCCTATTGACCCATTTAATCAAGATTCCTTTGTAATCTTAGAAAACCTTCTTCACTGTCTACTATGCCACCAATTTTGGTGTTGTCAGTAAACTTAACAACCATGCCTTCTATATTCTCATCCAAATCATTTATATACATGACAAACAAAAGAGGACACAGAACTGATCACTATGGAACACTGCTGGTGTCAGGCCTCCAGTCTAAAAAGCAACCCTCCACCATTACTCTCTGTCTCCTGCTGTTAAGCCAATTATGTATCCAATTGGCGAGCTCACCCTGAATCCCATGTGACCTAACTTTACTAATTTGTCTACTGTGCGGAACCTTGTCTACTCTCCATAAAACACTGGACTCTGCTCTCCTCGTGATGCCGCTCTCTACAGGAAACTACGCTCCACAGGACCCTGCCCTCCATAAGATGCTACCCTCCACAGGACCCTGTTCCAAATATCACAAAGTTCCAGGACCAGACCTCCAGGAAAATACCACAACAGTGATAATGGGAATTGCAGTGATGGTGGTAATAATGATGTTAACGATTATGAAGACAAGATAAATAAGTAAACATAAATCACTAAAATAATGTATAACAATTGGAGAGAAAGTGAGGAGACAGAATTGACGTGACTGGTGATGTTGTAAGGTATAGTCTTTGTGCAGACACCAATAGCCAGAGTTACTCAAGACTTGTATTTAAATCACAAAACCGGCATCTTGAGCTGATATGTCAGGACCCAATGTGGATCTGGCTCTCGATCAATTAATTCATCCTACTTTTAAAGTTAGTCAGGATTGTAACACTTGGTGCATTGAAACCAGTGAGTCCACATCTGTACTTCTTACTTGCTCCAGGATGGTTCCCTTGACTTGTTCAGCCTGTGGCATTACACACATCTGAACAAACTAAACCATGTGTTATGGACTTATGGAATTTAATAGTTTTGCTTTTATTTCCACAGGGAAAATTTGCAGAGGCTTCAGGCTGATTTTGCTCAAATGATAATTGAATCCCTGGAGAAGAGAAGAGCATTAGAATTGGAAGCAGGAATTGAAGACAGGGGCGAGAATGACTGGGAACTTGAGTACTTGCAGCTGAACTCCACAGAGATACTCAGCACCTACCTGTAACTGTTAAGTGCTGTCAGAGGTTGTCTGGAAATCTGGTTCAGTCCTGTCCGGATCTATTATTCTTGCAAGTGGGACCTCTGTACTTCAAAGAAACAGGAACTATTAACATTATTTTCAGATTTTCTGTTGATAGAAAACCTTGGGGGTGGAATACCTCTGCTATCTGCAATATATGCTACACCAAACTTAGGTACAGTAGGGATGTGATATACAGTAAACCTTCCTCTCCATTACAGCACTAAGCAGCTCCAGGTCAAATACAGCACAAGATTGATCCAGTGTAAATTTCCCTCTACATTCAGCTAGTACCAATCTTAATGCTGAGAAGTGTTTGAGCACACAATCTACGCTAACACTTCAATGGAATAACTAAGTGAGTATTAGAGTCATAAGTCATAGAATTGTACAGCATGAAAACAGACCTTTCGGTCCAACTCGTCCATGCCGACCAGATATCCTAAATTAATCTAGTCTCATTTGCCAGCATTTGGCACATATCCCTCCAAGCCCTTCTTATTCATGTACCGATCCAGATACCTTTTAAATGTTGTAACTGTACCAGCTTCCACCAGTTCCTCTGGCGGCTTATTCCGTACACACACCACCCTCTGCGTGAAAATGTTGCCCCTTAGGTCCCTTTTAAATCTTTCCCCTCTCAACTTAAACTTATGCCTTCTAGTTTTGGACTCCTCAACCATGGGAGAAAGACCTTGGCTATTCACTCCATCCATGCCCCTCATGATTTTATAAATCTCTATAAGGTTACCTCTCAGCCTTCGACACTCCAAGGAAAACAGCCCCGGCCTATTCAGCCTCTCCCTTTAGTTCAAAAACTCCAATCCCAGCAACATCCTTGTAAATCTTTTCTGAATCCTTTCAAGTTTAACAACTTTATTTCTCTGTTTTTCTGTTTTGTTTCTCCAAGAACTTCTACTAAAGAATCTGTACCTAGGTACCTTTGTACCTAAATTGGCTCCATAAGTTGACTCTTGTAAGCTTTTCACTGTACTCATTTGAGTACATGTGACAATAAAGCTAATTCTATTCAATTCAATTCAATCTTTCCTATAGCAGGGAGACTAGAATTGAATGCAGTATTCCAAAAGTGACCTAATCACATTATCAGAAGTGCTGTGTTTCAAATCAGAGATTAAGACAAGGCCCTTGCCTGTATATTAAACTGGACTGAAAGATCCTGTATCACCTTTTGAAGATGAACAAGTGATTTCTTCCTGGATAACTTTCCCACCTCAGCCAACAACACCAAACACAATTGAATTTATCATTTGCTGTTGATGGAATCTTACTTTATAAAATGGCTTTTGTGTTTGTCTATAAAACTTCATTTAAAAAATGTTTCACTGTAGAAACATTCTGAGAATGTAAAAAGAGTTGATTATAACATATTCCTTTTGTCTTTATAGGAGCAAATACTGCATATGCTGGAAGCTGTACTGAAAACAAAAAAATGCTGGAAATCGCATTGGGTCAGGTAACATCCATGGAGAGACAGCAAGCTCACGATTCGAGTCCAGTTGACTCTACTCTGATGAAAAGTCATCTAGACTGGAAACGCTAGCTTGCTTTCTCTCCATGGATGCTGCCTGACCCGTTATGATTTCCAGCACTTTTTGTTTTCATTTTTTTTGTCTTTCTCACACTGGCCCATTAAACAGCTCCAATTAAGGGATGGTTTTAATTACTGCAGTGTAAGACACCCCTTACACTGGCCCAATTAATCACCTCCAGCTCAGATACAATAGAATCAATGTTAATTTCTCTCAACACTCTTGCATCACATTCCTCCAGGCATAGCATGTTAGAGGTAATTTAGAACATTCTCTAATCATAAACTCCCAAACCACTTTCAGGTCAAGTGTAGGATTACTCCTGTTATGGACCGGACCAAACCACCCTCAAAATATATTAAGAAGATAGCCTAGACTCCAACGTTTTCTTATTTTTAAAGGCAAATATAAGGTGTTGTGTTCCGGATGCACTTTGATTGGTCAAACTACCAGGCTTGAAGCAAAATAAATGTTATTTTTATGCTATAGTAAAAATATAAACAAAAGAAATAGGAATTGGAGTAACAACTCTATAGGAAAACTGAAACAGAAAATAGATGAGTTAAATACTAAACAGCAACTGTTCCAATATAGTAACATCCCATAACAAACCCTTGGCAAAGGCAAATTCAGTAAAGTAGACTGTTTCACTTGCAAATCTCCAGTCCAGGAGGAAAGAACATCAAGGGAACTATCTGAGAACATGACAGAACTCAAGTGTTTTGCTGTAGCAGGGAGAGATGTATAGCAGCTTCCAAACCCCAGCTTCCAAACCCCAACTGCTACTGAAAGTTAAACTAAAATCCTGGTTTTGTGGGAGCTTGACCCCTCCCGTTCGTGGTGTTTCTATTGTTCCAACTTTAAAAAAGACCCCAAGGCCTCACAAGCTGTTTACTTTATTGGCTCGGAGCAGATTGTTCATCTCCTCTGTCCTAAGTCCTAAGTTCTCCCTCATTTGGTGTGGAGTGGCATACAAGTTAAAGCATCTGAGTGAGGAGGAGAGGGAAAGGAAGGGAAATTATCATACTCGTGGCAAGGAGGGAGAGTGGATCCTCATTGAACACAATCCAGCCACAGACCTCTTTGGAAGAGACTTTTTTTTTATATTAATTCAAGGGCTGCAGGCATCAGAGGTGGGCCAGCATTTACTGCCCATCACTAATTGCCCTTGAGAAGGTGCACTGCCTTCTTCACCCACTGCAGTCCTTGAGATTAGGAAGGACATTCCAGGATTTTGACTCAGAAAGATTGAACGAATGCCTATATATTTCCAAGTCAGGATGTGTGTGGCTTAGAGAGAATCTTGCAGGCAATGGTGTTCCTATGTATCTACATCCTTGGGTGGTAAAGGTTGCAGGTGTTATGAGCAAATGTGTAAGGAAAAGGTTAACTTGATTTATTTTACAATTCATATCTGGATGACATTTTTATATGCATTTGTGTTGCTAATGTTCACCTGAAATTAAAAGCCATGTCGCACAGCAGGCAGAGTCAATCTTTAGCTGAGTAGAAGTTCAGCAGAGGTGAACAGACTTCCTTTATTATAAAACAGCTAATTCCTGTCCAATTGATCTGTTAACTGCAGGGAACAATTAGATACATGGTATCTTTAGAGCAATTAAACGTCGTCCCAAGATATATGCTTTCACTATCAATTCAAGAAGTTATAAATTCAATGGCTAAGAGTATTAACTGTTAAATCAATTCCAAACCAGTTGAAGCATTACACCAGACACTTCACCATAGATTTAATCGCAGAATGCAGCATTACCTACTCCTTCTTCTAATCTATTGACGGCCCACTGTTTCAGAAATCTCTTTACACTATTTTGAAAACAAATTGAGATAAATCAATTAAACACAAATTAAAATGTGATAGTCATTTATAAAGGCTCTGTAACAAAAGTCAATATCTCCAAGAAAGCTTGCATTTATAGTCATAGAGTTGTAAAGACTCTTTGGTCCAACTCGTCCATACCGACCAGATATCCTAAATAAATCTAGTCTCATTTGCCAGCATTTGGCCCATATCCCTCTAAAACCTTCCTATTCATATATCCATCCATATATCTGGATGTTGTAAATGTTGTAATTGTACCAGCCTCCACCACTTCCTCTGGCAGCTCATTCCACACACGCATCGCCTTCTGTGTGGAAAAAGTTGCCTGAGGTCCCATTTAAATCTTTTCCCTCTCACCTTAAACCTATGCTGTCTAGTTTTGGACTCCCCCAACCCAGGGAAAAGACCTTGATTATTCACTCTAACCATGCCCGTCATGATTTTATCAACATCTATAAGGTTACCCCTCAGCCTCCAATGCTCCAGGGAAAATAGCTCCAGCCTATTCAACGTCTCCCTACAGCACAAATTTTTAGACCCTGGCAACATGCTTGTAAATCTTTTCTGAACCTTTTCAAGTTTCACAACATCCTTCCTATAACAGAGAGACCAGAATTGAACGCAATATTCCAAAAATGGCCTAACAATGTCCTGTACATGACCTCCCAACTCCTATACTCAATGCACTGACCAATAAAGACAAGCGTACCAAACGTGTTTTTCACCACCCTATCTATCTATCTAACTGCGACTCCTTATTCCTAATCTGTCTGTACGTGTGTTCTGTTGTTATTTTTACATTTTGTAATGAATAGACTCACTCTTTTGTTAACTTAAGAAAACCTGATTTAATTGGCTACTTTTAAACATAAATTCAATTGGTTTGGGAGAAAGACATCCACAAGTAAGCGACCCTTTTTAAATTAACCTGTTGGTGACCAACCAAGGGGGCAAGTAAATAAAGAAAAGGATCTAGTTCGTTCCTGCTCACCTTTGGGGTATCTGTCTGGAACTGTAGTAATTTGGGGAACAATTCTCACACCAGCCTCTCTTTATGAGTGCTCTATGTACTTACAAAACAACGCCCTTCACCTGTACATTTCAGAGATATATTTAATATACAAGTAATGTTAATCAATCCAAGGGGATGATCTACGTAAGGAATATAAACAGTAAATGTTGAAGCACTCGGGTTAGGAAGCATCTGCTGAAAAAAAAACAAAATTTATGTTACAAATTGATGATTCTATTTCTGCAGATGCTACCTGACCTGCATTTCAATATTTCCTGATTTTATTTCAGGTTTCCAGCACTTGTGGTATTTAACTTTTGTATTGGTGTTTGCATAATGGAAATGGAGATGTGAAAACATTGAATTGAACTTTTGCTCATCAACCTCTTGGGAATTGTCTGCTGTTGAATGATTTAATTAAGAGTTTAGGCAAGGTGCAATCATGACAAAGTCTGGGGAATTGTACTTATTATTTATCAAAGAACAGCTAATCAAATAAGGTAATCCTCTGAAGTCTGGGGAGAAAGGTATAAAACATAAGTATTAGATGAGGTGAGATCTGATCAACTTCAGAAAATCTTTGATCTTAAAACTACAATTCTCCAGCGAATGTGAAATATTGTTATGTATGCATGGGTAATTGTTCATGACATTTATTACTTCTTACTTAATTTCTATAAGTGTCAATAAATGTTTTAACTCCTATTACTTTGTAGAGTAATTTATAAACATACATTTAAGAGCCACCATCTTGCATTATTTCATTAATTTATTAACTTGCCATTACTTTCTCTTCACCTTATTCAAGGACAGTGTTAATTATAGTGAGTGATATCACACAGTATCTTCAATTGCATTGGATTGATTTTGAAAGGGAGCTAGATAAAAGCAGGTTAACGTTGCAGATGGCTCCTGTAGACACTTTTAATTGACCTGTTTAAACATGTTATGATATTGAGTTAAAAAGAGAGAGGAGACATATGTAAGGTTCAAGAAACTGAAGACAGACAGAGCCCTCAAAGAATGCAAAGGTAACAGGAATGAAATCAAACAAAGAATTAGGAGGATTAAAAGGGACCATGAAATGTCTTGGGCAAACAGGATTAAGGAAAATCCAAGGCATTTTATACATGTATAACACACAAGAGGGAAAATGTAGGTCCATCACAGACAAAGGAGGGAATTCATGTGTGGAGCCAAAGGAAGTGGGTGAGGTCCTATTTACAAAGGGAGAAGGACATGGTGAGTGGTGAGTCTTGGGAGAGATATGTTGATACTCGAAGGCATGTCAATATAGAAGAAGAGGAGGTATTGGATGTTTTGAAAAGGATTAAGGTACACAAGTCCCCAGGACACGATGGAATCTTTCTTGGAATCCTGAGGGAGGCAGGTGAGGAAATTGCTTGGGCTTTGTACAAAATATTTGTATCTTTAGTCACAGGAGAGGTCCCAGAGGCCTGTAGAATAGTCAACGTTGTTCCTTTGTTTGAGAAGGGCAACAGGGATAATCCAGAAAATTACAGGCCGGATCAGCTTCTTGCAATTTCCTGATATCCATTGCTTTGACATTGGTGTCTGTGCCCAGACAGTACCCTCCGGAAGTCACTCTATAAAGATCTCCACCTCTCTACCTTGGTGTCTCAAGATCTCAAGATGTTCCTTCAAATGTCTCTCTTTGACCAAGGTTTCAGTCCATGTGACAGTATCTTCCAGACAGGACCAGGTGTAAAGGTTTCCTGGATAAAGTTCCTGTGAAGTGTCTTGTGCTATGAAAAGGTATCAATATATGCAGGGTGTTGTTGGCATGAAGTGTAATGTAGAGCAGGTGGGAAAATGGAGTTGAGGCTGAGATGAGATCAGCCATGGTTGTGTCGAATGGTGAAGTGGGCTTGAGATACTGAATTACCTCCTTGTGCCATAGATGGCTGACATATGTTACCTCACCTCAGTGGCAACATGGAGAAAGTGTCAATGTTCAAAGCCAAAGGTAATGTGTTTAAATGCCATTAGGGCTGGTAAGTTTTTAAACATTAACTCTGATCAGAACCCTGTGATTTTTTTTCATCTCAATTCCAGTTAATACGGGGAGATGGTGGTGTAGTGATAATATCATTTGAGTAGTAATCTAGAATGTTAAGTTAATGGTGTGGGGGACATGAATTATAATCCCCCATACTAGATGGTGAAATCTGAGCTCATGAGTAAGTTTGTTTGATAGTAACCATATAACTCCTATTGATTGTTGTTAAAAACCTAAATAAAAACCAAAAGAACTGCGGATGCTGTAAGTTGGAACAAAAACAGAAGTTGCTGGAAAAGCTCAGCAGGTCTAGCAGCATCAGTCTGAGGAAGGTTCACCGGATCTGAAAGGTTAACTCTGATTTTTCTGCACAGACGCTGCCAGACCTGCTGAGCTTTACCAACAACTTCCTTCACTGTAGTTAGGTCAAAATCCTGGAATTTCCTTCCTTGATTCATTGTAGGTGTACCTCCAGCAAACGGATTGCAGTGGTTCAAAAACATAGCTCACCATCACCTTCTCAGGGCAAAATAAGGATGGGCATTAAATGCTCATCCAGCCAGTGATGCCCACACTGTATAAATTAATAAAAACAATCCCATAATGGAATAAGATACCAGAGGAAAAGTCACAGCCAAATGAGTTGAAAACTTTTCATCCAAAATGCACCTGTAATTGATTTCTGGTTCAGTTAATGGGGACCAAATAAATGTTGGTAGAGTACAGCAATTGTTCTGACATCAACACAACCAGGGTTGAGGGTATCAATTTTCTTTACATGGCCCCAGAAGCACATGTTGTCCCAGTGGCCTAACTGCTAAGTCTCTGATCATCTGAACTGGTGACTGTAGTTTAAGTCCCACCTGAGGCATTTTCAATTTAAACATTATCTCCAATCATAAGCCTCTCACTGCATCGTCTCAATTCAAACTAAATTAATCTCTGGTCTGTTCTCTTTAAAAATCTGCATGGCTGCTTTGAGATCATGGAAGTAAATTTAATAAAAACATTAACAAGCCAATTTGATAAATGTGGCAACAAACTTTTGATAGGCTGAAGGGAAAGGGAACGGAATTAGTTTCTCAGCTGTACCAAAGAGACAGCATAGACACGATGGGCTTCTAACTGTACAGTAAAATTCTAAGATTAATTGATCTGAAATTAAACGATCAAAGGTCTTTTTCACGTAGTAGACTCATCTGTTGTTAGTTTCTTCCCTGATACACAAATTAGCATTGACCCCATTGTTCCTTCCTTTCTGGTACCTTTTCTTGAATGATAGCTGTGTAAACATTGTGCTCGATTAAGTTTCCCATGTCCTGTTGGGGATTAATGGAGAAAATGCAGGTGAAATAAATTCATTACTCACTCAATAAATTGCATTTTAAATTGTATGAGTTGGACCAAGGTACCAGACAGAGCAAAGAAAAGGTTTCAATGCTATTTTGCACAGCAGCATAAAAATATTTGCAGTTAGATGTTGCGAAAAATTGTAATGAGGACAAATCAACAGAATCTTAGTGGGCATTCAGTCCATTGTGGCTATGCTATCTCTTTGACACAATTCACCCCAACATCCTGCAGATCCCCCAAGTCCTGTAACTGTCTTGTGCATGTTTCTATTGAACATCTTTTGCCATAATCTCAATGCAGGTGCAGGGATTTTTACAGAGTAGATGAGAAGTGCAGTCAATGTGAATTGAGATAAAATTGACATGGGACTAAGATCAGCCACAAAGATGAAACTTAAAAAGTAATCAGACACCCAGATGGGACTTTAATCTACAATCGCTGGTTTAGAAGGCCAATACCTTATCCATTAGGCCACCAGGGCTCCAGCATTCCTCTGCCAGTGGAATGAGTTGATTTCAAATAAGTATTACATCCTGGTACGTTCCAAGATCAAGAACTATGTGCTGAGGGATATATTAAAGTTTGGGGCAGCTTCCACCAATGTGCAATGGGGAAAGACCACTGTTTAAGGTCTTTCTGCCAAATTATGATAAGGTTCCTTCAATTGTCACACCCTCTTGGTGCCTAAGAATGGACAGAGATAGTCTCCTGTCTAAGTAGAAAATGCCTTTTTTCTCGCAACTGTAGAGAAGCTCTGAGAAATGTCAAAATTCTGATGTTTTGTTTTTTTTCTCTCTGCAAAGACTGTACAGAACTGGTTTAGAACCTTTGTATGTATTTACATATCATCATCATAGTATCATAGAATGATTTTATGAATGAAGTTTATTTGTGAAATAAAAAAAATCCAGAGAGAGAGAGATCTGCTCTGACCTGTGAGACCCACCTTTGCGGAAGACAGCCAGCCCTGTATTGGGAGAGGAAGGAGATTTCAATGGCCCAGCTCAAACACATGGATTGTTGCAGTTAATATCTTTTCTCAGATGGAGAGAGCTAGATACATAGTAAATATTGTGGGAATTTGGGAAATGCTCACAAGGTATTTTAATATTTTGTTAATAAAATAGAGTTGAACCGCAATCAAATTCTGTATCTCTTTGTCCACATCACCAACAAGAACACTTGGGTAAAGTTAATTTTAATTACAAAAAGTAGTAACACTGCTGTTCCTGGGTCGCCTTAGAATAGAAGTGTTTGTATAACCTTCGATGTTGAACCCCACCTGAGTGAGTCTGCGACATTCTTTTTATATTTCAAAAATATACGTAATTCATAAAAATATCTCTCTGTATATATACATTGTCACAAATGCAGTCTGATTCTGTATAGTAGCATATCAAGTAAACAAACAAACATTGGAGTTTGACTCTATCCAAAAACCAAAGACCTCTTTTACACATACAATACTATATTTCCATGCATTTGAGGCACATAGAGGGTCTGATAACTGAATGACGCTCAGTTACCTTCAGCAAGAAGACATCAGACAGTGGTCTTTCCCCACTGCGTTTGGCGGCAGCTGCCCCAAGCTTTAGTGCGTCCCTCAACACATAGTCCTGGAGCTTGGAATGTGCCAGTCTGCAACTCTCGGTCAGGGTCAACTCTGTTCTGGAAGGCCAACAAGTGACATGGACACACTTGCTTTGTCCTTAGATGGGCAATGCCAGAAGGCACTTCCCCAGGGATCTAATGGATAAGGCACTGGTCTCCGAAGTCAGGGTTTGCGGCTTTGAGTCCCATCTTGGATATTTGATTTTAATACTTGTCCCTGTGGATGAACTTTAATGTACCTCATCCATCTCAATTAAAATCAACTTCTCCTGTTATCTACTGTTTAAGTATTCTGATACCTACATTGAGATAATATAAAGTTAGTTTCAAGGTAATTGGATAAATAAGTGAGTGGAAGATCTGTCAGATGAAGGGGAGTGGAGTGAATTACACAGTTCTGCCTACTAAAGAGACATGACAGGCATGATGTCCTGCTATTCGCTGAGGTTTTGGCTGATCTGCTCCTTTAGCCCATTTTCCTGTATTAGCTCCATAAATTCCTCAATCTCTGTCTTGAATATGCTCAAGAGACTGAGCATCTACACCTCCCAGTTATAGAAAATTCCTGAGATTCCAAATCGTCTAAAGGAGTAAATTTCTCCTCAGGTTCACTCCAAACTGGCCAACCATTTATTCTGTGACCATGACCTTTGTTCCCTACCTTCCCAGAACTCACCTGTCAAGCTGTTTGAGAATGTTCTATGTTTTGGTCTGATCATCTCTCATTCATCTAAAGACCTCTTTTGGAGGATTGTGTCCAGTTCCGATTGCCGAGTTATAGGAAGGATATTATTAAGCTGGCGCGGGCTCAGAAGAGATTTACCAGGATGTTGCCAGGCATGGAAAGTTTGAGTTATAAAGAAAGGCTGGATAGGCTGGGACTTTTTTCATCGGAGTGTAGGAGGTTGAGATGTGACCTTACAGAGGTTTATAAAATTATGAGGGGATATGGATAGGGTTAATGTTAAGT
Organism: Rhincodon typus; assembly: GCF_021869965.1. Classification (NCBI taxonomy): domain Eukaryota; kingdom Metazoa; phylum Chordata; class Chondrichthyes; order Orectolobiformes; family Rhincodontidae; genus Rhincodon; species Rhincodon typus. Next base: position 3,502,238 of record NC_063368.1, read on the forward strand.
GTCTTTTCCCCAGGATGAGGGATTTCAAGACTTTAAAGTGAGAGGAGAGAGATTTAAAGAAGACATGAAGGGCAAAGTTTTTACAAACGGTGGTTTGCATGTGGAATGGACTTCCTGAGGAAGTGGTGGATGCGGGCACAGTTACAACTTTTAAAAGACATTTAGATAAGTACATGAATAGGAAACTTTTGGAGGGATATGTGTGAGGAGCAAGAAAGTGGGATTAGTTTAGTTTGAGATTATGTTCGGCATGGACTGGTTGACCGAAGGGTCTGTTTCTGTGCTGTATGATTCTATGACTAAATACAAAAGCTATGAACGCCCGTGGATATAGGAGCCACTGGAAATTGTACGTCGTGCTTACTGCCAAAGGGGACATACAAAGGAACTGCAGGCACCTTCTCCCACTATGGTGGATTTGACCAAGATTATTTATTGGACAAAATAAATGACAATTATTATTCAACAGGCAGGAGCAGACTAAAGCAAGTGGCAAAGTTAGAATGAGATTGGCTTACAGACAGATTACAAAGACCATTTGTTTTCAGTCAATCTTTCTTCCTAAGGACAATTCCACATGGAGAGAGGCCCTTTGGCCCATTGTATCTGTGTTCATCATCAAGCACCTAACTACTCTAGTCCCATTTTCCAGCACTTGGGCCTTAGCCTTGTATGCTTTGATTCATCTAGATACCTCTTTAAAGTTGTGGTGGTTTCCCTCTCTCTATCATTTTTACAGGAAGCAAATTCCAAATACTCACTACACTCGAGGTGAAAAGATTCTTTCTGAAATTCCCACTAAATCTGCCTCGTGCTTTAAATCCATGTCCCTGGTTATTGACCACATTACTAAGAATAAAAGTTTATTCCTACCTAAGTTATTGATCTTCTCATAATTGTGTACACCTCAATCAGGTCCTACCCTGGTCTTCTCTGCTCCAGTGAAAACCCCGGCCTATCTTTTCTGTCTTCACAGCTCAAACACTCCGGCCCAGGCCACATTCTAATGAATTTCCTTTGGACTCTCTCGAGTGGAATCACATCCTTCTGATAGTGTGGACACCAGAACACCACACAGTTCTCCTGCTGCGGCCTAACAGCTCACATTAGACCTTATGATCATAAGATGAAGGAACAGAAACAGGCCATTCAATTCATTAAGTACTATTCAATGTGAAAATGGTTGATCTGATAATCCTCAACTCCACTTTCCTGTCTTTTACAATAACCTTTGATTCCTTTCCTGATTAAAAATCTGTCTACCTCAGCTTTGAATATACTTAATGAGCCAGCAGCGAAATTCTGCAGTAAAGAATTCCACAGATTCACTCCCTTCTGAGGGAAGAAATTCCTCCTCATCTCTGTCTTAAAAATGTGACTCCTTATTTTGAGACTATGCCCACTAGTCCTAGATTCTGCCACAAGGGGAAAAATTTATTTCTGCATCTATCTTGTCAAGTCCCCTATGCCTCTTAAATGTTTTAATAAGGTTGCCTCCCATTCTTCTAAACTCCAATGAGCATAGGCTCAACCAACTCAATCTCTCCTCATAAAACAGTCCTTCCAAACCTCAGATCAGCCGAGTGAACCTTCTCCAGACTGTCTCCAACGCCAATATATCTTTCCGTAGTTAAGGGGCTCACAACTGGTTGCAGTATCCCAGCCGTGGTCTGACAAGTATATTGTATAGTTTTAACAAGACTTTCCTATCGTTATATCCTGTGTTTCAGAATACCTATGCTCTGAGCCTCGAGTTGCCTGCTACTTCAACACACCACCACGTACCCATGTCAAAATTTCTGTCACAGGCCTGCTGCAAAGTTTCAGTGAAGCTCATCAAAGAACAA
>NC_063368.1:3504484-3518381 GCF_021869965.1 Rhincodon typus
TGAAGAGTCATCTAAACTGAAAACATTAGCTTGCTTTGTCTCCATGGATGCTGCCTGACCCGCTGTGATTTCCAGCATTTTTTGTTTTCAGTAACCCATTTTCTCACTCTTAGCTCTTATTATCTCTTATTCAGCTTGTTATCTGTCTTGGCCTGCTATCCATTATCTCCTTGTTTACCGGCCCCTTTCATATCTCTATCTCTGGGCTCTGTCTCCACCTATCTTTTCACCACCTCCTTTGTCCCCGATTTGGCTTCAGCATAAATGCCAGTTTTCCTAGCTACCAGAGTCACCAGACTCAAAATATTAACTTTTCTTTCTTCCCACAGATGCTGGCAGATCTGCTGAGTTTGTCCAGCAATTTCTGTTTTTGTCTTTTAAAAACAGGCAAATCCCTCTGTGCTGTAATTATCTTCAGACTTTCTCCATTAAAATAATGTTCAACTGCTCTATTCTTCCTGCCAAATTGCATAATCTCACATTTTCCCACATTATATTCCGTCTGCCAAGTTTTTGCCCATTCATTCAACCTGTCTATCTCCCCTGTAAACTCTTTGCGTTATTGTTCATAGTTTCCCTCCCATCTATTTTTGTCCCATCCGCAATCTGGGTTCTCCAAGTAATTCAGCTGTGGCCTAACTAACATCATATGCAGCTCCATCATAACCTCCCAGTAATTGTATTCAATGCCTTGACTAATAAACACAAACAGAAATTGCTGGAAAGCTCGACAGGTCTGGCTGCATCTGTGGAGAGAAATCAAAGTTAACATTTTAGATCCAGTGACCCTTCCTAGGAACTTCGGGAAGGGATCTGAAGAAGGGTCACTCGACCCGAAATGTTAACTCTGATTTCTCTCCACAGATACTGCCAGACCTGTGTTTGTGTTTCTGATTTACAGCTTCAGCAGTTTTTACCTCTACTAATAAAGACCATATGACCATAAGACACAGGAGCAGAAATTAGGCCACTCGGCCCACCGAGTCTGCTCCGCCATTCAATCATGGCTGATAAGTTCCTCAGGAATTCCATAATAAAGGCAGGTATACCATATGCATAACCACAGCTCCATGATTTACAATCTTGGAAGACCAATCTTTAAATAATTTCCATTTACTTTATTATGAATATCATATGTGAATTGTGGGTCAGCTGGCAATATTGGCAGAGTACAAACATAAAATTGATATCAACACAACCAATAGAAAAGTCGTTCTTGCCCTTAGATAGGCAACAACCAGCTGATTTGCTGGGGCCCCAGTGGCCTAATGGATAAGGCACTGGCCTCCTAAGCCAGGGATTGTGGGTTCGAGTCCCATCTGGGGTGTCCGATTTTTATAAGCCTATTTCTCTGCAGGGATTTTGGACGTTTCTGACGTTCACTTCTCAACTACTCTGTCAAAATCCCTGTGCCTTCGCTGAGATCACAGCAAAGGATGGCTCAATAGAAACTTGAACAAGGCAATTAAAGGACTTGGATATACATCACACTGGATAAAGCTTTCAGAGACAGCACAGCCACGATGGGCTGAGTGCCCACCAAGATTCAGTTGATTTGTTCTCATTGCAGTTTTACTCAACATCTCCACTTACTCAGAAACAAAATGATTACTGGATGAGAAAGGTTAACTTTGATTTCTCTTCACAGGCGCTGCCAGACCTGCTGAGCTGTTCCAGCAATGTTTTCTTTTTGTTTCTGATTTACAGCATCCGCAGTTCTTTCGGTTTTCAACTCCACTTTCACTATCCCCACTTACTGCAAATATCTTTACACTGCTGTGCAAAATAGCTTCGAGTAGCTACATAGTATTCCTTTTTCCTGTCTGCTCGAAGGCGAGATCAATTCATCAAGCAGCCAGCAATTTAGCATTTAAAATGCGCATGAGATGGAAGGGGAAAAATCAATTACAGTATAAAAATCAGAAACACCATCTCGAGCGAAGTATTTAAATGCTGCAATTCCTCCTTAAAACATGCAGCCCCAGTGGCCTAATGGATAAGGCACTGGCCTCCTAAGCCAGGGATTGTGGGTTCGAGTCCCATCTGGGGTGTATTAAATTTACTTTACTTCCCATGAAACAACTTTTAGAATATTTGTTCCTCATTACATTTCTTTAGAATTTTGATGTACGTATTTTGTTTTCAAATCTTTTTGTTGATATTAATTCGGATTTTTTTCTCATTTCATTTTTGAATTTAAAATGTTTAATGAAATGTATCCACTTTTATGATTAAATTCATAGAAAATGTTATGATTTTTATACTGATTTCGTCGGAACTTATTTTCTAAAATTATTACCGTCAGATTTATTGTTAGGACAATGGAAAAGGATGTCTATGTTGAAACCGTGTAACTTTTACCTTATCCTTCTGCCTCCTGTAGGAAACATGACGTAATTACAGTTATTATTGGCGTTTTGTTCGAGTTAGAAACATACACATACATTAACATTGATTATTTCTTAATTTTATCACTTGTGTTATCTGATGAGGAATTACTTGCCCATAGGTGCACTATGCATATTTGTGAAAACAAAATGTCATTTGCATTGTTGCGGGTAACAAACTAATACTTGAGAACGTGTCATTTGTGAAATATGAGCATCTGGACTGTTCAGTTTCCAGCTGCAGCCTGGGATCCTCTATGTCACTTTGACTTAGTGTCTTGTCCAGACGGTATCCATTTTTACAACCCATGTTAGAAGAAGACTAGTGAGTACAAGGCAACGAGTTGCGTTGTTTACGTGATGAACAGTCCAAGGCGAAAGCAATTCGTTATTTGAGTTTTCTTTTCATACTCATGTCGTGATAATGCTGTAGTAGTGATACTGCAAGTGGTGACATTCGGATGGGGAGCTAAACTGTTGGAAAAGACGGATATGACAAGAAGAAGGCATGATGCTAAAATCTAGAAATTGGAGCTGTATTTCTGTGGAAAATGTATGATTTGTGCTGTCACGTGGCTTTTCCAAGTTGCTTACTTCATCTCTCCTTCCAGAATGATTAAGTTGTAGAAAGTTGCACAAAGACTTGGAGGTCATTGTGAATAGTTCTCACCGCCCCCCCGGGGAAACATGGATCGATATGCTCTGTGCTCGTTTATTTCCGCCTGCCCGCTTCTGTCTGGCCAAGATGGCGGCCCTTGGCGAGGGATGGCGGCCTCAGTTGGTGTCTTTACGGTGAGAGCCTCAGTCTGACAGAGCGTGGGTTTGCGGGCGTCTCCCGAACCGTTAAAACAGTTAAACCCCGAAAAATCGGTTCAGGTCCCCTGGGAAGCGGCGGGAGGAACGGTATCCGGTAGGCGGCCAACCTTAACGGACAAAGCAGCGATGTTTCCTGGATGCTGCGGCCGAGGAGAGCGCGGTCGGTGGGCGGCTGCTGATGGGAGGTTTCGGGCGGATGAGCGTCGGAGGGTGGGGGAAGCTGGGCGCAAAGATTGAGAAAGGGCGGGAAGGTAGAGCTGTCTAGGGAGAAGTGACAATCTCTGGGCAAATCTAAAGTCAAGTATAGCAGCATGAAATTTAACTTTTATAATGTTAGTATTTGTTCTGTAAGCAGTAAGTTATTTTAAATTTTGTTCATTTTTAAAAAAAAATGTAGTTTGTTTTCCGAATTACATTCTTCTTTGAAATCCGAAATTAATCCATGGATGAGGAAGAGATAGGAGACTATCATTGAGAGGCAATTTTGATTATTATGTAGATCTATATTGGGGAAACTTGGTGACAATTGTGACGCAACAGAGGGCATTACCTTAATTAGACGATAGAATAAATCACACAATTGAGGATGCTGGAAGTCTGAAACAAAAACAGAAATTTCTGGTGAGACTCAGCAGGTCTGACAGCACATATGGAGAGAAAGAGAGTTAACATTCGAGTCCAGTGACCCAGTCTTTTGTTCAGACTTACTGAGTTTCTCTGGTATTTTTTATTTTGTGTAAGAGGGTATTATTTAAGAGTTTTCAGCACAGAATCAGGTCATTTGGATAAACTGGCCTGAAATATTTGTGTCTATATTAACCTCTGCCTGTTCCTCCTCACCACATCATCATGTCCTTCTTTTCTCCAGCATGTTTATCACGCATCATTTCCCTCCACCAGTCCTTTTAGCCAAGTCCCACACTCTCCTGTTTTTCAATGACTTGCTTTTGCTTTGGCTTGATGGGTTGTGAGATGGTTCATAAATCCATTTCACACATTCTGAGTACTCTATTGGTGAAGAATTTTCTGTAGCATTCTTAATTTTTTTTTAAGGACCTGCTTGGTATTGGATTCCCTTTCATCTGGAACCATCTTATCCACGTATATTGAATTTTTTCATAACCTCAAGACCTTTCTCCGCTCACCCTGCTTTCATCTCTTCTGCAGGAAAGAGCCCCTATCTATTTAATATAACCTCTCAGTTCTGATACCCTTGTAAGTAATTTTTGCAACTTTTCCCAGTCTCTATATCCATGTTTAAATTGTAGATATCAAATAATGTCAAGCAATTTATTTTTAATTACAGGACCTAAGCATTGCCTAAAAAATTACAAAGTTGGAACTTTTCATCAGAAATTTGAATTAATTTTCCTTAAATAATAGTTTGAATTTAGTCAATTTACTAAGATTGACAGTTGGCAGTTCCTGTTGCATCTCCATGCCAGCTACTGACCAACCAATCAGCATCCTTTCTCATGCTGTATCAATTATTGTTTCATTTCTTAAAGTTAGTTTTCTTGCGTTTCAGCTTTGATAGTGCTGGATGAAAAAAACATTTTCTGAATTCCCAAAACATTATGCAGTTTATCAGCAAGTACTTGATCCGTGCAGACCAATTTTGATCTGTGCTCACTGGTGCTCAAGGCACTATTGTTTGTTTTGTTCAGTCACTCATAGTGCCTACTCGAAATACAAGGGCCATTATGATATCATATTGAATGTACAGCACAGAGGCTGCTTGGTCCAAATGTCGTTTTCTGGTCTTTCTGCTTCATGTGGCTCTCCTTTTATCATTATAAAAGTAAAGTTCTGTGGATGCTGGAGTGTGGAAATAAAAACAAAGACCATAGCATACAAAGCTTATCAGCCAAGTGCTGGAAAATGAGATTAGAATAGGTAGATGCTCCTTGACTGAGTCAGACATAATGGGCCAAACGGCCTTTTTCTATGTTGTAAACCGTTACGACTTTATGATAAAATATAGGAGAAACTCAGCAGCTCTGGTGGCAGCTGTGATGAGCAAAACAGAATTCATGTTTTGAGTGCAATATGCCTCCTATTGAGTCCTACAGCAAGGAAACAGACCCTTCGGTCCAACTTGTCTCTGCCGATCAGATTTCTCAAACTGAACTAGTTCCACTTGCCTGTGTTTGGCCCATAGCCCTCTAAACCTTTCCAATTCATGTACCCATCCAAATGTCTTTTAAATGTTGTAATTGTACCTGTATTTACCACTCCTCTGGCAGTTCATTCCACATACCAATACCTCTGTGGAAAATATTTCCTCTCAGGTCCCTTTAAATCTTTCTCTCCTCCGCTTAAAAATATGCCTCCTGGTTTTGACCTCCCTCAACCTATGGAAAATACCTTTTCTGTTCACCTTATTAATACCCCTCATGATTTTATAAACCTCTGTAAGATCATCCCTCAACCTCCTACACTCCAGTAAAAAAAAGTCCCAGCCTATCCAATCTCTCCCTATAATTCAAGCCTTCCAGTTCCAGCAATATCCTGGTAAATCTTTTCTGAACTCTCTCCAGTTTCATAAAATCCTTCCTCTAGCAGGGCAATCAGAACTGTACCTGGTACTCCAAAAGTGGCCTTACCAATATCCTGTACAACCTCAACATGATGTCTTAGCTCCTATACTCCTAGACTAAGCGATGAAGGCAAGCATGCTAAACACCATCTTAACCACCCTGTCAACCTGTGTTGCAACTTGCAAAGAACTATGTACCTTAATGCGTAGGTCTCTATGTTCAACAACAGTACCCAGGGCCCTACCATTAACTGTATAAGTCCTGCCCTTGGTTGTTTCAACAAAATGCAGTGCCTTGTATTTATCCAAATTAAACTCCATCTGCCACACCTCAGCCCATTGGCGCAATTGGTCAAGATTCCTTTGTAATCTTAGATAGCCGTCACTGTTGACTATATCACCAATTTTGATGTCATCAGCATACTTACTAATCATGCCTCTTAAAATTCTCGTCCAAATCGTTTATATAAATGACAACCAAAAGTGGACCAGCGCCAATCCCTGTGGAGCACCACTGGTCACCGGCCTCCAGTCCGAAAAACACCACCACCACCGCCGTGTGTCTCCTACTGTCGAGCCAATTTGTATCCAGTTGGCATGCTCTCCCTGAATCCCATGTGATCTAGCTTTACTTATTAGTCTGCCATGTGGAACCTTGTCAAAGGCTTTACTACAGTCCATGTAGCCAACCTGTACCAATCCTTTTGGTTACATCCACAAAAACTCAAATTTGTGGGACACTGTTTCCCAAGTGCAGAGCCATTTTTTAAGACTCCTGTTCTGAACAAGACTATATAGAACTGGAAAAGTTAACTTTGTTTCTGTCTCCACAGAAGCTGCCAGACCTGCTGAATTTCTTAAGTGCTTTCCGTTTCTGTGCCTCTCACCATTGTTCATCCTCCTCAAAAAGGTTCCTTTGTGATAGGAAAATAACGAACAGGACTCAACCATTCTGCCCCTGGGGCCTGTTCTGCCCTTCACTCTTTGTGGCTGATCTATTTCATCAGCCCACTTTCCTGCACTAGCCCCATATTCCTGGATGCTCATAGCATCCATAAATCTTTATCTTGAATGTACTCGACTGAGGATCCACAGCTGTCTGTGATTAAAAAATTCCAGAGTTTCTAAATCCTCTCAAGTGAACAAATTCCTTTTCAGTCACTGCAAAATGGTCAACAATTTATTCTGTGAGCATACAGTTTGTTCCCAATCTTCCCAACATTTCCCTGCCAAGCCCTTTGAGAATGCTACGTGCTTTGGTGATCACCTTGCATTCATTGAAACTCTGGGAAATGTAGACGCAGTCTGCTCTATCACACCTCAGGACAATCCCCTCATCCCAAGAATCAGACAGTAGGGAACCTGCCAAATGTCTAGATTTATGATGTTCCCTAAATATTGGCGAGGACTTGCAAAAATCTAATGCAATGAGAAATCAAGGCCCTTTTATAGGAGGGGAGAAAATTGCCCAGGGGAAGAAAATTAGGTGAAAATAAAAGTTAAAATGAATCTATACCAGATCAGTATAATATGATGGAAATCTAGGACTGCAGAACACATTGTCAGGCTCACATTTTTATCCTTTCTTTTGAAATCAGAATGACTCATAGATATTTATAATGGGCAATCCCAAACCAAATAACAATTCAGACATTTTACAGTTTTACTCTGAAATTATTCCTTACAGTTAACACTCCAAGAAAGTTATTGCTTGGAAAAAATTAAAATTAGGATAGGTGTTGTCTTCAAAGAGAAAATTAATTCATAGGACATGTCAGTCACTGGCAATGCTATCTGTTGCCCATTCCTAGTGGCCTGAGAAGATATTAATGAGCTGCCTTCTGAAATCACTATTTGTTGTAATGGTTTGTTAGGACAGCTTGCATGGGCAACTTCACAGAGCAGTTTGAGTCAACCATGTTGACTGGAGACACTTTGGTCCTGGAGTCTCATATAGGCCAGATTGGTTAAAGACGGCAAGTTTCCTCTCCTAATTATTGAGTCAGGTACGTTTTATGGCAATCCAATAGTTATTGTCACATTTTTGCTGGTTTTTAGTAATTTAAACAAATGCTGTTTGTACTTTAAATTGAAATACTTCAAACACAGCAGCCTGCAGGAAACACCTGACTTTTCAAAAAAAAAAAAGTTGTTCAGTTTGTGGGCATTGTTGGCCAGACGAACATTTATTGCTCATTCCTGGTCACTGTTGAGAAGGTGGTCATGAGGTACCTTCATGTACAGCTGTAGTCTGTGTCATATATGTACATCCACAGTTCCGGTAGGAAGGTAGTCCCAGGATTTTGATCCAACAACAGTGAAGGAATGATAATGTAATTCCAAATCAAGATGATACATGGCCTTGAAGGGAAGTTTGCAGGTGCTGGTCCCATGTACCTAATGCACTTGTTCTTTAGTTGGTAGAAATTGTGCGTTTTAAAAGTGCTGTTGAAGCAACTTTGGTGAGTTATTGCAGTGCATCTTTTCCATCGATTCAATGAAGATGTCTGCTCAGGGCTATGAATATCTTCCTTGGGTCTTGATGTGACTGCCATCCTACAATTAGGGTACGACATCCATGTTGTAGTGGGATCCTGAGTGCAGGATGTACTTCCTTCGCTGCTTCTGCACTGCCTTCCTACTAAGGTTCTTGGTCTCAGAACAGCTTGATGGACATGTTGTTTCCATTTTAAGTAATTGGTAGCAATCTCTCCTGAGTCGTTAATATCAAATCTGCCACATTTCAATGAGAGCTTCAGGGTGTCTTTAGTATTTTGTTTTGTAACTGATGCACACTGCTGCTTAATGGAAGAACCACATTAAAAAAGTACTTGCGTACATCTAGTGCCATATCATGGATTGGGAATACTTCACAAGCAGTGGATTGCTTTTGAAGTGCTGTGGCTTATTTTGTAGGTGAAAGTGAAATTTTGAATGCAGCATCGTACTAGAAAAAGAAATCGAGGAAGATTTGTATTTACATAATGCTTTACATGACCACCAGATGTCTCAAAGTGCATTGCAGCCAAGTTATATGAAGGTAAAGTTTCCATAATCTTACTAGATCATAGGGTTGTGCTCTCATTAGAGAAACAACTGGTGGTGGTTTAACCTGAGAGTCTCAACGCCTTGGTCAAGGGGAGAGGTTGAGAAGGAAGGTGCTTCATAATAACCTCAGCCAGTGCAGGAATTGAACCCATGCTAATGGCATCACATTGCATTGCAATGCCAGCCATTGAGCCAACTGAGCTAATCGATGTATAGTTGCAGTTGTCATGTAGGAATCATGGCAGCCAATTTTCATACAGGAATGTCACACTGGTAGCAATGTGGTAATGAACAGGGAATCCTTTCGTGATGTCAAATGGATAAATGCTGTCACAGTAATAACACCCCTACACGTCTACAAAATAGCACTAAGGGAAATGTTCATATCCACTTATATTTATGCTTAAGTCCTGGAGTGGAACTTGAACCAGGACCCATGTGATACAGAAGTGAAAGTGCTACCTTTTGAACCACGCCTGTTACACACATTATGATGTGGTTTTGGGAAGGAATGTTAGTGTGCACACTGGTAGAATTCCCTGCTCCTCTTTAGTGATACTGTGGCTTCTTAATATGCACGTAGATGGGGTTCACTACTTTATGTTTAGCTTTTAAACATGGAGTAATGATATCAGAGGGAAGGAACTGGGGAAAGGGATGAGAGTATAAAGACTGAATGGACAAATATTGTCTATACTATTTTTAAAAAAAAATGCAGGGTTCCCCTGTTCAACCTGCAAGATTGTCAAACATTCAGCATATGTTCTTGCATCGGAAAATCTCAGAAACACAACTTGCTTACAATGATCAACAAGGTCAAACCACATCTAGCAGACAAATATAGATTTTGGTTTCAGATTTTGTCCTCCATCAGAAGTTTTCATTAATTGTCCTGGCTGCAAGTTTCAGCTGTGAATGTCTTTTAAATGTAATTGCTTGAGTTGCGAGATCCCAGCGATGACATTCATGTCTGACTTTCCTCAGTGGGTGAACTGCTGTTGAGACAATATAATCTGCGCATTAGGAGGTTGGGGAAGGTTCACGTTTTCTTTTGCTGTATGTGGGCCTCTGACTGAGTTGATTAAAGAATGGTATTAATGATGCAAACCATTTCTGACTTGAACTATATCACAGTTTGCTTTACTGTCAATGGCTCAAAATCCTGGAGGTGCCTTTCTGTCAACACAGTGGATGTATCTACACCACATGAACTGCAATAGTGCAAGAAGGTAGCTCACCACCACCTTCTCAAAGGGAAACAAAATGGTGGCCTGGTCAGAGAAGCAGTGCATTCATGAGGGAATAACAAAAAATCAATGATTATTGCCAGTTTTTTTTTATCTTCGTGGCATATGGGTGTTTCTAACTAGGCCAGCATATATTGCCCATCTCTAATTGTTCTTGAGAAGCTGGTGGGGAGTTGTCTTCTTAAACCATTGTAGGCTTTTTAGCGTAGGTACATCCACAATGCTGTTAGGAAGGGAGTTCCTGGATTTTGACTCAACTGTGAAGGAATGGTGATCTATCCAAGTCCTGGTGTGTGATTTAGAGAGGAACTTGCTGCAGGTAGTGTTCCCATGTTACTGCTACCCGTGTCCTTTTTGATTTATGCGTTTTAGGTTTAGACTTAATAGAATTTATTGAATTCAAAACCGCAGGTTTAATTGTGCTGCCTGTTGCCATGTTTAAAAACATGACACAAGCAGAGATCTGTGTGGGCTAGAGGAGATGATTATGTGCAGTTAATCACAAAGTTTTTTGGCACAGAAAGTGGCCACTTGGCCCATCATGTCTGTGCTGGTGCCGATATGAATTCATGCCTTCTCCTACCCTTTCATCACCTCCTGCATCCTATCTACATATCCTCCTCAACCTTTCTATAAGACCTTGCATTCCTTTTTTAATCATCTCGACAAGTCCAGAATTCCCATAAAGGTATCCATGATATATTATTAATTACTTGATGTGATAAATTCCACATTCTCAACATTCTGTAGATCAGAACATTTCTGAATTCTTACTTGCAATTTTTAATAACCACCATGTATTTATGAGCCATATTTTTGGATTTCTTCACAGCATCTCTCTGTCTACTCAACAAACATTTTTATTGTTTAACTTGCACCAGGTCACCCTGCACCCCCAGGGAAAAACTCCAGCCCATCTCATTCTTCCTGATATATCTGTCCTGTGAAAAATGGTATATTAAAATATATAAGATTTTTCTTTTTCTCTCTTGTATACTGCAGGATTATATGCAGATGAGATCTGCAACTGGCCGAAGCACCTGGTTTTCCAAATGTTTACCCAGTCAAACAGTATTTTAAATTCATATTCCAGTCATGGCTTATGATGAAGCATTCAAGAAAAAAGAAGGTAATTTGTTTTGGGTGATGTCAGATTGAATGTAGCTTGGACCAACCCAGTTGTGTCTAAAATGTACGATTTTTGTTTGGAAAATGTCCCAGGTGCTTGTCTAAGTTCGGAAGCTCACATGTTCTTGCGTGGCTGGTTTCCTGCTGCTGTTCTGAGCCTGCACAGCTACAGTTTTTAAATCTGTTCCATCAGATGTTTTCTTTTTCGTGAGGTACGAAGAGACATTTGATTTGTTGCGGTTGCTTTTACAGTTGTCGTTTTTTTATAATAGACTTATGAAGTTTTATAAACACCATTTTATTTCAAGGGTCAATAATTAATATTTGGTGTAGTTCATGTACTTTATGGGGCATTGGATGTCATACATATTGTTAATGGCCCTTTCTTTATTCAGTGCAAACTTGCTGTTTACGTTTTTTCAGTAATTCATTTCTGTATCTTGAGATTTTCGCCCTACTGCCACGACCTATCTTGTCAAAATGCATTAACTCATTGTGAAACGTGATTGGCACTGTGAACCGGCCAAAAGAGCCATTTTGAAATGTGAAAGTTAGTGTTGGTTGGAATCCAAGAAAAACAAAGTAGAAATATCAGAACCCAGGATTCAAGAAGGGTTACTGGGTTAACAAGAGCAGCCTTTTGACTGTGAATCACCCTATTCAAATCACAATCTTCATATGCACTATGTGGGAACCAGGAGCAAGAGTACCTGGCTGATTCCTGTGGAAGCTCTGTCTCCCCGCCACCCATGCCCAGTCCAGGTCTGGTGAGCTGATCTGCCTAAGTCTGGTGCCTCTCCCTTTGCTGGTTTGTATTGGTTATCAGTTTTGGTACATACCTTCTCAGTACTGAAATGGAACTTTGTTGCAACAATGTTGTAGGGGCAGAGGCCTTTTCTCCTGCCGATATTACATGCACTGGGCCAATCTGAAGAATTTTCAACCAAAGTTGCCCAGTTTTCTTTAGTAACTATGTATCCATCTGCCTACCTGCTAAACTCTGGAATTTCCTATCTAAATCCCTCAGCCTCTTGCCTCTCTCTATTCTGTTAAGCTCATTAAAAACCTATCTGTTTGACCAAGCTTTTGGTTATCTGTTTTGATATCATCTTGAGTGTCACTCTTTTTTTGCTAACAGTCCTGTGAGTCTTGATTTACTAGTGTAAAGACTATATATAAATACAGCTTGTTGAGCAAATTATATGCAGTCTATCAGGTTGTATCATAAGATAAGATGTAGGGGCAGAATTAGACCATTCGGCCTATTGAAGTCTGCTCAGCCATTTGATCATGGCTGATGTGCTCCTCACCCCCATTTTCCTGCTTTCTCCCCATAAACCTTCAACCCATTACCAATTAAAAATTTAACTCCTCCTCAAATTTGCTCACTATCCCAACATCCACTGCATTTTGGGGTAGCGAATTCCACAGAGTAACAACCTTTAGGAGAAGCAGTTTCTCCTGACTCTGTTTTAAATTTGCTACCCCTTATCCTAAGACTATGAGCCCTTGTTCTAGAATGCCCTAGAAAAGGAAGCATCTGCTTCACGTCTATTTTATCTATACCTTTTATAAATCTTAAATACCTCAATTTGTTCTCCCTTCATTCTTCTAAAATGAGGGATTGTAGGTGTCTTTATTTGTAACAGTTTAATTGTAGTAATAAGATGATTAGATGTGTATACAGTACGTGGTGGGACGGCCTGTGATGTTGCACCTTCTCGTAATAGTTCACAAAATCATTTGTGTTTGCAGCATGTGACTGATTCAAATAGTTAATGGGGTGGGTACATGTTGACTTAGAATATGATCTTTTATTTCTGGGATGTGGGTTCCTATTCACATGGACTGAAAGAATGAAAATCTACATTTGCGGCCATGCCTGGAAGAATCCAAAATTAAACATATCCGCCTCGGAAAGGTTTCCAATGTGTGTAAGTCTATAGCACAAGACTTTTCTTCAGCTGGCATAGACTGGACCAGAATTTACAAATGATCTTGAGTTGCCTTTCGTTCACACCTTTGAATCCCTGAGAGCAATACTGCACGGCTCCCCTGGCATATGTTCATCCATTCACATACCCATCAGCCTTTGGTACCGTTGGACAGTTGCACAAACCTCCAGTCTCGTGGGTCTCTGTTGCCAGCACAAGATAGGTTGGCTCAATAAAGCTTGTTGATGGCTGATTAGGTGGAGCTGTTCTGTAATACTGCATTTTAAAGACATACTACTTCTGATCTGTATTATTCCTCCTGTGGGAATGCTTAGTGCTGATGTTGAAGGCAAAACAAGTGATGGTGGGGGTGGAATTTGATTGTAAGCATTAATGTTTCTTACCTCTGAAGACAAATATATATATATTTGCAAAAGATGCTCTAATCATTACCCACTTTTTTGTTTGATTTGTCTTTTTAAAAACCTAATAAATATGCTTCATTTCAAATTATTTTCCACATAGCTACTAATTTGATATTTGTTTTCAGTCCACCTTTTCGCTTGCTCTACTTCATGTAAAAGGAGGGTTCTGACATGGTCAGGCAGGACATTACATGCTCCAGGGATGTTCATGAACCTCCCTGTTGCAGCTCAGTTGATTGACCCTCCAAGAGGCATACTTGAGTTGGAAGAACCCAAGCAAGAATGTAATATTCATTTTCTAGGGGAAGCCTAAACATACATACTAATACCATCGGGACTTTCACTTGGCTGTTCTACTGTGGAATTTGACATC
>NC_063368.1:3518881-3530463 GCF_021869965.1 Rhincodon typus
GTTTCGGGCCTAGACCCTTCATCTAGGCCCGAAATGTCAGCCTTTCTGCTCCTATGATGCTGCTTGGCCTGCTGTGTTCATCCAGCTCTGCACCTTGTTGTCTCGGATTCTCCAGCATCTGCAGTTCCTACTATCTCTGATTCAATATATATTCTGAGGCAGTTTTCTTACTTGTGAGAAACATGTTGTGAGAAGATAGATAAAATTGAGGAACATGGTGAGCAGGGTAAGATTTAAAATAGGCCTAATTAGCTAACTGTCTCTTTTACTTTTCCTGGAATGATTTTACTTCCATATTGAGTTACTGGGTGGGGTACTGATACTATTTTCATAAAAAGAATAGAAAAGAAAATTGGTGTAAAACCACATGGAGATACTACATGATAGATGAATTTCTAAATACATCTTCTATTTTCCAACATTGTTAATTTTCGGATTAATGGTACAGTACAGCACATGGAGCAGATAGTAAATTCTCACCATTACTCTTCCTGGTGGAGTTGTTGACTATCTCTTTGAATTTCAGTGGGTCACGGATGATTTCTTTAACATCTAAAACCGAAGAGAACTGAGCTGACCCAGCTTCCAAACCATTAATGTACCTAAAATCATAGAAACAGAGTTTGAAAGAAAGTTAGAACACATCCTGTAAGAAAGAATTAACTTTTAATCACATCACAAAGATAGCAGAATGGAGTACAATGCTCCAAGTGTGGGTTAAACAAGGTAAATGGAGACCAAAACTGAGCCCAATGGACCATAGATAATAATAGGTCTATATTTCTTCAATTCCATTAAAGAACTACAGTTATCTGCAATTAGAGACAAAAGCCACTTGGCTCTAGGAATGAGATTCATTCAATCTTGTCAAATTTGAAATCTCAGAATTGAGTTGAGATCCATGTGAAGAGAGAAACAAGTGGCATGGTGACACCATTGATCTTAATCAGAGGAAGGACACATAAAAGCCACCCACCAGAAACAGTATTCCGTGGTCTCTTCTTTCTTGTAAAAATAAGTTGAATTCCACTTGTGTGGCTTTGCATCACTTTCATATTGCCAGAACTTCACAAAAAAATTAGAGAGTTTCCGAGCTGTTGGCAGGATCCTAGTCACATTGGGTCTATAATCACAGGATAACCCAAAGCTTCCAGCAGATACTATGGGGGCTTCCAAACGTGTTTCCAGTCTGTTCAAGAAAAGAAACGAATTTGTTAATTATTTCACATTATCTGGTTCTTGTTATACCCTTTGTTTGTTTCTATCCTTTCTATCTCCTTGTTTTTCTCTCAATTTGACCTCTTTCACACCATAATTTTTATTGCACCATTATTGGCAACTGTGTCGGCTACACACTAATCTCTGGAATTCCCTTTCTAAATCTTCCCACTATCTACCACTCATTCTTTACTTAAGACAGCCTTTCTTCTCCAGTCTCTCCAAATGATTAAAGTCCCAGATCCTTGCTTTGATTCCATCAAATCTTCTCTTCACCCTCTGTAAAGCAACAAATGCATTATTTAAATTCCACAACGCAGACATCCAAGGTCTGTGAACAGTAGCAGCTTCTGCATGTGGAGGTTAAAACTGATTGGCACATGCGGAAGCTCCTAGCAACAACATTGAATCATAAAATCACAGAATCCCTAGAGTTTGGAAGCAGGCCATTTGGCCCATTGAGTTCATACGAACCCTCCAAAGAGCATTCCACCCAGACCCAGACCCTACCCTATCCCTGTACCCTTGCATTTCCCATGGCCAATCCACCCTAACCTGCACATCTTTGGACTGTGGGAGGAAACCACAGCACCCGGAGGAAACCCATGCAGACACAGGGAGAACGTGCAAACTCCACACAGGTAGTCGCCTGAGGTAGAATCAAACCCAGATCCCTGTTGCTGTGAGAAGCAGTGCTAACCACTGAGCCACCGTACTAGTTCTAAAGGCTTGCTCTAAAGCCTTTGGGATATCACGAGATCGTGAAAGGAAACTATTGATTAAATGCAAACTATTTCTTCCTGAAGTGAACATATTCCACCAGCTCAGGCACAGCCAGTGATTTATCAAACTTTAGCGTAATGCAATTGCATGTGTACACTACGGGTCAGAACTCTGCAGAGTTGGGTCAACCTTGGAGGGCTTTAAAAAAGCAGTAAATCAAAATTCAGCAGAGCAATTTGAAATTAGTGCTGAGTTCAAACATTCCCCATTTCCGCTGTTGTAGTTGCCTTAACCTGCAGTGTGGAAGCCGCCAATTTATAGAGGAGGCTTAAACACACTTGAAGGATGGTTAAGATATGTTTCTGTGCCATGATCTGAAGTTAATTCCAAGCACTTGAAAAAATGTGAAAAAACAGACTACATCTTTCAGCTGAACTAAATGAAGACACCGACTGCTGGAGTGCATTGATTAACATGCCAAGTAGTGTAGCTTAGGAAAAGATAGTCAGTTGTTCCATTTGTTGGCATTTCCCAAGGGCTTATACAATTAAACTAATTGTGAGTGCTTGGCTAAGTTTCAAAAGCTCCAAAACCACTTAACTCAGCAGGGTGAGGGACTGTGGAGGGCAATGACTTAATACTTTAATTAGCAATTTTAAGAGGCTATTAAAAGCTTGGCTGTGGCTGATAAATGGAGTTTTATTGTTTTTAAAACAGTTTAGTCTCTTGTGTGGATTAAAACGATTTTAATGAGTTTCATGAATATGATATTTCCAGTATCGAACGTGTAAAACTGAAAATTCTCTGTATGTTAGAAACTATTCTTTTCATCTCTACATGGCTCCTGAGTCTGCGCTTGGTGAAGACTGTGGGAGGGGCGACAAAGATGTCATTAACTATACGAGATACTTTCAAAGTGGCATAGGAGACAAAGAATGACATGGAGGTGTAATGGATTTTTGAAATGACATAGAGTAGTGTGATGACAAGGGAGGAATGGAAGGTATAAGAGGGTATGAAGGGTTGCTAGGGTTTAGGGAGCCTAACCATGTTAAAGTCATAGAATAAAAGCATACGTTCTAATCATAAAACCTTAGTTCTTGGAACACTACCACGGCAGCCTCTGAATTGCCCAAGGTTTCTCTGTTTCTGATCTCTCACTTGCCCTGGCTTTCTATAGATATATTACACTTATTTACCATACAGCGTCCTTTAGTAATGAAGGCTGACAGTCATGCATATTGCTACCTTTTTCATTCTACAAAGTAAAATTGACTGTGTAATTTACTATCAAATTATGGAGGGAGAAAGGCCAATGACTTGGTGCTTTGACGGCATTTTGTACCAGAACATTGACAATCCATGTCTATCTCTCTCTCTCTCTTCAAGTTGAATATAAATGGTTGTAACTACCTACAACAAGATATGCCTCTTTCACTCCAGCACAGAGACCAACTCACACCATAAGGAAGCAGAGACTTACGTGACAATTTGAAATGTTGCATAGGTGCATGTTGGACCCAGAACTGCACAACCCAATGTTTTGTCCTTCTAGATTCGGGAGTAAAGAAAATCAGAATCAGAGGTTGTCAATCTACACTCCCCCTTCTCTTTTCACTGTATAATCACTCCAATTGCTGAGCCAGTCAGGGACGCCTACATCCGATGAGTGAATTAGATCCAATTAGCAACGCTTACATCCTATGAGTGAATTAAAATTAAACTTATAAGGTGCCACTGCACAGTATGAAATCGTACTTGTTAGTGATTAGCTATTTGCTTTCTGTTAGTTAACTGATTTTCTATGCATACTAATACATTATCTGTAACGCCACACACCTTTACCTTATCTTATCGTACTGATTAGCGATTTGAGAATTTTGTCCAATGTCCACTCAGCAATGGAACTTATTTGCATATGGAGTAGTTCAGACAAATAATACATGTGCATACAAGGGGAAGCGAGATTAGAAAAACAATGTTATTAGCCTGTGGGGGAACCATAAACTAAAATAACTAAAATTTAACCCCAAAGAAATTACCAATAATGTTTCACTTTCTGTAACTTCTACTTTAAAACAAATCAGAATCAATGTAAATTAACATGAATTAATAAGTGCATGATACTTAAAATAAAAAGGTAAATTTCACTTTAAATAGTCAATACAACAAAGGTCTCACAGGACCGTAGCACCTCAGTCACATCCTGCACAAATGTGGCACTATCTGGCTGTACACTTTCACAATTTATTGCTCTTCATTCAGACCAGGTAGGTCAGAAGTCTGGTCTGATGACTGCTTTTACATTCTAGTTACATGACATGATTATCATCAGTAAGGTACACTTCTGCAAACCCTCTCTCCCTCAGATCATGACAATCCTAATCGTGGAACTTTCCAACAATTTTTTCAACTGACCAACCAATAACACCCCAGTTCATGATTTGTCCACTTCTGGAAAAACACACAACTCTTCAGCATCCCTAAGCTATTCACTTAATTTCTTAAGGGTTTAGACCTTCTTAGAAAGTTTGAATTTCGCTTCTTGTCTTCTTTCTTGCCAAAGTAAAAAAGAATTCTTCATGAGATGAATTTACTTTTCTCCTCACAAGAATTTGGTAGCCTTTTCTGTCTGTTTTCCCTTTGTGCTTTTCCCTTTGTGCCTATGTCTGTTGCTCATCATCTTCACCCTCCAACTCCTCTGCTTTGTGTCAGCCACATTGCTTCTTTATAACTTTGCAAATGTGACACCACTGTTTAAAAAAGGAGGTAGACAAAAGGCGTGTAACTATAGGCCCATCAGCATAACTTCTGTTGTGCGGAAAATGCTTGAATCTATAATCAAGGAAGAAATAGTGAGACATCTGGATAGAAATTGTCCCATTGGGCAGAAGAAGCATGGGTTCATGAAAGGTAGGTCAAGTTTAACTAATTTACTGGAATTCTTTGGGGTCATTACGAGTGGGGTGGATGTGATGTATCTGGATTTCCAGAAGGCATTCCACAAGGTATCGCCGAAAAGGTTGTTGCATATGATAAAGGTGTGTGGTATTACAGATAATGTATTAGCATGCATAAAAAATTAGTTAACTAACAGAGAGCAAAGAGTGGGTATAAATGAGTGTTTTTCTGGTTAGCAATCAGTGGCTAGTGGTGTGCCTCAGGGATCAGTGTTGGGACCACAATTGTTTACAATTTACAAAAATAATTTAGAGTTGGGGACCAAGTGTAGTGAGTCAAAGTTCACAGATGGCACTAAAATGAGTAGTAGAGCAAAGTTAGCAGAGGCCATTGAAAGTCTACAGGGGGATATAGGTAGGCTAAGTGAGTGGGCAAGGGTCTGGCAGATAGAGTACAATGTTGGTAAACGTGAGGTCATCCATTTCCACAAATGATAGCAAAATGAACTATTATTTAAATGGCGAAAAATTGCAGCAGGCTGCTGTGCAGAGGGACATGGGTGTCCTTTTGTGTGAATCACAAGAAGTTGGTTTGCAGGTGCAGCAGGGAATTTAGAAGGCAAATGAAATATTGTCTTTCTGAAGTGAATGGACTTTAAAAATAGGGAGGTTATGCTGCAGCTGTTCAGGGTGCTGGTGAGGCCACAACTAGAGTACTGTGTACAGTTTTGGTCTCATTCCTTGAGAAAGGATGTACTGGCACTGGAGAGGGTGCAGAGGAGGATCACTAGGTTGTTTCTGGAATTGAGAGGGTTGGCTTATGAGGAGATATTGAGCAAGACTGTGATGATACTCATTGGAATTTAGAAGAACTGGAGTAGGTATCTTACAAAAACATATAAAATTATGAAGGGAATAGATTAAAAAAATGCAGGAAGGTTGTTTCCACTGGCAGGTGAAACTAGAACTAGGAGGCGCAGTTTCAAAATAAGTAGGAGCAGATTTAGGACTGAGTTGAGGAAGAACATCTTCATCCAAAGGGTTGTGAATCTGTGGAATTCCCTGCCCAGTGAGGCTACTTCGTTGAATGTTTTTAAGGCAATGAAAGATAGATTTTTGAATAGTAAAGGAATTAAAGGTTATGGTGAGTGGGTGGGTAAGTAGAGCTGAGTCTATGAAGAGATCAGCCATGATCTTATTGTTCTTTATTCATTCACAAGATGAGGGCATCACTGGCTAGGCAGCATTTATTGCCCATCCTAAGTTGCCCAGAGGGCAGTTTAGAGTCAAGCACATTGCTGTGGATCTGGAGTCACATGTAGGCCAGACCGGGAAAGGATTGCTGTTTCTTTCCCTAAAGGGCATTAGTAGTTTATGGCAGAGCAGGCTTGATGGGCCAGATGGCCTACTCCTGCTCCTATTTCTTATGTTCTGTCCTCACTTGTTATTTGTCGATACTGCTTTCAAGCCAAGGATCACCAGGTCAGGTGGACCATTATCTCTTACTATCCAAAAAGATTCAATATGTTACTTGCAACTGATGCAAACTCGTAAAAGTAATTTTCAAACATTCTTATAAAAAGATTACAAATTCCATAAATATTTTAGAGGAAGGTTGCATAGTGCATAAATACCAGCAGTCAAGCAGTTGAACGGAATTACCTGTTTTTATGTCATAAGTTGTGTGTGATTCAAAAACAGCAAATCTTTTTATTCCATTGAATTCCTTCCCATTGTGAATGAGAGAGACAGGCATTCCATCACTTGCTCCACGTTGCAGTCTTTCAGAAGGTGATGCATCTATTGTTATTGTTTGTTATTCACAGCAATTCTAGTTGCTTCAGGTGACCATGGAGATCATCAGCATATTTAGTTGCGTTGATCTCCATTATTAAATCAGTCTTTGGCTGGCAAAATTTATTTTATTTGTTCTTGGGATGCTGATGTTATTTCATTTATAATCCAACATGAGATGCCCTGAGAAGATGGTGCTGGGAAGCCTTCATGAGGTGCTAATAATGTCTACATTCCACAAGTGTGATATAGTAGGAAGTTACAAAAGGGAAGGATTCATGGTCACAAGGTAAGGGGAATATCTGACCAACATCAGCCACGTTCAACACCATGTTCTTCCCACCCCATTCAACCTGCTGCTCAATCAGAACCTTAGCATGTTTTGAAGAACGTCCTTTTGAGGAGTGGCACTAGGGCCAAGGGAATTAAGGGTTACTGGATAAGGCAGAAAAGTAGAGTTGAGGATTGTCAGATCAGCGAAGACCATATTGAATGGTGAAGCAGACTCAATATCCTACTTCTGCTCCTACATCCTACATTTATCCAAGATGGAGGCAGAGGAGGACACCTGAGCTAGATCTTGTCCAATTTATTTGTTTCTTTTCTGTCTTTTCTCTCTCTTTTCGCTTCTTTTTACCTTTTTCTTTTTACCTCCCATCCTCTGGCAGCATTGGTGATATGCAGGATGAAAACCAGCACAGACTCCCAGCCTCGGCATGGACTTAAACTCCCAGCCTCAGTGTGGACTTGAACTCCCAGCTTCGAGGTGAATCCCAAAAGGGTCTGGTTTGGAAGGACCGTTATTCTGAACTCTTATTTCTCTATTTTTCTAATTTATTGCTGGACTTTTTACTTCTTTATTTTTCTATTTTATTTCCTAAGAATTTGTAATTGAGAATTTGCACCAAGGTACCTCAATATCTAAGATTGTGCCATAAGCAGCGACCTGTAAACTTTTCACTGCACTCATGTGAGTACATGTGACAATAAAGCTAATTTTAATTCATTTCTAATTATGGTCTTTAGGATGGCAATGCCACATGTAAATGGAGATCCCTGGATTTCACATTCCATGCTGCAGTTTACAGAATGATGCCAAGGCCTTGGTCCCTCACTATCAATCCTGATTGTAAGGGTCTGAAATACCTTTGCACCTCATAATAGCCCCTAATAAAGGCAACGGCAAACCTGTCAATTCTCAACGTCAAGACCTTCACAAGACAGGTGATCACTTGGATAAGATCCTTAACCCAAGTCGGGTGTAAACTACTTCCCTTCCATAAGAGGTACAACAACAATTTGTATTTGTACAGCACCTTAATATCATGAAACATTCTGAGGAACTTCACAGGAACATTATAGCAGAAGAAAATGATTGTAAGCCAAAGAAAGGGAAATGAGGTCAGATGATCAAAAGCTTGAGAAGAAAAGGAGGCAGGTGTTAAGAAGTGTTTGACAAGAGGCAAGAGGTAAAATGGAGGGGAGGTTCAGGGAGGTAACTGTAAAGTTTAGGGCCTGGGCAACTGAAAGGAATCTCACCAATGATGGCATAACTGAAATAAGAGATAAAGATGCTAGGATTTGATGAACTCAGAGATCTCAGAGGGTTGTGGAGTTGGAGGAGGTTTCAGAGATAGAGAAAGGTGAGTTAATGCAGGGATATTACTGTGTTGTCATCTAATGTCAACAAGCAAGGCGTGGTACATGAATGGGTCTTGGTGCAGCTAGAGTTGATGAAAATAGACTCCACAAAGAAATAATATAAAAAGAAACATGCCTGTGGAATTAATTCACAAATTATTCTGTTGTTAGCGCATTTAATAAAGTAGATCAGACCTCACGGACTCCTGGATTTGTCCCAACAAACTCCACTGATCCTTGTATAGACTATCAACCAATAGATTTTTTTTTATTCTTTCATGGGATGTGGGCATCATTGGCTGGACAAGCATTCATTGCACATCCCTAATTGGCAAGAGGGCAATTAAGAGTCAACCACACATTGCTGTGGGTCTGCAGTCACATGTAGGCCACCAGGTAAAGATGGCAGTTTTCTTCCCTGAATGACATTAGTGAAGCAGATGGATTTTCCAACAATTGATAATGGTTTCATGGTCATCAGTAGACTCTTAATTCCAGATTATTATTGAATTCAAATTCCATCATGGTGGGATTCGAACCCAGGTGCCCAGAATATTACCTGGATCTCTGGATTAATAGTCTAGCAATAATATCACATCTCACCAGATTAACTGCAATTTCGGCATGACAAGGTATTTTTTGGGAGATTGGGGTGGGAGCTGTAATGAGTTATCAGTTACCATTATTTGGCAATGCCACTGATTTGTTGTACCTTACTGAAAACAAAATTGGGATACAGCAACATGCTTGTAGCTCAAAATTAACAAGAATTTGATTTACAGTGTACTCACATGTAACTTTTTCAGATTCTCCAGACCTTCACAGGCGCTACTCCGGCAGTCTTTGAATTGATACAATGATGTGTCAAAGCCATTAAATGTTGCATCCAATGTCACGTTAAAACCTGAAGTATAAACATCCTTGTTACTATTTCTTCCAAACTCTCCTTGCTTTGCAATTGGAAACTTCTCCTTTCCAAAGTGGACAATATTTTTCTTGGAGAATTCAGACACTGAAAGCCACAAGATTGTACAACTATGGATGGTCGTCCATTCAATTGTGCCTATTCTCTTTATTTCCCTTCTGCTCTATCTCCCCCTTTCTATTACACTCACATTAAGCAGCTCTCCTAACTCTTGTTCTCTGGCCATTATCTTCTCACCCAGTCCCTGCTAGAATGATGGGACTGTTCTTGAGTCAGGGACCCAAGCCTCTATTTTGCTTGCTCATTTATTATTCTTTCCCAGAGCAAACTAATTCAACAGTTGTATATCCCTATCTGGCGGAACAGTAAAACAGGGAAGGTAGCTCAACTGTGGCTAAAAAGGGAAATCAGGGATAGTGTTAAAGCCAAACAGGAGGCATATAAATTGGCCAGAAAAAGCAGCAAACCCTAAGGACTGGGAGAAATTTAAAATTCAGCAGAGGAGGACAAAAGGTTTAATTCGGATCTGAAAATTAGAATATGAAAGTAAGCTTGTGGAAAACAAAAACTGATTGCAAAAGCTTCTATAGATATGTGAAGAGAAAAAGACTGGTGAAGACATATGTAAGTCCCTTGCCGTTAGAATCAGGTGAATTCATAATGGACAACAAAGAGATGGCAGACCAGTTGAACAAATACTTTGGATCTGTCTTCAATAAAAATAACCTTCAGAAAATGCTAGGGGACACAGGGTCAAGCATGAAGGAGGATCTGAAGGAAATCCTTATTAGTTAGGAAATGGTAATGGGGAAATTGATGGGATTAAAACCCAATAACGTCCCAAGGGCCTGATGCTCTGCATCCCAGAGTACTAAAGGAAGTAACCCTAGAAATAGCAGAAGCATTGGTGATCATTTTCCAGCATTCTGTAGACTCTGGAAGAATTCCACTGGACTAGAGGGTAGCTCATGTAACCCTACTCTTTAAAAAAGGAGGGAGAGAGAAAGTGGGGAATTATAGGCCAGCTAGCCTGACACCAGTGATGGGGAAAATGCTTGGAGTCAATTATTAAGGGTGTAACAACAGAGCATTTGGAAACTGGTGATAGAATTGGTCCTAATCAGCATGGATTCAGTAAAGGGAAATCATGCTTGACAAATCTTCTGAAATTTTTTGAGGATGTGACCAGTAGAGTGGTCAAGGGTGAATCACTAGATGTTGTGTATCTGGACTTTCAAAAGGCTTTTGACAAGGTTCCACACGAGAGATTACTGAGGAAAATTAAAGCTCATGGTATCGCAGGTATTGTATTGACATGGATAGAGAATTGGTTGGCAGAAAGGAAGCAGAGAGTTGGAATAAACCGGTCCTTTTCAGAGTGGCAGGTAGTGACTTGTGGGGTGCTGCAGGGTTCAATGCTGGGACCCCAGCTGTCTACAATATACATTAACCATTTGGATGAAGGAATTGAATGCAATATCTCCAATTTGTAGATGACACTAGCTGGGTGGCAGTGTGTGCTGTAAGGAGGACGCTAAGAGGCTTCAGGGTGACTTGGACAGGCTGGCTGAATGGGCAAATACATGGCAAATGCAATATAATGTCGATAAATGTGAGGTTATCCACTTCAGTCGCAAAAACAGGAAGGCAGATTATTATCCGAATTGTGGCAGTTTAGGAAAAGGTGAGATGCAACGAGACTTGGGTGTCACGGTAGAACAGTCTCTAAAGGCTGGCATGCAGGTGCAGCAGGCAGTGAGGAAAGCTAATGGCATGCTGGCCTTCATAGCGAGAGGATTTGAGTATTGGAGTAGGGATGTCTTGCTGCAGTTATACAGGGCCTTGGTGAGGCCACACATGAGTATTGTGTGCAGTTTTGGTCTCCTAGTCTGAGGAAGGACATTCTTGCTATTCAGGGAGTCCAGTGAAGGTTCACCAGACTGATTCCCGGGATGGCAGGACTGACTTATGAGGAAAGACTGGATTGACTGGGCTTGTATTCACTGAAATTTAGAAGAATGAGGGGGGATCTCATAGAAACATATAAAATCCTGTTTGGACTGGACAGATTAAATGTGGGAAGAATGTTCCCGATGTTGGAGAGGTCCAGAACTAGGGGTTACAGTCTAAGAATAAGGGGTAAGCCATTCAGGACTGAGATGAGGAAGAATTTCTTCACTCAAAGAGTTGTGAACCTGTGGAATTCTCTCCCACAGGAAGCTATTGGGGCCAGTTCATTAGATATATTCAGGGAGCTGGATGTGGCCCCTGCGGCAAAAAGGATCGAGGATTATGAGAAGAGATAGTAGGAACTGCAGATGCTGGAGAATCCGAGACAACAAGGTGCAGGGCTGGATGAACAAAGCAGGCCAAGCAGCATC